>NC_080194.1:127758264-128061295 GCF_030028045.1 Hippopotamus amphibius kiboko
TTGAGTATGAAATAACCAAATAAATATTGTTTTCATAGTAAAAATACTACCGCTCAGACAACATGCAAGGAAACACATAAATTAACCTGGTAAGTGATACTGTAACAGGGAAGAAATGAAAACGACTTTTACTTTGCTAAAAGCTCCATGAATTGGGCTAAAATACAATACAGCTTGATCAGGTTCAGTATAATTTTGTGTGTCTCACAAATGTCAGCGAAATGTGTTGATTGCTTAAAATGATATTCTGTGTTTAGCCATTTTGGACCAGAAAGATGTTTGTTTGTAGCTGCTATTGTTAAGAAACAGTGGTTTTGCTTTGCTCTTAGTGATGAAGTTTTTTTAAACTGGCATGTAAAGGGTGGGATTGTCTAAGCTTACCACTCCCCCCAATTTCAACCCCTTCCTCTCACAGACACACACACACACACACACACACACACACCCAGGCAGCAGATCACTCCTTTTCCATCAAATTTTCACCTTTGCTAATGAGTAGTTAATGGGTGTTGGCATCATTGAAGGCAAAAGCATAACAGGGTTGTAGGATCCTAGGATGGCCTTGTGTACTGTAATCGTGCATATGGGAAACTCCAATCCAGTCCCTGAGCCATTTCCTACTTCCCTCAATAGTTTCCTGGAGCATTGAGTGTTTAGAAATACATCTCTATTTTAAAACCTCCAAGTCACCACTTTATCTGGCTACATCCTCTCCTCTTGGAATTGATAACATGTTGAGTCATAATGGTAACTTCCTCATGAACAGCTGATGTTGTGAAATTAACAAAGACGAGAACTCCCCGACAGTTGAAGCCAAGAAATGAATTATAAAAATGTACTTCAGTCACAATACCAGAGAGAATCCACTTATGAATTAGCAACAGATGGGAAAATACTATTCACTTCCAGTTTTACATAAACGTCTATAATGCTTGTTCTGATCATAAGTTTTTATTTCTTCCAGAGCTTCATTATGGTTCTAGCAAGATTCCCCATTAAGAATAATAATAATAAAAAGCTTGCAGTGGGTAGATGCTATTTTTCTCTCTTCCTTCTCTCTCTGTTAAATGAAAAAAGTGAAGAATAATTCAGGTGAAAGATATACATGTCATTTTGTAACCGAAGGCGGGGTCTGGCTGCTCGCTGCTCACAAGCCAATAAAGAGGCCAGGTTGGCGGAAAGGAAAGTTTGCTTTATTTTGGATGCCGTGCCAGCAACCAGGGGTGGGGGTGGGGGATGTCTGTCCAAAGGCCAACTCCCCACCGCCCCGACAATCAGGGGGCAAGAGCTTTTATAGATAGAAGGAAGGGGCTACATGCAGAAAGAGCAGTCAGCTCTGACAGTCATCTTGAAATTGGTCATCGGTGGTCTGACCAGCGTCATCCTGATTGTTTTAAGTACAGTTAGCCTTCAGTTCCAGGGTTGGTTTGTTTCCATCTCTTGAGGCCAGTTTTCGGAATCGTGGCAGCTTATGTCATGGCTACAGCCTGGTCATCGTGTAGTTAACTTCTTCCACCTGGTGGGGGTTTCGGTATCTATAAGACAGCTCACAGGACATGGCTCAGAATATTATCTGCAGCCCTTGAGGAGGAACTAAAGTCCCCTTTTCACTCTTTAAAGTTATAGGATCATCTTCTCTCTAGAAGAGAAATCTTTGGGAGAAATGGAATGGAGTGTAGTAGCTTGAATAGTAACCCCCAAAAGATAAGTCCAAGTCCTAATCTCTGCTAGCTGTGAATGCAAACTTATTTGGAAGTAAGGTCTTTGCAAATGGAATTAGGTTGAAGATCTCAGGATAAGACAGTCCCAGATTTAGGGTGGACCCTCCATCCAGTGATGAGTGTTCCTACAGGAAACAGAAGGAGACACACAGAGGGAAGAGCCATGTTAAGATGAAGGCTGAAGTCAGTGTGATGGGTCTACAAGCCAAGAAGCTCAAAGAATGGCTGGCAGCCCCAGAAGCTATGAAGAAGGTACGGGATAGATTCTCCTTTGGAGCCTTCAGAAGGATCTTGCTGACGTGGATTTCAGGCTTCTGGCTTCCAGAATTACAGGAGAATAAACTTCCATAGTTTTGTCACCCAGTTTGTGGTACTTTGTTATAGTAGTCCTGGAAAATTAACACAGGGAGGACAGAAAATCTTAGTTGGCTTTTTTTTTTCTGAAGGGAGAGGCATTGGGCTTGATCTGACTCATGCTTTTCCCTGGGTTTGAGAAAATACCCACCATTAGTCATCCCTCAGATGCCTTTTCAGATATGTATTCACATAAGAAACATTGGTTAATTCACAGACCAAGAAAGAAGGTAAAGACTCTTTGGTCTGCAATTTGGTAAATTCCAGGTCTTTTACCCAGCCATGTGTACTCTCCTTTAGCCAGTAAACCCACTTCACTTTCTAACTGTTCTCTGCTGTGGGACAGACCTATAGTTTCCAAGTAGAAGGCATTCTTCAACCTGGAGAACTCCTATCGATCCTTCAGAAACTAGCTCAAATGTCACCTCTGCTATGATGTCCTCCTGATTTTCCCAACCACTGAGCACTCCCTTCTTTAAAGTACTAAATGTTTTCTTTTGGAGAGTACCATTCATCCTTTACTGAAACTGTCAATCTGATTTCCCATCTCTTTCACTAAAAGGGCCTGCATTTTTGTGTTCAGGGTGCATGTATGTGATCAGAAGCCCACACATACCTATATTAAATGAAGGGTGGATCTTGTTTGCAAGGCAGGATTCTTGAAACGGTGTCCAAGAACAATTCTAAGTACAGAAATTATGTTCCTCTCCTATCTTTTCCCTGTGAACTAAGCTGCTTACTCCCCATAGCCAATCTTCCTTCCTAAAGGCAACATTTTATTTGTGACAGTGCTTTTAAAAGACGGGGGGATTTTGGCATTATTTTAGAGAGACTTTCTAAAGAACCATAACAAGTCTATTTGAATCTTTTATTTGGTATTAACTAGATATTTTATCATAAGTGAGCAGGGAGTTTCTGGTTCACTAGTCTTTATTGCTTTCTTGAATGCATCTCAACCTTTTCCATAGTTCAAGTCCATATAATCCCCAATCCTTTTTTCCTTCAAATTTTAACTCCTTCCCTGTGTTCCTCATAACACCTCCTGTTAATATCTCTGAGAATTCACTGTTGAGTTGTCATCTTGAATGTGAAAATGCTTTGAACTCATGGTGAATTGTGCCCTTTAAACAGGTCTGTAAGAACTTGAGTAATTCGGCTTGTTTTACCCTTAGCCAAAAATACTTGTTCCAAGATTTTTTTTTCCTTCTTGCTTCTGAGCGATGGAGGGAGCCCTGTCCTGTAGCAATGGCATCTGTTTTAGGTTTATGTTTAAAGGAGTCCTTATCTCTGACCCTGGCATGATTAAATAAATGTTCTCGGGGTCCCTTTTGAATTCCCGCAGAGGGGTGCAGTAAATGTTCACCGTAATTTCTTAACCTGTCTTCTTACCTCTTTCTCGGCCCCCTTTCTTCCACCTGTTCCCATCAGGCACCACATTTCTTCCCCAGTCTCATCTCCTGTTACACATTCTCTGCTTCAACCACAAAGAACGTTTTTGAACCTGTCTCTGCATGTTTGTATATCCCAGCCTTTCTGAACGGAATGACCTTTCTCACCATTCAGACTCACCCGTCAGCGTTCAGAGGGAAACGTCACTCCACCAGAAAGCCTGGCTGCTCGTAGCGCCTTTTTCCTGTCCTGAGATAATGTATTGAGATGTGAGTCTGTTCTTTGTTCTCTCTGCTCTGGAAAGCACCAAAAAATGAGTTCAACCTTTTTCTTCTTCATTGCAAGATGGCAGCTGGGACTTTCTACTCTGAATTCTGGCTCGCAGCCTGCATGGAGGTGGGTTCACGAAGGACAGACATCCTTGGCACCCCACCACACCCACTGTCTTAAATCATTTCAAACAGAGCAACAGCTTGTAAAGTTAGCCCAGGAGACCTCATGCAAAGAAAGGAGTGCAGAGCTGGGGAGGGATTGCCCTAATCACATGAAACACTGGGTGCATGCTATGAGCAGAAACAGTAACAGAAGATGGACCAACTCTAAGCTGGAATAGAAGAGGCAGGAAGGCAGGTGGGAAGATGGGAAACTGAATTGAAGATGAAAGAGGTGGGCAGGCCCCAATCTATCTAAGTTGCCAAGGTCTGAGTCAAAACCTACACCTGTCCAGTGACACAGCTTCTCTAGATCTGCAAAGCAATGGGTCAGAAAATTGTTGTTTTCTGAGAATTTAATCTGTGCCCGGCACAGTATTAGGTAATTTGATCTCATTATTTCATTGAATCACCAAGTGACGCTGTGAAGGATGTATTACTGCCCATGTTTCTCAGAAAGGAACACCAGATGCAAATGTGGCATCAGAGAATCAAGGTTGGAGTTCGATGTCAGTGTGTCTGATGGTAAAAACATTTTCTGGTCTACTAGGTCCTCTCTCTTTTCAAAGCCAGGGCCCGAGGCCTCTTGTTTGGCCAACCCGGGGATGGCCCCAATGGGATCAGCTCACCCCCAATGGGCTCATCTACCCATGGGAGACAGAAGCCAGGCAAGCTAAGCCCATCTCACTTTGATGCCTCCAAATGGAATTGGATAAGACCTAGTATAGTCCCAGCCCCTAATGAGAGTCTCTGATTGCCAAGGAAGGCAGTGGAGGAGTTAGAAATGTAGCTGTCAACCTGGGAGTTTTCTAAGTCCTTCTGTCTTTCCCAGCCATTCACTCCTCCCTACAATGGGTAGTAAAGGCCCACTGGCACTCATAGACAGAAGACTTCCGCCTCCCCTGTGAGGTTCAATTTTTGGCTAATCTTGTTGAGCCTCTTCTGTCATCATTATTGGTCTCCTTTATGGCCCCTGCTGGAACTTAAGTCTCATTGTAAGAATCAGCCAGGTCAGAGGGTTCCAGAGGGGACCATTGGCGTTTTATGGAAACTTTTCCATCTGCTAAATAACCTTGAGAAAAGAGTTTAGTTATATTCCTGACTCACGGCTCTACCGCCCTAGCCACCTGGGGTGAGAGTTTATATTCTCTAGCATCCAGTATCTCCTGAGGATGTAGCACCATTGTTGACCTGAAGCATCCGTTTAATGATGAAAGAAATTAACTTGGAGTTTCTGCTTGGCTTCGTTATTTCATTGCCATTTGAATAAGTCCAAGTTTGGAGCCTGTGCCCCTAACTCTCCCTGTTATGTTCCTGCCCCTCTCCTGTCTTAAAGGCACACACATAGATGACATCCACATTCACCCTCTTTTAAAGTTTGAGTAATAGACGCATGGTTCCAAGGTCTAGCTCTTAAATCCCTCATCACCCATTAAGCTCCTCCTGATTACTCTATGACTCACTATGGTTTAAGGACACTATGCCTTAAACCTAGATTGATAAAAGTGTAGATGTAAAGACTTTTCCAGGATTTGTGTTGTCCTATAGGTGACCCTGGAGGGAAAATTATAAATATAAATCTTTTTCCTCCAAGGGATCGCTCTGGAACCTGTCAGGGTAAGAACACTTGGCCATAAACCCACCAATTCCAGCCAGAAGTGTCAGAGTTGCTAGAGAATTAGGTTTATGAGGAATGGTTGCAAGCTACCGAAGGAGTAATTAATTGAAGGAGGACCAGGGGCGTGTGGCATTCAGCAAGGTGGTGCTGGCTTAGAACAGCCATAAGAATGGAAGTAAATACCCAAATATGGCAAAATTTTGGTAACACTCGACAGCATCATGATGCTTTGCATAAGTTATACCATTAATTTCTTGCAACGTCTCCATGAATGGGTACCTTATACCAATTTTACAGATGCCAAAACTGAGTCCCTTACGTGTCATGGGGTTTTTTTTAATGAAATATAGTTGATTTGCCATATTGTGTTACTTTCAAGTGTACAGCAAAGAGATTCAGTTATACATATATAACTGTGGTATAGAGTAAATCCTTGTTGATTATCTGTGTTATGTGTAGTAGGTTGTACATGTTACTCCCATACTCCTAATTTATCCCTCCCCTCCCTTTCCCCTTTAGTAACCATGTTTGTTTTCCATGTCTGTGAGTCTGTTTCTATTTTGTACATAGATTCATTTGTATTATTTTTAGATTCCACATATACGTGATATAGTATGTCTTTTTCTGTCTGACTTACTTCACTTAGTATGATATTCTCTGGGTCCATCCATGTTGCTGCAAATGGCATTATTTCATTCTTTTTTATGGCTGAGTCACATTCCATTGTATATATATACACACCACATCTTCTTAATCCAATCATCTGTTGACTTTGAATTTTTACATCCTGAGTGTGAAGCTTGCCTTTTTACTTTCTAGGTACCAGTGGGTTGGCCTGTGTTCAACCCTTAGCTGACTAGGGTTCAAGCTTGTCGAGACTAATTTGAGTAGTGATTCTGCAATCTAGACTGTCTGATGATCTTGACTTTAGCCCATGGAATATTGAGTGCAACATAAACGGGCCCTGGAACCAACAGACCTGGATTTGAATTCTGACTATTCCTTTTTCAATTTATCTTTCCTACTCTAGATAATGAGAAGTATAGTGTTTAGCTTCTGGAGTTTTACAGGGAATTAAATGCACTAACCTTGTAAAAATAGATGCTCAGTGGAGTTTGGACTCTCTCGCAGCTTAGCATCAAAGGTCCACTGCCCCTTATATAGCAAACTGTCTCATTCATCACCCTCTGAACTCCCACAATTATCCATCTCTGTCTTTTAGAACCTGGAAATTTCTACCTTGTGTTATGCATAGAACTACGTCTAGTGCACATTGTTGGAACTCATCACCGCATGTATTCATCAGGGTTCTCCAGAGAAATAGAATAAATATTATATTATATTATATTATATTATATTATATTATATTATACTATATTATGTTATATTTAGTAAGGAGCATAACAGACCACCTCCCCAATGAAGTATCTTTATAAGATTTCCCAGTGTTCATAAACTGAAAGATGATGTGAATACGGTGACAGAAAAAAATAAAACCGATAGCCCGTTGTAGGTCAGGGCTTCTCAGGCTCAGCACTGACATCCTCTGTTGTAGGGGCTGCCCTGTGCACTTGGAGATGTTTAGGAGCATCCCTCATCTCTACTTCCTAGATGCCACTAGCTGTGCCCCGCCCCCCCAGCTGTGATGATCGAAAACGTCTTGAGAGACTGCAGATGTCCCCTGGAAGACATAATCATCCCAGTTACAATTCTCTGCTTTATACAATTCTCTGTTATTTATAGATAAACAGCAGAGTCCAGATTTCAGCTCATTTATTTTATTCTAGAGCCCATATTGTATATCACCATGGTATTTAAGTTCCTCTCCTTTCAACCTTCAACCCACTAACAGGACTGGCCCCCCAACCCAACTCACAATAACCAAAAATGTTCTCAAACATTGTTCTGGGGGTGGGAGTGGGCAGCGGGCAACATCACCCCTGATTTCAAACCACTGCTGTAGACAACATGGAAACCTCTGCTTCTGGTCGCAGGGGTAGCTGCAAGAATGAGCGTTAGCTGGGCAGGGTCACCTGCTCTGTGTGAAGCTCCGTGATGTCCCCTGACATGTGACACCCGCTTTAATCCTCACAAGGTTCAGAAAGCAGATTGAGATTCAGACATGGCCAGCAGCATCCCCTAGGCCACCCAGCTAAGAAACAGGGGAGCCAGAATTTGGATACTCTGCGTTTTCCATCACTTTGCTGGGACTTCTCCTCTGGATCCTGGAGAAGCCAGTATTAGAAGATGAAGTAAAATACCAAAGAAAGAAAGGAAGACAGTCAGTGGAGGCAGGGATTGGACTGGAATGAAGGCTTCTTTCTTCATCCAGGAACTCTCTTTGATTACGACAGCAAGTGGGAAGAAGTACATTCTTTGTCATGTTTAGTTCTAGTGCCGTAGAGATAGTGGTGCTCCTGGTATATATTTAAAGCCATCACCAGGTCACTGGGTGCGGCTGTTACGTCAAGAAAAACAATTTCCTGTGAGTGTGGAATCTGTGCAAGCCAGGTGTGCACTGGGTCCTCCGAGGATTTGCCAAGCCACAGAGAGCCGAGGCTACATCCCCCGTCAGCCCTCTCCGTGCTGATTTTATGGAATTGACCACAGTGACGAATGGCCTTGCATTTGGATGGCGGTCCCAGTTCTGGTCACAGCTGAAACTCCCTGTCACTGTTGACATATGTGCACTCTGAGAGCTCTAGTGCCATTGGCCATCTGTCCAGGAGGCCAGAGCCATCTCCGGCATTGAAATTAGCAATCAGAAGAGGCAGCTCTTCCCCAGCAGACACCTGCAGCCCTGGGCTCACAGACCTGGCTTCGCCAGCTACCCAGCAGTGCTGGGAAGTCCCCCAGATCAACAGCAGGTGGAGGGAGCAGGCAAAATGCAAAACGGATGGGAGCTCTCAGCCATCACCCCTGAAAGAGCCCGGGAGAAATGATTTCCCTGAGTGTGAGCACGGTGAGAGGGCAAGGGCAAGTTTGATGGATGCAGTCAAATCTGGGTTTGAATCTCCGCTCCAGCCCCTACCGGGTGCATGATCTTGAATGAGCCACTTTTCCTAGAGACTGTTTCTGCACCTGGAAAATCACAGCAGACTCTTTCCTTCTTCCTTCAAAAGGGAACAATTGGCTTGAAAATTCCCTTTGCCAAGGAGTGAGTGACCTGTTGTGGCAAGGACTGTCAGCTATGGCCCCCGACACAGCACGAACTTCATTGTTTACGGAGGGGGAAAGGGGGCAGAACCAGATGGTGTGGCCCAAGCTCGTGTGGGGAAAGCTGAGAAAGCATAAATTAGGAGACTCAGAAATGTTCATGGTGACGAATGTGGGAGTCACATGATGAGCTTCAACTTTCAGTTGAAAATGTGACACACTATCAGGGACCATTTGAAGAGGATGCAAGAATGCCTAATAACAAATAAGTCTTTCTCCCCCTCATCGGACCACCGCGTCGCCCTCTCATGAGAGATCTCTGTCTAGTTTCTTATGCATTCTTCAAGCAAAAACCATTGCATACACAGGAAGAGAATTCTACAAAAGTGACTTCGACTTTGCTTTCTCTCACTGAGTAGATCTTGCTTCGTATCAGCACATCTGTATCTGTCTCCTCCTTTGCGCGACCAGGCAATACTCCGCCCTAAAGACGTACCATCGTTCCTTTCACCAGTTTTCTCCTTCTGTGATGACAGATTTTTTGCTGTCATAAACGAGGCTGCCAAACACAGTTCAAAAACCATTCTTTCTGCCCATGCAAGTAAATTATTAGATACACAGGGTTTGAGAGCCATAGGGAGAAGACATTTCTTCTCAATTTGTAAAGCCAGTCAGCGCTTCCACCAATAATATACATGCGTTATCTGTTTTCACCCCCAGAAGTACCCACACGATGCTCTGACACCCCACTTTCCCCTTGGAGCATGTCTGTGGGTTTTAATGAATTTATTTATTTGGGGGGGGGGTTGATGTCGAAAGAAATGAACCGTGAAACCCAGTTTATAAAAGAGATGCTCTGAATTGTGGCAAATAAAGGACAACAGAGAAGCTGCCCCCTTTAGAACACACTATTGCAATGATGTCCACCAGGAGCCTTTGAAGGCAGCTGTCTCATGCTGGAAGCTTCCTGTGTTTTCATTTTTTTGAATAATCTGCAGGGCGGGGGGGAGGGGGCTGTCCCTGCTCGCTCCGCTCTCTTCCTGGTGAGAGGAGGACTGGAAGGGAGCAGGCAGTGGGGACAGCTGGGGCCACGTCAGGTCGTGGACCTAGAGAATCCAAGCCCCAAGGCTGCCGCAGTGGTAAGGCAAAGGTCCATCACCCGCTGCAGACGCAGACCCTCCCAGAAAGCCCACTTGAGCTGAGAGGTGAAGTTGTTCATGGCGGATGCTCAAATGAAAACGAGATAAATAGTGAACTCTTTGAAAGTAATTTATCCACCCTTCGCTACCTGCCTTTCCCATACACAGGCCATCCTGTGTTTGCCACAAGCAGAAAAGAAAGGCAAGATAGGTAGCAATCCCTCCGAAGCGGCCCCGGGTCAACTTTATCAAAATGATATAATGTGTTGGGTCTCGGCAGCCCCCTGGGCTGGCTCCAGGTTGGGCTTCCCGAGGCATTAAGGGGTGAAGGAGGCGAACACACGGCTCTTCCTGCTGCATCCCAGCGGCATTGCCTGTGTCGTGGCTGATAGCAGTTTTATCAAGATAAATCTAGTGCTTCTCGGGAAGGATATTAATAAATTATCTAGTAATGAAAAATATGAGAGGAACCATACTCTTATATCAGGCTTGTGATGATTACTTTGATAGATGCACTGGCGAGATTTCCTCGACAAGGCAGAAATGGGAAACATGACACATAGACCTTTAAGGGTGACCTCAGAGGAAAACAGAAGTTGCTGAATGATACAGAAGCAGAACAGGGAAAACCAGAGCTGAGAGGCACTGCGTGTCGACTGCCAGATGGATGGGCTCTGCTGATCAACCAATCATTGAGTTTAGAGTCAGATGCAGAAAGGGGAGGAAGGTGCAGGGGAGGAGGGGAGGGGAGTAGTGGGGAAAGACTGGAGGCTGGTTGTGAAAACATGGGGTCGAGATTGGCGTAGACATGGGGATGGAGTCTGAGCTTTCTTGAAAGACAATGAAACATCCTAAGCCTCCTCATCTGTGAATGAAGAAAATGTCAGTGGTGCTAAAATTGCAGGATTGCAGGGCATTGCATGCGATAATCGTTGGAAAGTTCTTGGACCCAGTAAGTACTCAATAATGGTAGCATAGTCCCTGAGAGACGTAGGGTCCACTTGAGAGCTGATAAATGTGATTATGATCACCAGGAAGGAAGCAGGTGCTCAGATGTAGCTGTTAAAGAGAGGAACCCCAGTGCTTTTTTGTCAGCAGTCCTTGAAACAAGTTTCTGGTGCTCCGTTAGATCCTGGGGATACTAGCAGCAATGGGGCGTGGCTTCACCCCACATGCAACACAAAGTCTAGTGTGGGAGACGGGTTTGTACTGTAATCAAAATAAAGTACGATAAAGGCTATGAGAAAGGTGAGCACAAAGGAATAAAACAAGCAGGGCTTTTGTACCACACTGAGGGAAGGCATGCCTGAGGATGTGACCTTGGAATGGAATTTGCAGGCTAAAGAGGAACCCATGAGTGATGGAAGAGAAATGTAAAAGGTGTTTTGTTTTTTTAGGAAAAAAAAAAGTCTTGGGAATTGCATGTGATTCAGCACAGTTGGAAGGGAAGATGGAAACTAAAATAAGAAGCTGGACATAAGCCTGGACCAGATTAGTCCAAGTTACTCTTTTAACATGCGCAGGGTAGCGTCATGATGCAGTGAGGAATTACTGGCTTTTTAGCATCTGTTTCTCCCCTGTTTTAGCAACTGCTTCTTGATTCACTGTTGGAGACTTGCCCTGCTAGCATTCCCATTGATTTGTGAGCCGCAGAGCTGCACATAGAAGACGTGGTGAAGGCTGGAGGGCGGACAGTCACCTGAGGCATACCCATCTGCTAATTCTGCCTGCGCCACCCATGAGACCATGGCATGGCTCACCCAAGGCTGGAGGGCACAAGGATGGAGGTGCATCTTCAAAAACTTGAAAATATGCATGTGGGCTGGAGAGCAGAAAAAGCTCCCCAAAAGTCCGCAGAGCTGGAGACTTGCTAGTGAAGCAAAGACAGATTTAAGAAGTCTTGCTGGGACTCAGGTCCCAAGCCCTGCTGAAGAGGGAATCT
The DNA here is from genome assembly GCF_030028045.1 of Hippopotamus amphibius kiboko. Lineage (NCBI taxonomy): Eukaryota > Metazoa > Chordata > Mammalia > Artiodactyla > Hippopotamidae > Hippopotamus > Hippopotamus amphibius. The sequence continues at coordinate 127,770,015 of NC_080194.1, forward strand.
TCATCTCACCTGTAAAACATTTACAACCATGGTGACCTGAAGCTACAACCCAACCCTAACCCCATAACGCTGGAAAGAGATGAAAGAGGATAAACCCACCCACTCTACTGGCTGAAAGGAAGGGGCAAACCCTCATCCCGGATTGATAGGAGTTAATCCATATATACTCTTCTTTTATATACAATATCTTGTAGACATATTTACAAGTTATTTTTTAAAAGGACAATGTGATCCACAAATTAGAGGGAAAAAAGTGGTCAGTGAACTTACAGGTGACCCAAATGTGAGAATTAGCATAAAAGCACTGTAAAATCACTACTTTTCACCTGCTAAAACATCTAGTGGAAAAAGTGGACAATACACATGAAATAATAAGCAGTTCAACAGAGAGAGAAAATAAGACCAAAGAAGCAAATGGAAGTGTTAGAACTGAAAAAGATGTATCTTTAAGGCAGAATGCAGCAAATGGGCTTACTTGTAGGCTGGACATAGCAGAAAATATATCATGGAAAAATAAAATTCAGTAAAATTATCTACTCTGACTCCTCAAACAAAAAGTGGCAGCAGAGACCTAAGGGACACTGTCAAACAGTGTAACATACATGTAATTGGAGTTAGAGGTCAGGGACAGGGTCTGCCTTTCTCTCCCCTGTACCCCCAGATCTGGGCACAGTGCCGGAGTCCTGACACAGTAGAGGCCTGGGGGAAAGTTGTCACCTTTTTTCTTCCTTTGATATCTTTTTTTTTTTTTTATTGGCTGCTTTGGGTCTTTGTTGCTGCCCACAGGCTTTCTCTAGTTGCTGTGAGCGGGGCTACTCTTCATTGTGGTGCACAGACTCCTCATTGCAGTGGCTTCTCTTGTTGTGGAGCACGGGCTCTAGACATGCAGGCTTCAGTAGTTGTGGCTCAAGGGCTCTAGAATGCAGGCTCAGTAGTTGTGGTGCAACGGGCTTAGTTGCTCCAAGGCATGTGGGATCAAGGATCGAACCCATGTCCCCTGCATTGGCAGGCGGATTCTTAATCACTGCACCACCAAGGAAGTCCCCTTCCTTTGATATCTTAGGACACTTAACTTATGTTGGCTGGAAGAATAACTCCAGTGCCAAACTTACATTATCTCATCTTCCTCTCTCCACCCCTCTTCCCTAAGTGGAAAGGATTTTGGTGTCAGTGTGAATCAAGGTCAAGTCCTGCTCCCATACATCCTGCTGTTAGAGTGGCCTGGCACAAACTACTTAATCTATCTGAGCCCATTTGCTCATCATAGAAACTGAAATGGTTAAAAACTGCTTTGCAGGTGTTGGGAGTTGATGATCAGGTAGGTCAGATAACGCGGAAGGAACTGGCTCAGTGCCCCTCCTTCCCTGCTCTCCCATCTCACTGAGCTCTCCTTCCTCCCTCCCTTCCTGGTCCCTGTCCAGCATCTCTCATCTGCCTCCTCTGCCCCAGTTTCCCCTCCCCTCCCCCTTGCTGCTCCCTGTGTCTGTGCTGTATGAATACATCCTCCACCACCGTGTCCATTGTGGTCAGTGTTAGGTGACACCAGGGTGGGGTGAGGAGTGGGCAGGATTGATGGGCACTCTGCTCCATTTCATGCCTGGTCCCCGTTTCCTACTTAGAAAGACGATATCAAACCAGGGGCCCCATTAGCGTCCATCTAGATTAGGGGTCCTCAGGTGGAGGTCAAACTGCTGAGCTCCAAGGGGCCCAGCACGATGGACGAGAACACTCGGAGGGCATGAACATTGGAATCCCCCTGGCCTCTCAATTCCTTACATATGTTCTCTTACTTAATCTGATCATTGACTACATCGCATGGAGTCAGGAAATACCAAATCTGTATTAGTTCTTCGGAGAAAGAGAACCAAATGGAGATATTGAGAGAGATTTATTTTAAGGAATTGACTCACCATTATGGGGGCCGGCAAGTCAGAAATCCACAAGGCAAGGTTGGGGACTGGGCTGAGAGTTGATGTTGCAGCCTTAAGTCTGAAAGCTGGAAACTCAGCAGCATTTCCACGTTGCAGTCTGGAAGCAGAATTCCTTCCTTTTCTGGAAACCTCAGTCTTTGCTCTTAAGGCCTTCAACCAATTCAATACCCATACACATCTCCTGAAACCGTACTTCACCCCCAAATAAAGACAATAGCAAAGTCATACTTCCCCCCCACAAAATACAACCATCCTGAAGAAAACTGAAAATGCACTAACCCTTTCTTCAGAAGAGGATGCAGTCCTCAGATGATGTTGACTCTTCTCCTTGATATGCTGAAACTTTAATGCTCTAATAAAATATTAACATCTCAAACACTATGATGTAAAGTTAATATGTCTTTATGTTTTATGACAAGGGAATCAGAAAGGAATGAAAACAAAGACATTTGCTTAAAATACATACAGATATAAACATATGCATAAAAATCTGAGTAAAGTACTCAAAACAATGACAGTTTGTTACAAATGTTATCTTTGTTTGTTTGTTTGTTAGAAAACAGGTTCAGGAAAGGAGTTCTGTCTCCCCAGGCACCGCCAGGGCTTTGCTTTGGGACACAGCAGTTCAGCAGCCGTGCGGACAGGAGCTCAGTCTCCTTAGGACTAGCCAAGATTTTGGCTTCAGGGCTACACCGGGTTCTGTCCATGTTGTCAGGAGCTTGGTTCTTCAGGACCTGCCTGGGGAGGCGCCGCCTGGAGGAAAAGGTCATCCCCAACACCCAAGACAGAGTGGCTCCTAATATAATCTTGGTGCCTCTAAAATACATGTGGACTCTTCCAAGGACTATCAGCCCCACATCTTTGTGTGAACTGGAGCTGGTTCTTTGACGCTGTTGTCTAAATACTGAAGGTGCTACTGTGGCCTCCTCAGTTGGTGGCTTGTCTTGGACTTAGGGCTCCATTTCAGTTTGAATTTCCAAATTGAGTGGATTCAGCAGGCCTGCCAGCTGGGAGCTTTTCCTCCATTGAACTGATTGGGGGTGGGGGGGGGTGCCGTCCCAGCTGGCCAGCAGGGGGCGCCAAGCCCACCTCTGACTCTTGGGCTCCAGCGTGTTCAGCTGGTGGACTTGAATCCCTGCTTGAACTTGGCTCCTGGTGCAGTGGACAGGAGATTAGCCTTCTCAGGATCTGCCAGGGCGTTGGCTCCTGGACAACACTGGGACATGTCAGCGTTGACAGGAGAACAGTTTCCTCAGCACAAACTGGAGTTTCAGCTTCTGGATGATGCTGGGCAACGTCCATGCAGGCAGGAGCCCCGTGTCTTCAGGACCCCCTGGGAGGCATCTACGAGGGACTGAAAGGTAAGGAAAAAGTGGGGAGGAGCTTCCTGTGAGTGGATTATTGCTGAGAGGGTCCATTTTCAGAGGAGCCAGCAGAGGAGGGGCTTGAAGGGAATCATTGTGGATTACAGTTGGTTTTGAGTGTGATGTAGATGGTGTCTAGTATCCTCTGGTGTGTGATGTCTGGTTTCCTGGCATGATTTATTGGGGGGGGGGGGGAGACAGTCCTTCCCCAGTGGTGTGTGTCCTTGGCAGCTTGGTTGTAAATTAATTGACCACATACACGTGGGTTTGTTTCTGGGCTCTCTATTCTATTCCTCTGGTCCATGTGCCTGTTTTTGTGCCAGTGCCGCACGGTTTTGGTTGCTGTAGCTTCATGGTGTAGTTTGCAATCAGGGATGGAGATGTCTCCAGCTGTGTTCTCCTTTCTTAGTATTGCTTGGGCTACTTGGGATCCTTTGTTGTTCTGGACAAATGATGGGATCGTTTTTTTCTGTCACTGTGAAAAATGCCGTTTGAATTTTGGTAGGGATTGAATTGAATGTGTACACTGCTTTGGCCAGATGAACGTTTAAATGATATACTTTTGATGCATGAGCACAGAATATTTTTCTATTGATTTGTGACTTTAGTTTCTTTGTCAGTGACTTGTAGTATTTAGCATGCACATTGTTCATGCCTTTGGTTAGATTTGTACCTGAGCGTTTTGTTCTTTTTGATGCCCTTGTGGATGGAATTGTTCTCTTAATTTTTGTTTCTGGTGCTTCATCGTTGGTGTATGGAAATTCAACTGATTTTTATGTATTGCTTTTGTATTATGCAACTTTACTAAGTTCATCTATTATAACAGGTTTTGGGGGTCCTTTTGGTGGTTTGCTGTGAAAAATTGGAACTCAGAAATCCCACTGTTTCTATCATAACCCAGGTCATATGCAACACCCGGGACACAGTGTCTCCTCTTGTAATCTTCCCATGGCGCCTCTTAATAACATGTGGTCATTGCTTCCTAATTGTTTGTCTGGCAATGTTCTGTTTGTAGCTTGAAGTCAATCATAAAGGGAATATTTACACTACAGAAGTAGGCAAATATTACCAATAAGGCCTTTTTTTTGGCGGGGGGGGGGGGGGTGATCCAGTTGTTAAACATTACCTGTGCATCACTGAACATGAGCTCCATGGTAATGGAGACACTATTTGGTGTTGTTTTTTTTTTCTTTTTTTCTCATCCTAGCACCTAAAACAGTGCCTTGCATGTAGCAAGTTTTAATAAATGTTGACTCAATTAATTTAGCTAAGCTCAATATCCCCCACTATACTGCTGGGAAAGCTGAGGCTCACAGGATTCGTCACTGTCTCAGGGTTGCCCAGCTCATAACCAACTGAGCCAAGATTTAAACCCAATTAACTCTGACTTCAGACCTAAGCTCTGCACTGCCACAGAGAAAGGGGACCCAGGTGTAGAGATGCCCTCAGACTTTTTGACCAACTTTCCTAAAGAACACTAATTGGGTGTCATCACAAGGAAGACCCAGGATGGCCTGAGGGACCATGGGTACCAAAGAGGCCAGATTTCTTCATCACCACCATTGACACATTTTCCTCTATGCCATGGGTTTAACAAAAATAAATTCTCTCTCAGCCCGCAACTACTTAATTAGGCTGTACTCCCATATCTCCAGACTTCAAAAAAGACAGTGGAAGCAGCTTACAGCCACTGGCAGCCAACAAGAAGAAGTAGGGTAGCTGCTGGCAGTATTTTCTCCTTGCTCAGTAACTCGAGTCTGGCCCTAAATCTCTATTACTCTTCCAGGAGGATGGTCATGATTAAAGGATTCCTTCCACAGCTGAGGCTCAGTGATAAGGACTTCAGTTTAGACCCTCCTAAACCACAAAAAGAACATAAATCATCATTTTGCATCAACTTAATTTCCATATTTTTTTTACTGGAAATTGTGGGGCAGGAACACAATAGGTTTGGAAACCTGGGTTTGATTACGTACATAATATGGTTGATGAGTTTGGATGGGGAAGGTCAATTCTATAGCATTATTAATTAATCTCTTATTTTTTGAGACACACTAACCAACTTGCTGGGAAGCAAACAAGTACTTATTAAGCCCTAATGTGTGTCAGGCATAGTGCAACATGGCCTAGATATTATCTCTTAGTCACAGAAAACTTTGTAAAGTTTGACGTTATTAACCCTATCTTATAGTGAAGAAGCTGTACACAGGAGGAGTTGAGCATCCCATTCAAGGCCCCATGGCTAGTAAGTGATAGGACTTGGAAAGCAACCCAGGCATCCTGAATCCACGCTGCACAGCATTTCAGCTAATTGGTGTCTCTCTTCAAGAAAATACTCTGCAGCAACTCTGAGCCCAGCGTTTCCACTCCAAGCAGAATCTGAAGGAAGCAACATTGGATGGTGGTCTGGGGAATGGTTCTCAACTGGGGTAGGGGGTGGTTTGCCACTGCCCCACTCACCAGGGGATACCTGGCAATGTCTGGAGACACTTTGAGTTTTCATATCTGAGAGGTGAGAGGCGACTGGCATCCAGTGAGTAGAGATCAGGGAGGCTGCTCAACACCCTGCAATGCCAAGGGCAGCCCCAACCACGAAGGATTACCCACCCCCAAATGTCAGTCGTGCCCCGGTTGATACACCCTGGTCTATAGGAACCACATGGTCTTCTCTTTCCAGAAATAATCTCGGTGGAGTAGAAAGCGCTGAACTGGAAGACTCAATCCACAAGGGCAGGATTTCAAGCACAAACTGGGGAGATAGTTGGGCAGCTCAGAATCTCACTCAGGTCTACTGGCAAGATTCCAGATATAAGTGATATCATATGATATTTGTCTCTCTCTGTCTGACTTACTTCACTTAGTGTGATCATCTCTAGGTCCATTCATGTAGCTGCAAATGGCATTATTTCATTCTTTGTAATGGCTGAGTAATATTCCTGTGTGTGTGTGTGTGTGTGTGTGTGTATACATACCACATCTTTATCTATTCATCTGGTGATGGACATTTAGGTTGCTTCCATGTCTTGGCTATTGTAAATAGTGCTACAATGAACATTGGGTGCACCTATCTTTTCAAAGTATGGTTTTCTCCAGATATACACCCAGGAATGGGATTGCAGGATCATATGGTGGAATTTCCTGCTTTTTAAAGTCACTGTCTTGAGTCTTTTAATTCACGAATTCAAAAGGACTATAAACCAGCCCTTCATGGGATGACATAGCCTCTCTGGTTTGGGGCGGGGAGTGGGGGGTGGGAGGGGTGGGGATGGTCTGGGCATCTTCAAAGACATGGCACAGCAGGTAATTAAATAACAAAACAGAGGCTATTGAGAAAAGAGTGAGGGCGGCACAGTGGGCCAGAACTCGAGAGACAGGAGCAAATGGAGACATAACTTTGCTCCCTGCGACACACATTCCTGAGTTCCCCTTTATTGCAAAATGGGACCCGTCTCCAAACCCCATCAAATATTTTATACATACACATATGTCTTTGTGCTTTGAAAACGAGAACAGATTCATATTCTTAAGTGGTATTAAGTTTACAGTGTTGGAGGTTTCATTTGCATAATAAAATGCTATGCAAGAGGAGAAGAGGGTTAATCAAAGGGTTTTATCACTCTTTTTAATTATCTTCATTATGCCGGAACAAGATGTAAATTTTAATTCTACCTTGTTAGCTATCAGATTCCACCAAACTTTGGAATATCCTAATCATCTGTCATTTTTAATAGGCACAGATGCCAGTGATTTTAGCAAACGAAATGCCCCAAATATTGTAAGCTTTGTTAATCTGATTGATATATCATTTAATATCATTTAACAATTATTAATGTTAAACATAAGATCACCCCAGATGGAGGCCCCCGTGAACCACAAATGGGTCCCCCTAGTTTTTTTCCCCATCCTGCTCTTCATCAACTTATGCTTGAAATTCTTCCCCATACACACAGCACTTCTTTTTTTCTCCTGCTCTGTCAATCTGTAACCAGAACTTGCAATTCACATGCAGTTCTTTTCCAGTGATCCACAAACTCTGTGTGTTTCTAAAAGGATATGGTACATACTGTGGTCTTAGCCCATGGACACGAGAAAGACTTTCAAGGGGTGAGCAGTGGGGGATGTCTGTGTAGGTGTTGGGTTTATCTGCTAAACTTATCGTACAGAAGCCAAATGAAGTCTTCATCCCAGCCTGGGTGATCAGAGGCAGAGACTCCAGATCACATTTAAATGAGAGCACTGCAGAGGAGTAAACACCAAAGCAGACTTTCCCTGAGCTCCAGGAGATAAGCAGTGATGCAGAGAGGGGTGGCTGCCCTTGTCTGCTGCTGCTGAGCTTGGAGCTGGTGGGAGGTGGGACAGGACAGCAGAATCAGAGAGGCTAAGCATCCCCAATGGGTCAAAAGGATTAGCTAAAATAGTTGTTTCTATGGCCCTCCAATCATGTTTTAGGTGTGAAAGGTGGTGTTACGGAATGAAGGTTAGTGTCACCCAAAATGTATACATCGACACCCTACTCCCCAATGTGACAGTGTTAGGAGGTGGGGTCTTTGGGAAGTAATTAAGACTAGGTGAGATCATAAGGATGAAACCCTCATGAATGGGATTAGTGCCAGTTTAAGAGTCATGAGACAGCTTGCTTCCTCTCTCTGCTCTGCAGTGGTAAGACACACAAGAGGTCACCAGAACCTGATCATACTGACACCACAGTCTCAGACTTCTAGCCTCCAGAACTCTGAGAAATAAATTTCTGCTGTTTATAAGCCACCCAGTCTAAGGCATTTTTGTTATAGCAGCACAAGGTAACTAAGACAGCTGGTGTGCTGTAAGTTAATTGTGGAATTAGACATCTGAGCCAGAGGATCCCAGCATTGATCTCTTACTAGCTGTGCCACCGTGAACAAATCGCTTAACCTCTCTGAGCTTCAGTTTCCTCAAATGTAATGAGATGGATCATGAAATCTGATCGTAAGTTTTAAATGACATCAAGCATGGATTCTGGTCCAAAGTAGGTAATCAATCATGATGGTGCGATATTGTGATTTATAACAAGAAATATGTATTCTTTCGGGCTCATAAAACCCTTGGAATTTCCAGCAATAAGAGTGATCAAGGCTTCTCTTGTTATGTTAATGACCTCACCTAAGGGGGGTGCCCTTTGCCAGGAGAACCAACCCTGTGATTAGAGGGTTGGAACTTTCAGTCCCACCCTGCTGACCTCCTGGGAGGTGAGAGGGGCTGGAGGTTCAATCAATTGCCAATGGCCAGTGATTTATCAATTGTGCGGATGGAAGGAAGCTTCCATAAAAACCCAAAAGGATGAGGTTCAGAGAGCCTCTGGAAGTAGCGCTCTCTCTTTCTCTCTCTCTTTCTCTCTTAATAACCTCAGGCTTCCCTTTCTGTGTAGAACCCAATTGGCAGTTACCTCCAGCACCCATTCCTGGCTTGAAAATAATTGGAGGAGCTATCATATCACTTGCCTGATCCAACCAGTGAATACCATGTCAGATGCTATTTAGAATGGCAGCCTTCCAGTTCTGCAGAAACTATAAAATTGTCACAGTTCCTGGGATCAGGGATTTCCAAGCCACTAACCACCTCACCTTCAGAACATTTACCTCTGCGCTGTCTTTGTAGACGGTGCAGCAGGGAAAAGATCCGAGATGCTTGGTATTCTATGTCAATGGCACAAAAATCGTGGCCCCGTTAAAATTCAGACATTCTATTAAGGTTACCCCCAAAGGGGACTTCTTTATTGCAATTCTTGGAATTCCTCTTGCAACGAGTGTCTTTTTAGTAAAAATCAATAAATACTTTTACAAAATAAAAGTGTTTGGTGGTTTGGATAGTTAAGTGTGTGTGTGTGTGAGAGAGAGAGAGAGATTTCATAAGAGTTAAAAATAAATATGGAGGAAGAAAATGGACCAGTTACCAAGATTAGGATGTAATCTCTTTGCAGGGACAGAGGAACCCTATGTCAGCACTGTCCGGTAGAACTTTCTATGCTGTCCAGTATGGTAGCTACTAGCCACATGGACCTATTAAGTACTTGAAATGTGACTTGTGCAACAGAAGAACTGTATATGTAATTTTAAATAATTTAAATTTAATTTTAAATGGCTTATGTGGTGAGTGTCTACCACATTGGACAGTGTCAGCCTATGCTCACCCAAGCCTGCAGCTGAGGCCCTCCATGAACCCTTATTCTAAAGAGGAAGCTGGCTTTTCACTCTAAGGTACAGTGATTTACTGAGCTGTTCTCAAGGTCCAGGAGGCTGGATCCTCTATCTCGTTGTTTTTCATCATTTCTGTCAATTGTTCGTCAAGGAGTTGAGTATCTACTATGCACCTAGCCCTGTGCTGGACACTGAGAAATCAAATAAAGTGATAGCCCCAGAAGCTCACAGATCGGTAGGGATGACAGGCTAGGAAAAAGTCAATTACAACCCAGGAGTTCCATGATAGCAACGCAGAACCAGGTCCTGAGAGAGAAGTGATGAAATTCTCTTAACTTACTCTAGGAAGGGGAAGTGAGAGAGAGAAAGCGTCTGGAATAAGGAAGATGGAAAGAAATGGCCAGCATAGGAGGGGGTGTTTCTAGGAAGAAGAATGGGCCTATGCAAAGGAAAGAGCACATAAGAAAACGTGGAGCCTGACAGAGTTTACATTTCCAAGCACCACATGTGGATGCAAGGAAAAAACATGACTTGAAAAGAATATATTTTCTTCTAGCTAAATCTAGATATATCTGAATATAACTCTCCACCCTTCCAGGCTGGCAGGAAATTGACCCATGCCTGTTCTTCCAGTGTCACTCAAGGTCAAGCACAGTTCTGGGGTTCTTACATGCTCTAGTCTAGAACCTTTGGCAAAGACCCTCCAGTCTATGTTATATTGGTTACAATTCATATGCTTATTTGCCCTGTAACATCCCCTGTTCCTCAAGACCTAAAGCCCCAAGGACCAGGGTCTAAAGTCCCTCATTGCCCTTTGCAGACAGTCCCCTCTGGTGACCACCTGCCTCTGCTGCTACAAAGGCAATACTTCATTTTCTCACACTTTCTGTTCCTCCCTAAGTCCCCATCACCTTGCAAGTCTTGGGAAAGCTCCTTCTCATCTTCCTCAGGTGTCAATGCTTTCTCCTACCATCTTTTGGTTGGGGTGATACACATTATCTGTTATCAGCAGATCTTTAAATAGCCTGTGTTGGTCCTAGCGATGGGGGATGAACTGCTCAAACCGTTAGATTTTTTTAAATGATTCATCAATTCTGTTACAAAATATTCAGGAGATTAAAAAGTCCTCGAGATCAACTCTACAGCATAGTGCCTATAGTTAACTATAAAATATGTGAACATTTTCTAAGAGTGTAGATCTTATGTTGTCTTCTTATCACAAAATAATAATAATAAATAAGAGAATAAGAGGAAACTTTTGGAGGTGATGAGTAAGATTATGACAAATTATGGCAATAATTTCACAGATGTATACTTACCTCTAAAAGTATCTACTTGTATATGTTAATTATGTACAGCTTTTTGTGTGTCAACTTTTTTTTAATATTCAAGAAATAGTAGGTAATTCCCTATAACAAGACAGGGAATATTTTAGGGAGTGGCAGAAGGTAAGGAGAAGAAAGAGAGGACCAGGTCAAGGAGGAAAACCTTAAATGTATGTTAAGAAGCTTGGAGAACTGGATTCTTTGGATGACGGCATAAGGGGTATCCTCAGGATTTTTGTTACCACGCTTTGACTGCCTGCACCTGAATCCCTTTGTATGCGTAAAAGATTCACCACTGGGTGCAACGTTTAAGTCTTGGTACCCATCACTGTCAGCCTCCTACCAGATAAATTGAGAGTGTTATGTCCCCCAGAAAGATGTGTTGAAATCCTAACTTCAGGACCTCAGAATGTAACCTTACTGGGAAAGAGGGTCTTTGCAGATATAGTCAAGATGAGGTCATTAGGGTGGTTCGTAATCCAATGTGACTAGTGTCCTTATAAGGGCAAAATTTGGACACAGAGACAGATGTGAGGAGATGGAAGACAACAGGAAGAGACACAGGGAGAAGACAGCATCTCCTAGCCAAGGAGCACCTGAAGCTACTGGAAGCTAGGAGAGAGACCTGGAACAGATCCTCCTCTAGCACCTTCAGGGGGACCATGGCCATGTTGACACCTTGAGTTTGGACTTGCGGGCTCTAGAACTGTGAGACAATACATTTCTGTTGTTCTAAGCCACCCAGTTGTGGTACTTTGTTATAACAGCTGTAGGAAATGAATACAGCCAATACTCACTTTCTCAGCCTCCCTTGCAGCCAATCAGGTGCACCCACCTAGGATGACTGAGTTTAGCCAATCAGGAGCATCAACCTAGGATAACTGAGGTTCAACCAATCAGGCGCATCCACTCAGGATGCATCTGGGCAAAGGGGCACATGGTAACATCCATCTTCAATGTGAGAATGGTACCCACCCAGTACCAAGTTGCCCACCTTGGACTGCCACTGTAGCATGAATTAACCTGTGGTCCCAATTGTATTGCCTTCCTTTGCTCCTGCCTGTTTCTTGAGGCTGGTAATTCTGTGTGCTTAGAGCCCGCCAGTAAATTCCATCACTGCTTAAGTCAGCACACAGCAGTTTCTTTTGCTTGCAACTGATAACCTGGCTGATACAGATGGGGAACCATGAAGGATGTAATACGTCCCTGAAGCGGTACATGGTGGACGGGGGTGAAGTGTAGTCAGTCAGCCAGTCTCAAGTGCTCCCAGGAGAAGGGAGAGAATCAGGCTCAGGGGGCAACTGGGGATATGGGAGAGCCTCAAAGAGACAGAGGGTGCATAGTGTAAAGCGTGTATGTGTGAGTGTGGGTGCACCTGCATGTACATTTGCAAGTCCTCAGCTACAGGTCTTCTGGGGGCAGATCAGCCACACGTGCCCATGGGGGTGAACTCTGGTCACCTGACGTCACTCACTAAACAGTGTATTCAGGCTTCAGCAGCGCCGAGCGGGGCAGACGACAGTCTCCAAGTTTGAAAAATGAGCTGCTTCACTTGCCTGGTGCTAATGCCTTTTTCGAAGAAACTTACATCTTGGAAATGTCATGACACATTGCAATCACAGAGAACACAGCCACAGTAATTGGGAGTGTTTCTTCAAGAGCAGAGCGTGTCTGAGAAGATACATGGCTCACAGCATCATTTCCCGCAACCATGGTGGGGTGGGGAGGTCGGGTGCAGGAAAGCTGCCTTGGAAACAAATCCTGGCGGGAGCTGCAGCTGCCAGGACTGCTTTGGGAGTCAAAAGGATGAAAGGCTGGTACTGGCTGGATGCACATTAGTTGTGTGACTTTCGCTGTGCCTACAAATTGCTCTGAGACTGAGTTTCTCCACCTTTCAAATGAGAATAATATCACATGCATTAGTTGCTCATAGTAGTGTCACCGAGTCCAAGTTTGAACTGCTCTCCACACGACAGGCCAATCAATCCAGAGACAAGGTGTTGGGACAAAGAGCAGTGACTTTATTTGGAAAGCCAGCAGACCTAGAAGATGGTGGACTAGTGTCCCACAGAACCAGCTTGTCCAGATTTGGATGCTAGTTTCTTTTATAGAGCAAAGGGGGTGGGGGTGAGGAGGTAAAGTAAAAAAGCGATAAGTTGTTGCAGATATTTCTGGTTCAGGCCAGACCCTAGAGGGGAAGTGTTAATTTCTTCCTTCCTGCAGCCATCCACAGATGGGCTGATCAGCATGTTTTTTTGGGAGCTTAAACAAAGGTATTTTAGCTTAATTTTCGGTCTGGGAGGCAGGGTCCCCAGGAGATGGGCCATTATGTATCCTTTAAGCTATAGGCAACATCCCTTTAGTGGTTAACTTGTAGGCAAAGCAATAGAATACAAAGGCTAAAGTAAAAGAAACAGATCCAATATGGAGTCAGAGTTGTTCTTCCCTATTACAGCAGTGCCTCGCATACAATCAAATTCCAATGAACTAAAAATCATTACGATGTTTTGCACATGTAGTGCTTGCCAGGCACTTACTCAGCACTATCATGTATGAGCTAACTTAAAGCACACAAGAACCCCACGAGAGGGTACCATAATTATCTCTATTAAGAGGAGGAAGAATGGAGGCACAGAGAGGTGAACTATCCTTCTCAATGTCCTAAAGCTAGAGTGTGACATTGCCAAGGTCTGAACTCAGCCCAGATTTGGTGTCTGAGTTCATGGCCATGACGTGATTGGCCTCTCACGATAGATGCCATGGTTTTGTGAAAACTCCAGAGTGCTAGTAAATTTCTCATGGGTTAACAGTGCTGGAACTCCTTCAAAAGAGAGAGAGAACAAAACCAGAGTGGATTTTCTTCTATTCGTGATGATTTTGAATGAGCTGTAGTAACAACAAAAATAACTATAATAGTTCCACGCTGTTGGGTACCTGTGGGTACTCAATGTGCCAGGCGATAGATAGTTTCCATAAATGAGCCCGGTTGAATCCTTCCAGGGGACATGTTCCCATTTTACAGATGGGAGACTGAAGGCCCAGAGTAGCTTCTATTCCCAAGATTATGCAGCAAAACAAATAGCTGTGATGGGATTCAATTTCAGATGGACAGATTACAGAGACTCTGCTCTTTCCTCTCTGAAATGCTGTCATAGAGCAGTTTCCTTCAAAGGAACATCCATTCAAAACATTTGAAACTTTGGGCTCCTCTCTCAGGCAGAGAAAAAAAGCACAAAGATGTTAACAAGATAATATAAATATTAACATTCACTTTAAGAGGTTAAATTACCTGGAAGCCCTCATTTCTAAAGGCCAACCTTCTCTGGTCTGCATTCTCCAAAAGCGCTCTAACCTTTTCCTTGAGGAAATTATGCACCCGATACCTGCTTTGCAGAGACCTCAGGATTTCTGGGCTGTCATTCGGGGAAGGAAGAGAAAGGAGAAAACTGGCTGTTCATCGCCTGCCGGTGGACATCTGGATCTTTTGAGCAAACGCTTAGATGCCTGCGTGGCCTGGCTTTCTGCTCCCATTAGCACGCCACTCACGTATGACAAAGGTATTCTGAAAAGATGAGCACTTGGAATTCCAGCTCTTCAGTAGAAACAGAGCTGTATCAAGAAGATAACATACCGTGTGACTGAATATGAGTTCTTTAAAGTCCTGCTTTAAATAATTGCCAAGACTGATTTGTAATATGATCAGTGTTTGTTCAGAAACATTAAAAATCACAAGAAGGCTTGGAAGCATGTGGGTCGGTTGTCTTTCTCATTTTTCTGTAATATTGGCAGCATTCCCCTCTCAGAGGCACAGAGGAGGGTTGATAGACACAAGATAGAAGATTGAAAGAGGAGTGTCTCTGAAGCCACCTATCTATGGCTGTGCCATCCAATTATGGCATCTCCCAGATAAATGACAATTAAACAAGTCACTTCATTTTCCTGCACTGATTCACCCCTCCTGTCAAGTGGTCACAGTAGTTCTTGCATTGAGATCCTTTAAGGTACCAATTGTGTCTTATTTATCTCTCTAAATGCAGTGACTGGCCATAGTAGGTGCTCAATTAATGAGTGGTAAATAATCCGAATTGCTGTGAGTATTATGTGAAATGACTCACTTTGGAAAATGCCTCCCTAAATTCCTGGTACATACCAGGTGATTAAAAATAGCTGTTTTCTCTTCTCCCATCTTTAGCCTCTCATTTGTGCCTTTAAAAATGCTGCTATGGGGCTTCTCTGGTGGTGCAGTGGTTAAGAATCTAGGTTCGATCCCTGGTCCGGGAAGATGCCACATGCCTCAGAGCAACAAAGCCCGTGCGCCGCAACTGCTGAGCCTGTGCACTGGAGCCCTTGAGCCACAACTACTGAGCCTGTGTGCCACAACTACTGAAGCCCTCATGCCTACAGCCCATGCACCACAACAAGAGAAGCCACCACAATGAGAAATCTTTGCATCGCAACAGAGTAGCCCCCACTCACCACAACTAGAGAAAGCCCACGCGCAGCAACAAAGACCCGATGCAGCCAACAAATATATACACAAATAAATAAATTTTAAAAAATAAATAAAATAAATAAAAATGCTGCTATACATTGCCTTTCATACTCTGTGAATTAACTGGACACATTTTTTGGAATTTTAACAGAGATCTCAAATGCAATATATCCCACACTGAACCTCTGATTCTCCTTCCAAAACTCTCTCTACCCACGATTTTCCCCATCTCAAGTGTTGGCAATGCCATCCTTCCATTTGCTAAAAAGAAAAAGAAAATGCAAAACACAAAGCAAACAAACTTTTTAATCCTTTGATTATTTTATATTAGACTATGTTATTTGGTAGCTAGTCATGGCCTTTATATTTTTTTGCAGATTGCATGTTATATCACAATGTCAGATGATCCTTTGGATTTCATGAATTTTGCCTTTATTGGCCTTATGTAAAAGCAGAATTTCTAGCTCTTTATTTCTGCTTGTTTTTCAAATAAAGCTGTACTTTTAACTTTTACCTTTATGTTTGGTTGGATTTAATTTCTTTTTTTTTCCTTAGTATGAGAATCTTTTTTTTTTTTTTTTTTTGTAATAGGACAGTTTAAACTATGAACACATTATCTTACCTGATATATTTTCTCTTACATGTGTCATTTTATCTTTTGCTTCCTGTATGCTTTTTGTTGTTGCTGTTTTGGGTGTTTTTAATGATTTCTTGAAATTTCTTTTGTTTTTCTGACCTTTCCCATATAGATTATGTTTGGTTACCATAGGTGATATTGTGATTCATAATAAGATATATTTGGTTTCTTGTCCTTGTTTCTATCACAGAGCTCCTAAAACCCTTGGAATTTTTTAAAAAGTGTCTCTTGTTATGTTAATGAATGCCTTTCTGGCGTCATCTAAGGATGGGGCTGGTTGCCAGGAGAACCGGACATGTGATTAGAGGATTGGAATTTTCAGTCCTACCCCTTACACATCCCCCCAACCTCCCCCCCCATGGTGGAAGTTGAACCAATCACCAGTGGCCAATGATTTAATCAATCATGCCTATGTAATGAAGCCACCATAAAACCCCAAAAGGACAGTTTGGAGAGCTTCTGAGTTGATGAACACGTGGAAATTTGGGAAGTTCCCTGCCCTCTCCCAACACCTTGCCCTGTGCATCTCTTCCACCTGGCTGTTCCTGACATATCCTTTTATAATAAACCACTGATCTAGTAAGTAAAAATTTTTGCTGAGTTCTGTAAACCGCTCATTCTAGCAAATTAATCAAACCCAGGGAGGGGGTCTTGGGGACCTCCGATGTATAGACAGTCAGTCAGAAGCACAGGTAACAACCTGGACTTTTGACTGTCATCTGAAGGAGGGGGTGATCTTGTAGGACTGAGCCCTTTACCTGTGGACTCTGCTGCTGTCTCCCGGTTGGTAGTGTCAGGATTTAGTTGAATTGTAGGACACCCAGCCGGTATCCAAGAACTGCTTCTTAGTGTGGGGAACCTCCCCCAACCTTGGAATTGGTACTGGAACCTATTTATGATGTAGCTTTCCCAACAATGTGAAAAGCAAACATCTTACTTTTTACTCCATTATTGGCTAAGATTAATTTTCTCAAGAGCATCATTTGTTATATGATCATGTGTGACATCACAACAGCTATACATATTTTAACATCTTTATGGTCTGTCTTGACTGATAAGATATGTCTCAGGAAGTCAGATACCCTAATCTGTCCCCACTGTAGCTGCAGCACCAGGCAAAGACCACTGCATACAACACATGCCCAGTAACTTTTTCGAATAAAAGAAGCCCTCTTACTTTCTTCTCAGGCTTTGTAAACATGATCTGAGAGTCAAACCCAGCTGGTCTTTATGTATTATTTTCATACGATATAGCTTTTTTAAGAAGTATTTTGTCCTTTACGTAGAATTTTGGGACCATACGTACAATAATCCTCCTCCCATCTATCAGACACCACCCAGAATTTTACTATCTCTAGGTCTACTTTTAGACAAGAACAGGTGTTCTCCTTTCTGCAAAAAAAAAAAAAAAAAAAAGGCTACACTTAAAAAAGAGATACTATCTGTGCCTTTGTAAGATCTATGAGAAAAGAGGTATAAGGTGAATTTTTTGAGGTGATTCTGTGCTGCAGGAGTTTCTTATCTACCTATACCCTGAGTAGCCCAATGCAAGAGGTATTAATTTCACACCTATTCTGTGCTGGACATCATATCAAGTGTAAGTCTGATGTACACAAATAACACATTCATTCAACACATGTGCGTTGGGTTACTAGTATGTGACACACATTCCACTGAGCTCTGGGGACAGAACAACTAACTGCATAGACGCACTTCATGCCATAAGACGTGCGTCTTTCACATTTCATAGCAAAATACGAAATCATTTTTTAGGCATCTTTGGGGTAAATGAGACAAAAAAATCATTGCCACCCCCCCAAAAAAAAAAAATCTCAGAAATTCCAGCAAACGTCAAAACTGAAAACTAGTAGAAGGGTTTTCTAAGGCAAGTGATCAGGTACATCATTTGAAAGACAAATTACTGGTAATCTAGTTAAATTTTAAATAGCATTATCTAAATGAAAAATATCAAAGTGTGAGATATCCTAGCAAGAATAGCTCCAATTTCCTGCCTGGATGCTAAGTAAGGAATAGCCTGTTTAATATCATCTTGATAACATTTTTATAGGTTCATGTTGGCCCATCAGATGGTAATTTGTCACCTGCTATCTAACAGTTTCCTAATTCCTCATCACTTCTTGGTGTAAAATAACAGGCACAGAACTGCAAGGCTTTTTTCTAATAATAGAAAAGCAGAGTGGGAGTTAGGGGCTTTATTTCCACCAAATAATGTTTTTTCCTGGTTACAATAGGAATGGTTGTCAATAATTCAAATGCAATATGGTATTGGGCTCACTTTTTCCACTGAATTAATTTGTGAAAGATAACATAAAATGAATTAGAAAATCCCTAAAGCTCATTTTCCCTCACCTCCCACCCTTCCCAAAAGTTGGGGGCCAGGGTTGTGGTGCAGAGATGCATAAATGGGTGTGTGGTATAAGGAATTTGGGCATCAAAGTTAGAGAGTCTTGGGTTTGAATCCAAGCTCAGGCACCAAAGCCATGTGACCTTGGACAGCTCCGCAATTGCTTCCTACTCATAAGATTCCTGGGGTCCTTAGGGTTAAGCTGTGTGTCTTCTGCAGAATGGGGATCACTGCAGTCACCCACTAAATTACAGATTTTAACATTGCAATGTTTGGCATAGTTCCCTTCTCCTCTCCCCGCTATACTGTTTCTAATTTGCCTTCCAGGGCATCTGGTTTTCCTCCCACCTCACTAGCCATTTCCACTCAGTCTTCCCCACTACCTCCTCTCCTCTTCCCTCTTTTCCTCTTAGTATTTGAGTGACTCAGGACTCCTTCCCTGACCCTCCTCTCTCCTCAATCTACACTCAGTCTCCATAGATGTGCTCTGTATATATCACCATCTATAGGCTGATAACTCACATTTAGACCTCCAGTCTCCCAAATGCCAGACTCATAGCTATACCTCTCTCCTCTGCATCTCCAACTGCAGGCCTCATTGAACTCAATACATCCAAAACTAAATTCTGCATCTTTCCAACGAAGCCTTCTCCATCCACAGCCTTCTCCATCTCAGCTGAAGGCAGCCTGACCCTTTTAACAGATCAGAACAAAAATCCCAAAGACACCCTTAACTCCTTTCTTATTCAAGTACCCCACATCCGGTCCATCAGGAAATCCTATGGGCACCATCAGCTTGTCAACCAAGAACTTGATGGAATAAGGGTTAGTTAGCTCTCCAAGGAAGCAAGAAATTCACAAGAAACTTTATTCAGTGTATTTGGTTGTTTGGTTAATTCTGTTGACAGTTAAACATGGACAGAGGGCCCTCTCCCCCACATCCATTGGTTCTGCCTCGGTGGTCTCCACGGACCACAGGTGGAAAATATTCAGAAAAAAACTCCAGAAATTTTCAGAAAGCAAAACCTGATGTTGCCACACATTGGCAACCATTTACATAGCATTTACCTTGTATCAGAGATGATTTAAAGTATTTGGGAGGGTGTGCATAGCTTATATGAAAATATTATGCCATTTTATATAAAGGATTGAGCATCTGTGGATTTTGGTCTCTGCCAGAAGTTCTGGAATCAATTTCACATGGAAACCAAGAGAAAACTGTAACTTGTCTTTTGCTCACTGGTTTCAGTTGTGAACACTCCATTAGCCAGTTTGAGTGCTTAACCATCATGTGCCTGTTCTAATAGAGGAAAGGAGTGGGGTGGCTTTTTCCCCTCCAGCCATCAGCAGGTGGAGAAGTTAGCTACAGCAGGAGAAGTTAGCTACTTGGGGGGCAGGGGCGCATGCAGAGAGGCTGTAATTGGTTTACTGGCCATTGCAGCCCTAGTGGTGTCACCAGTGGATGGGGAACTAGAGAAGTACCGCCAAGGCATGGGGTCTTATGTCACCTCCTTGTCATCTTCTGAAATGTCATCTCCTAATTGCTATTGGCTAACAACCAAGGATATTTCCCTATAGTAACAGATGATTATTTACTAGGAGAAAGAGCAGGATAGATGTGTCCTATGGAGTAGTCTAACAGCTAGACATTTGTGTGTATGTGTGAGTGTGTGAAGCTTTTGATCCCTTGTACTCTGTTTTGCATTTTCTTTTTTTTCTATAGTATATATCACTTTTCACAAAACACTTAATGTGCTTGTTTATTACGTGGTTTTCATATTTGCTCTCTTCCGCTAGAACAACAGTAGAAATATTTACTTACTTGATTTATTAACCTTAAATATCTAGAACACTCCCTAGCACATAGCAGGCACTCAAGAAGTATTTGCTGAATGAATGAAATAGGAGTGTGTCTATCAAGTACATTTCAACATGAATGTCATCATCACCAGCCCAGGACGAAACCTCCTCTGGATTTCTTCTTGATTCCCTCTGAAAGATATTTTTCTTCAGAACAGAATTGGTTCCATCTTAGTATCTAAACTTCAGTTAAAAGATTTGATATTCCTGAAAATCTGATAAGAGCAATGACTAATCAGACAATGAAAGTTTTTAATGCATCATTTCCCTACTTTCTCTTGGCTCTCAGGAAGCTCGGAGCCGGATTATTACTCAGCCCAATCACCAGCTCATCCTCTTCCCTTCTCTCTTGTTCTATGTGCCTGTGTGCTTTCACAATAAACTCATTTCTTTTTTTAAGGTAGTTATGAATAGTAATGAGATAAACTTAGACTGAACACAAAGTAAGAGATTTCCAAAACAGTCCTCTTAATCTTAATTGGGCTATCCAAATCATAATTCTAAAAAAAACTGTTAAAATTTACAAAATGCTTAAAATACATTGGACTTACCACTCAGACCTGACCCACTCTTCCAATTTATGGGACCTCCCTGGCTCTTGAGGATATTGGAGTTTTAAGCTCCTAGCTTAGATGTCAGAGAACATTTGTGATTTGATTGCTTGGGCTGGAAGAAGTGTGGTGAATACATCTTTTTAGTTTAAAGGGTCATGAGTAGGACAGAGAGCTAACACTATGATAAATATAGGTCTCTAAGACCTTAAAAAACTATCTAGTTCCCTCTTTTCCATCCCCGCATACACACATGTACTCACTCACTACTAGGATGTATGCATCTTACGTGCCTCACTTTATACTGGTTGCCCAAAGCACGCATTTACCTTCATATGATGCAGCTTATGGAGCTGTATTCATTCTGAAAGACTCAGAGCTTGTCGAAAAAGCTGAGATCTGGCAAAGGCTGATGCAGGGCCTGCTTTCTTCCATCCTTTGTTATGCAGATGAGTTTCCATTTTATTTTTGGTGTATCCTTTGAATCCTGAGTATTTTAATAGTTGTGAAGCTTCGCTGAACTCAAGAAGAGCTTAAGATCCGAGATGTTAAATCAGCTTAGCGATAATATTTAGCAGAAAATGAGGATCTCATTCTTAGTTCTCCTTTTCCTCCCTAATAATGAGGAGCTGATTTTTACTATTAATGTAACTCTTACATGAGGAACTCTGCAGTGGTCCAGGGTAATTCATCCTTAATTAATGCACCATCTTTTCAACCTGTTCCCATTTAATTATAAAAGCTGGTGAATATTGGGCCTCAGAAGTGGCCGGTGGTTGAAATAATATAAGGAAAATATTAGCTCTGGGCATTTTTCAGGATGGGAATTATTTTTCCCTTGGAAAAGCATAAGAATGCAAAAAGTTATTTGCAGGTAGTGTGTGCCCAGTGGGATACCTTCTACCTATATTCTGCTCCTCTGATCTTTGGCTTAGAGATTTTTTTATCAAACACCCTTTTTTGTTTCTTTTTTGTGAGACCCTCTGTGAATCACTTTTAAATCTTACATGTTAATCTTTCTCACTTTAGAGGATTTAAAAAATGGTAGTAAAATATACATAGCATAAAATTTACCATCATTTACCATTTAGGTGTACAGTTCAGGAACAGTAAGTCCATTCACATGTTGTGCAACCATCACCACCATCCATCTGCAGAAGGTTTTCATCTTCCCAAAATGAAACTGAGTGTCTGTTAAACAATAGGGTCCCATTCCTCCTTGCCTCTGCCCCTGGGAACAACTGTCCTACTTTCTACCTCTATGAATTTGACTATTCTAGGTATCTCATAAAAGTAGAATCATATAATATTTATATTATATAAGAAATTATATAGTATTTTATGGCTGGTTTATTTCACGTAGCACAATGTCTTCGAGGTGCAACTATTGTAGCATGCATCAGAATTTCATTCCTTTTCCATTGTGTGTGTGTGGGGGGGAGTGCGTGTGTGAGTGTGTGTGTGTATATCACATTTTGTTTATCTATTTATGTATCAATGGACATTTGGGTTATTTCCACCTCTTTTGTAAATAATGCTGCTGTGAATTTGGTGTCCAAATATCTCTTTGAGTCTTGGCTTCTAGTTCTTTTGTTTATATACCTAGAAGTGGAATTAGTGGATCACATGGTAACTCTATGTTTGATTTTTTGAGGAACCGCCATACCACCTTCCACAGCGGTTGTACCGTTTCACATTCCCCCTCGCATGCACGAGGCTTCCAGTCTCTCCGCATCCTCAAAATTTCTTGCCTACTTCTTTGATCGCAGTCATCCTCATGTGTGTGAAGGGTTATCTAATTGTGCTTTTGATTTGCTTTATGTAATAATTGGTGATGTTACACATCTACTCGTGTGTATATCAGCCAGTTGTATATCTTCTTGGAGAAATGTCTATTCAAGCCCTTTGCCCATTTTTTAATTGGTTTTTTTAAATTGATTGATTGATTGATGGATGGTGTTGGGGCTTCATTGCTGCACACAGGCTTTCTCTAGTTGCAGCGAGCGGGGGGTACTCTTCCGTTGTGGTGCTCGGGCTTCTCATTGCGGTGGCTTCTCTTGTTGTGGAACGTGGGCTCTAGGCAAGTAGGCTTCAGTAGTTGTGGCACACGGGCTCAATAGTTGTGGCCTGTGGACTCTAGAGCGCAGGCTCAGTAGTTGTGGTGCACGGGCTTAGTTGCTTTGCGGCATGTGGGGTCTTCCCGGACCAGGGATAGAACCTGTATCCCCTGTATTGGCAGGTGGATTCTCAACCACTGTGCCACCAGGGAAGTCCCTTAATTGGGTTTTTGTTGTGGGTTTTTGTGTGTTTTTTTTTTTAGTTGCAGGAAGTTCTTTATATATTCTGGATATTAATACCTTATCAGATAGATAATCTGCAAACATTTTCTCCCATTCTGTGGGTTGTCTTTTCACAATTAATAGCGTCCTTTGAAGCACAGAAGTTTGTAGTTTTGATGAAAATTGATCTATTTTTTCTTTTGTTGCCTGTGATTTTAGTGTCATACCTGAGAAATTATTGCCAAATCCAATGTCATGAAGCTTTTCCTCTATCTTTTCTCCTAAGAGTTTCATACTTTTAGCTTTTATGTTTATGCCTTTAATCCATTTTGAGTTCATTTTTTCATATGTTGTAAGGTAAGGGTCCAGCTTCGTTATTGTGTATGTGGATACCTAGTTTTCCCAGCATCATTTGTTGAAAAAACTATCCCTCATTGTATGGTCTTGACATCCTTATTGAACATCAGTTGACCACATATGCAAGGGTCATTTTAGAGTTTTAATGTACTTTGTAGCATACTGCCTTGGAAAAATGCATGGGCTTTGTATTCAGGCAAACTTGGGTTTGAACCTTTACTTTGCTGCTAATTAGGTGGGCAAACTTGGGTAAGTTATTTAACCTCCTTGAGATTAATTTTCCTGATCTGTAAAATGGGTATGGTAATGCCTGCATCTTAGGGTTGCGTTAAAGACTGTGTGAACTAAAGTGTTCAGCACATAGTAAATGTTCATTAAGTGATTGCTGATACATTTAAAACCTCTCTAAGCTCTTTTTTTTTAATTATAAACTTTCTTTAAAAAGATTTTTTTAATTGAAGTATAGTTGATTTACAATGTTGTGTTTCAGGTGTACAGCATGGTGATTCATTTATCTATGTGTGTGTTTGTGTGTGTGTGTATGTATTCTTTTTCAGATGCTTTTCCCTTATAGGTTATTACAACATCTTTTTTCCATTTTAATGTGGCTACAAGAAGAAAAGTTTGCATCTATTGGTGTAACCACAATCGTCTTGTTAATTACAAAACAAATGGCAACACCCTGTGCCAATGATGGTGCAGGGCAGTCGGCACGCATACGTAGCTGATGGGAATCACAATGGCGTGGCCACTTTGGAAATCAGTTTGTCATTTTCTTATAAAAGTGAACACTGTGTGGCCCAGCAGCCCCACTCCTAGATATCTACCTTATAAAAATGAAAATGTAAAGTCACACAAAAACCTGTAACCAAATGTTAATAGGAGATTTTTTTCACAATTGCCAAAAACTGACCAAGAACCCAAATGTCCTTCAACTGGTGAATGAATAAACAGACTATGATATCTCCAGACAATGGAATACTGCTCAGCAAGAAAAAGGAATGAACTATCAATACCGACAGTGGATAAATTTCAAATGCGTTACTCTGAAAGAAGCCAGATTCTAAAGGTTATAAAATTATGAGTCCATTTGTAATAATAGTCTTGAAAAGGCAAACCTATAGGGTTGGAGAATAGACCGATGGCTTCCAGGAGCTGGAATGGGGAAGTGGTTGACCACAGTGGGCATGGGAAAATCTGGGGAGGTGTGTACTTGAATTTGGTAGTGATTATGTGCCTTCGAGTGTTTTTCATAACCCATGGAACTGTACACAAAGGATGAATTTTACTGTATGTAAATGATGCCTCAATATAAAAACAAAGGATGGAAAAACTTTTCTGGTTGATATTCAAAAATTAAGTGCTTAAAATATGGAACTCCTCTGAGATGTTCACCCTTCGCTATCTTGTGTGCATTGTTGCCCTCCGGGAAGTGCCCCTTCAGAGTCAAATGCAAGGTCATCTGTTGAACTTTTGCTCCATGCCTTGTTGAACCTGTGAAAATTTGGGGAAGACTCCATGCTTCTGTGCTATTATTCATGGAGAAGAATCTATAAAGAGCCCACAGTATTTTACAAGACACCAGGATCCAGTTTTTCATGAGGCATAGACTATTAAACAGTTGCCAATCTTTTATGTCTGTGAACTGCTAAGTATGACGGGTGACTCCGATGGTTACAATTTGTCAACAACTGTTTCTAGTGTCTTTACTTCATTTTAAGTGTTGCACATTTCATTATGAATGGTGACCTAAACATATCTATAACTTTGATAACTCAATTCACTTTGTTAGTAATGGCTTCCCAAGCAGTTATAACATAACAATAGCCATGCTGAGCATAAATATTTCATCAGGAATCCATTGTTATTTATTTATCATTTATAGCATGTGTTCCAAAAGCATTACAGAATATTTATGAAACATTTATAAATAATTTTATGCCACTACTAGCATGTGATAGAGATACATTATTAATTCTCTTGAATTGTTGATGGTTGGAAATCAAAATAACCAACTGGGGTTCTTGCCAGTAAAGTGCAAGACAAAGGAAGCAGTCTACCATGTTTGAAACTTTCCGAGGCACCATACTGTTCCCTCAGAAGATTTCTTTATTAATTGTGGTTATGGGTTCCGAAAAATCTCTTACCCATCCAGAAGAAATGCGTGTTGATGACGAGTCGATTGAAGAAATCTCAGTTCTTGAGGCAGCCACTGCTTCGCAGCTGCTGCTTTGAAAACTGCCTGCAACTGTACATTAAGCCCATCAGCTCAAATTCACATCAGGTGATCGAGCAGTTCAGGGAGTGGATTTCCGCAAAACAGGAGAAACAGCATCAGGGCTGTTCTTCTGCATTTCTTCCCTGTGACCTTGCTTGTACCTCTCCTGTGGCTCCTGGAAACCCACCTTGTTTCCTTTATTGAGTACAACTCTTTGAAATGCCAAAGTCGAAGTTTCTTTCCCTGTGAGCGGCCATTTCCCTGGGTAAGGATGTTCTTTCTTCCCTTTCCAGCTACCTTGAGATATAATTGACGTATAACACTGTGTAAGTTGTGTTATACGATGTGATGATTTGATTCGTGTATACATTGCAAAATGATGACCACGGTAAAGCTCATTAAAATATCCACCACCTCATACAGTTGTCATTTTTATGTTGTGTGGTGAGAACTTCTAAGATCTACTCTCTTAGCAAATGTCAAGTATAGGATGCAGTGTTGTTAACTACAGTCACCATGCTGTACATTGTATCCCCAGGGCTTATTCATCTTATAACTGGAAGTTTGTACCCTTGGCAACCTTCACCCATGTCCCCTCCCCAAGCCCCACTACTGGCAACCAGCAATCTACTCTCTGTTTCTATGACTTTAGATTTTTTAGATTCTACATGTAAGGGAGTTGATATAATATTTGTCTTTCTCTGTCTGCCTTACTTCACTTAACATAATGCCCTCAGGTTACATCCATACTGTCACAAATGGCAGGATTTCCTTCTTTTTCGTGGCTCAATAATAGTCTATTACATATATATTATATAAATATACACATTTATATATACAGACATTATATATATTATGTTAACTTATGTTATATATAATATATATGTTATGTTATATATAATATATATGTTATATATGTTATACATTTATAACATATATGTTAATATATTATATGTGTGTTATGCATATATGTTAATATACATTATATATATGTTATACATATATCACATTTTCCTTATCCATTTATCAGTCAGCAGACACTCAGGTTGTGTTTCCATGTCTTGGCTATTGTGAACGAACATGAGGGTGAAGATATCTCTTTGAGATCCCAATTTCATTTTCTTCAGATAAATACCCAGAAGTGGGATTGCTGGCTCCTATGGTAGTTCTATTTCCAATCTGGGGGGAAACTTCCATGCTGCTTTCCACAGTGGCTGAACCAATTTGCATTCCCACCAACAGTGCACAAGGGTTCCATTTTCTCCACATCCTCGCCAACATTTGTTAGCTCTTGTCATCTTAATGACCACCATTCTAACCAGTGTGAGGTGATAACTCACTGTGGGTTTGATCTTCATCTCCCTGATGATTACTGATGCTAAGCACCTTTTCATTACCTGTTGGCCATCTGTATGTCTTCTTTAAAGATGCTCTTTTAAATTGATGCTGCATTTCAGCTGCCCCCTGTTGGATTGGAGAATTCACGCCTGAGTTTGGTACTCTATATACTGGAGATAAAACTATTTTTCACTCTTTCTGATGCCTTTTTATATGCTGTTATATTGGGAGGTTCTCTCCTCTTCCTCTTCCTTCTCCTCCTCTTTCTTCTTCTCCTCTTTCCTGCAATTGCTCTTTTTTTCAAGATTTTTTTGACGTGGACCATTTTTAAAGTCTTTGGTAAATTTGTTACAATACTGCTTCTGTTTTATGTTTTGGTTTTTTGGCCTCGAGGCATGTGGGATCTTAGCTCCTGACCAGGGATCAAACCTGCACCCCCTGCATTAGAAGGTGAAGTCTTAACCACTGGACCAACAGGGAAGTCCCTGCTCTTTTTTTTACACTGGGGAGATTTATGTCTAGAAAAAAGAGAAAGGAACCTTGGTAAGGTTTCCAAGGTCTTCTGCTACCTCCCAAACAACCACGTTTATAGCAAACACAAATGAGCACAGAGAAAAGAGGGACTGCTTTGTCACTAACTGAATGGACAACGCCTCCAGCTTTGCTCTGCAAGAGGTCAGTGAGCTGGCTACACCTGCTCTGTGGGTTTATTCTGGTTAATTTCTGACCCTGGCTAACGATGACATTAGCCAGGCAATTTTGAAAAATAAAAGTCAAGAAGCTCAGCAAAGGCTTACATGGAAAGACACGTTTTGATAATGTTCACAGCCAAATAGCTGGCAGTGGTCTTATGTCTGCCAGATGGGAATCCTACTCTCTGTGCTCAAGATTACTTGGCCACTTTAAAGACTTTAAATGCTATGGAAGAAAGAGGAATGTTCACGAGATTTTTCAGAGCAGCGTATGAAGATCAAATCAAGTAGAGTTTCTAACGATTCCAAAAAGCTAGCATTTTCTCGTTGCGGCCATCTCCAAACCAACAGGTTTTCCAGCTTCATATACACCAACTGGATTGGACACCATATAATAAGCAGACCTTTGTCAAGACTCCCCAGGCAGTATGAACATCCGTGCTAATGTCATGAGTATAAGGAGGGACTTCCCTGGTGGTGCAGTGATTAAGAATCTGCCTGCCAATGCAGGAGACATGGGTTTAAGCCCTGGTCCAGGGAAATCCCACATGCTGCAGAGCCCGTGTGCCACAACTACTGAGCCTGTGCTCTAGAGCCCATGAGCCACAACTACTGAGCCCGCATGCCACAACTACTGAAAGCCACATACCTAGAGCCTGTGCTCCACAACAAGAGAAGCCAAGGCAATGAGAAGCCCATGCATCACAATGAAGAGTAGCCCCCACTCTCTGCAACTAGAGAAAGCCCATGCTCAGCAACGAAGACCCAATGCAGCCAAAAGTAAATACATAAACAAAATAATTTAAAAAAAAAAAGAGTACAAGGAGTTAGGAGCTTGGAATTAATGTATACACACTACTGTATATAGAATAGATAATCAACAGGGAACTACTGTATAGCACAGTGAACTCTACTCACCACATCTTGTAGTAACCTATATGAGAAAAGAATCTGAAAAAGAGTGGGTACGTGTATATGTATAAGTGAACCACTTAGCTGTACACCTGAAACTAACAACATTGTAAATCAACTATACGCCAAAATAAAAATAAAAATTAAATTTAAAAAAGAATCAATACCAAATAAATTACTCTTAAATATTTTTACAAAAGAGTACAGAAGTTGATTAAGGTTAGCCAGAACTTGTTGAATACCTACTAGGTGCTAGATGTTGAAAAGACAAAGGCAAATAAGAAAGCCCTTTTCCCCTGAGGAATTGCTATCTAACAGGTTTGTTTAGTCTCAGATACTTTATAGTACATTCTGGGAACTCACAAGGGAATTTAAAACTTGAACAGCAATGTTCTATGCTGAGAAGCCCAGACTAAGAAGAGAGATTTGTTACCAAGCGGGCATCACTGATCTCTCCAAAGCTAATCCTTGTATTATTGTCCCCTTCATGGCTTAGTGATTTTTTTATGTGTATTGCTTCTATGGCATTTTATTTCAGGGCCTTGGTCACAGAACCTCGAATTAATTAAGATTTGGTCCAGGAGCCGCTTAATTGCTTGTACTTAGAGTGTGGGAATTCAAGGGAGTGATGGAAATGACAAGGAGAGTCATGCATAACACATCCCCCCACCCCTCGCAGAGTGACCATTACCCTGATGGGTGTTTTTTAGTTTTTTTTTTTTTTTAATCGGCCCACAGTGCCAAGAACCTGGCATTTTCAAATACTCATTAGTGCTATCCTCTGGGGCTTAAGAGAGCAGTTATTAAGGAATGAAATCTCAGGAGACAGAGTGAAACCACAGTGGCTAACAATGACAGAAGTTCAGGTATCCCAACCCCCATCACTTACGGAGGCATCGCATGGCTAAATTAGCTTTCAAAGTCTTAAACCGAACATGCAAGGCCCACAAATGTCATGTGGTATATTCTCTGGAGGTTAAATTTAGGTTTTCCCCGGCTCCTGCTGCCAATTTGAAAGACGGGAAAATGTCAGCGGGTGTGGAGTTGAAGTCGAGGATAGGACGCTGCCAACGTGGAATCCACTGATGCTGACATTCAACCGTCTCTGGAAATCCGAGCCGTGGAGCAGCTTCAGCCGTCCCCAAACTTACCCAGATTGCTCGTTAAGGCCCCCAGTTTGTTCCAACGCAATGTTAATTTGCTCCAGTTGACTTGCCCTGCCAGGGGGTTCCAGCCACCCATTTGCCTCAATGATAATAGAGTGTGTTTAGATGCAGTCGACTGGGCTGGCATTAGAAAGGCAGGGTAAGAAAGAGACGCTACTCATCAGACCACAGTCATCGCAATAGAGGAAACATGCACTGTGATTCCATGGCTGAAGGATATTAGAAGGGAAGACCACAGACTGAGATGCTTACCTTCCAACGCTGCCGTCCTGTGAAATTAACTCTAATGCAAACTGACTTCACATTGGTATCTGAATGTCAATGACCAGTGGGAAAGAACTCCATCTCCCTCATATCTAGGAGCTGGGGAGGCTTGGCTGTGGACCTGACGTTAAAGAAATGTTATTTTCTTGGATCAGTTATTGGCTGTATTAAACAGAAAAGCCAAGCGGATGGGGGTTTAAACGGGATACAATCTTTTTTCTCCCTCATGTTAAAAATAAAGTTTAGCTCATACAAGCAGAGAATAGAGTTGTGGTTACAAAGGGTTGGGGCCAGGGGAAAATGAGGAGATATTGTTCAAAAGGTACAAAGTTTCAGTTATAAGATGAATAAGTTCTGGAGATGTAATGTACAGCAATGTGACTATAGTTAACAATACTGATTTGCAAAAATGAAATTTGCAAGGAGGGTAGTTCTTAAAAGTTCTCACCGCAGAAAAAGAGAGAGAGAGAGAGAAAGAAAAAGAAAATGGTAACTTTGCAAGATGATAGGTATGATAACTAGATTGATTGTGGGGATTATTTCACAATGTATACATATATCAAAACATTGTGATATATCTTAAAATTATAAAATTTACATTTGTCAATTATACCTTGATAAAGCTGAAAACAAATAAAGTTTAGGGGTAGGCAGTTCAGGGCTGATAGGCTGTCCTAGGAATTCAGACTTTCATCCTCAAGGTCACTTCATGGTTCAGTAAAGCTGCTGAAACTCCAGCCATCACTTCCCCCTTCTAGACAGCAGGAAGAGGGAAAGTCAGAAGAAAGGATCCAATTCCCAATGAAGTTGGTTCCTCCTAAAAAGATTTCTCATTATCCCATTCATTTCCACTTGTATATACCTTGCCACAAGGAAGGCTGGGTATGTACTATGGTAGCTGAGCACATTGACCCACCAGATATAATCAGAGTTTGCCACTAAGTAACAAGCAGAGAATAGATGTTAGGTAGGCAATAGCAGTCTCTGCAATTGCCATCAACATAATAACCTGTTATCTGAAATCTAGAGAACCAGATCTTCAAATGACTTTTTAACAGAGCATACAGTGTGGAGGGCAGCTTCTTGAATTAGGAGTCAGATCATTTCTGATACCTAAGCAACCTTGGGAAATATACATAAAGGCTGGACATCTCTTACTTCCTCATTTACCAAATGAGAGTCTCAGCCTTGTCTACACAGGAAAGTATCTGCTCAGATAATAGATGTGAACACAGTGTGTTGGTGAAGTGTCAAATAAATGCTAGGAATTAATAACATTCTTATGTTTGATCCAGGCATTTACCGTCTTTAAGATAACTTGTTCCAAAACCCTTCATTTTTCATAGAATTAACATTTACATTATTCTATGTTATAATGGTAGTACCTGCTGCATATACAACACTTTGCAACACAGATTTCATTTCATCCCTCTGAACCACACGGGGGGGGTGATCGCCATTTACCCAAATTTACTGGTAATAAAATCCAGGTTCAGAGAACCAACAGACCAAGCTCATGCAAAGGTGCCTGTGAGTGACAGCAGCTTCAAGGATGAGAATCCAGGAGGTGCTAGCTTTTTAGAAGTGATGAATGCCTGAATTTAAGGATCGGGCTGTTGACCATGGCCTTGCAGAAAGGACAACAGCATCTGGAGGTCCACACATACCTGAATCTCACCTGCCCAAACTCAAAATCATTCTGTTTCCTCCTCTTCCCATGCTCCTCCTCCTAGACTCTCTATCTCAGCAGAAGTTACCACTTGCCCCTCCCAGCCAGACCAAGGACCCAAAACCTATCCTAGTCAGGTTCCTGCCCTTCATCCTCTCTCCCTGCCCAGCTCTCATGGGTTACCCTCGTGGCTTATTGTTAGTTTTCGTCTACCTGCTGGCTCTGTATCCTCATAGCCTGGAAAGGCAAGCTAGCCTCCCAACTGATCTTTCTACTGTTTTTTTCCCCATTCCTAAAATATTTTCTACCCCTCCGCCATAGAGATCTTTATAAAACGCAAATCTAATTCTATCTTCCTTACCTAAAACCCTTCAGTGATGCCCTATGGTCCCCAAGATAAAACCTAATTCTTTAAAAAATATTTTGTGATGCTTCTTATGCTTTGGTCCCTGCTTGCCGCCCCAGCCCTGCATCTGGTCCTGCCTCATCTCCCATCCTGTCTTCCTGGAAGACACTAGTACGCTCTTCCTCTCAAACTGGAGCCTTGGATGTGCTGCTTCACCTGAAATTACTAAAATCTGCTTTGCCAGCTTGATTACTTTAGGTTCATATAGCGTATAATCTCCTTCAAGAAGACTTCCCTGCTGGGTGAGACAGCCTGCACAACTGCTTCCCAAATACCTGCTGTCTCCACCCCCCCATCACAGCCCTTGACAGGCTGTATTATCCTTTTCCGTGTATTTGTTATTGTCAACCCTCTGTCTAGATTATAACTCCTCCAGGTCAGGGACAGCAATTTATTGAGCTCTTCCTTGCGTGCCAGGGACCATCCTTGGCACATCACATGTACCCTACAACTTAGAGACCCTGTTATCCCTTATTCAGATCAGGACACTCATGCACTTAAAAGTTCGGCATCACAGGCAAGATCATGTGACAGCCAGTGTCTGGGTTGATTGGAACATAAAAGAATTGGCTCCAGAGAAGGATGGGTAACCCTACACTAAATTTTCTTTCTTTATTTTTTTTTTTTTTATTGAAGCGTAGTTGATTTACAGTGCTGTGTTAGTTTCTGGTGTACAGTGAAGTGACTGAGTTATACATGTACACATATTCTTTTCCAGAGTCTTTTCCAATACAGTTTAATACAGGATGCTGAATATAGTGCCCTGAGCTATATAGTAGGACTTTCTTGTTTATCTACTTTATATACAGTAGTTTGCATCTGCCAATCCCAGACTCCTAATGTATCCCTTTCCCATCCCCTCTCACCTTTGATAACCATAAGTTTGTTTTCTATGTCTGTGTGTCTATTTCTCTTTCATAAATAAATTCATTTCTATCGTATTTTAGATTCCACATATGAGTGACATCATACGGTATTTGTCTTTCTCTGACTTACTTCACTTAGTATGATCATCTCTAGATCCATTCACATTGTTGCAAAAGGCATTATTTCATTCCTTTTTATGACTAATATTCCATTGTGTGTATGTACCACATCTTCTTTATCTGTTCATATGTTGATGGACACTTAGCTTGCTCATCCTACACTAAATTTTCTTTTTCTTAATGAGATATAATTCATATACTATAAAATTCACCCTTTTAATGTGTATAATTCAGAGGTTTTCAGCATAGTCACAGGTTATACAATCATCACCACTCTTTAATTCCAGAATATTTTTCAACCCCCACACCCCAAAAAAAACTCCATACCAATTAATGGTCACTCCCCATTTCCTCACTTCCCCCAGACCCTGGCAACAATTAATCTAATTTCTGCCTCAATAGATGTGCCTTTCTGGACATATCAAGTGGAATCACAAAATATGTGGACTTTTGTACTTGATTTTTTTTATTTAGCATGTTTTCAAGGTTCATCTATGTTATAGCAAGTATCAATACTCCATTCCTTTTTATGGCTGAATAATATTCTATTGCATGGATAGACTGCTTTTTGTTTATCCATTCATCTATTGATAGATAATGGGATTATTTCCAACAGGAAATGTGAGTCGGTCAACTTTGTGCTTTTTTCCAGATGGTTCTGAGTCCTCTGGGTCACTTGCATTTCCATATTAATTTAGGATCAGCTTGCCAATTTCTGCAAAAAAAAAAAAGGGCACCTGGAATTTTGATTGTCTTCTAATCCATGAACACGAATTTCTTTCTATTTCTTTGTCGTCTTTAATTTTTTTCAACAGGGATATGCAGTTTGGGGTGTATAAGCTTTCCACTTCGCTTATTCCTTTATTCCTAAGTAGTTTATTCTTTTTGATGCTATTGTAAACAAAATCATTTTTTTAAATTTTGTTTTCAGATTGTGCATTGCTAGTGTATGGAAATACAACTGATTTTTATAGAGAGATATTGTATCCTGCAGACTTGCTGAATTCATTCATTAGCTCTAATTTGTGTGTGTGTGTGTGTGTGTGTGTGTGTGTGTGTGTGTGTGTGTGTGTGTGTGGATTCCTTCGTATTTTGTTTATACTAGACCATGTCATCTGAAAATAGAGATAGTTTTACATCTTCCTTTCCTATCTGGATGGCTTTTTTTTTTTTCTTGACTAATTGCCTATACTATATTTTCTTAATAATAAATGCCCCACTTTTAGTACTTGCTATGTGCCAGGTTTTTTTTTTTTTAATCAATTTATGTCCTTAGTGAAAGTCTGCTGCATTTTATGTGTATTAAATATTCACAGACATTCTAAAAAAATGGGAT
Organism: Hippopotamus amphibius kiboko; assembly: GCF_030028045.1. Classification (NCBI taxonomy): domain Eukaryota; kingdom Metazoa; phylum Chordata; class Mammalia; order Artiodactyla; family Hippopotamidae; genus Hippopotamus; species Hippopotamus amphibius. Next base: position 127,804,336 of record NC_080194.1, read on the forward strand.
TGCTTTCACAGATGAAAAGCACTAAAGGTAAAATATATTAAGAATAATTCTGCTTCGGGAGGCCTTGTGTAGGGACAGAATGTGCTTTCTGCAAACTAACAGGTTACACCAAATCCCTGGGGCCTGTAGTGACTGTTGGGTAAAGGACAAAAACTACCAAAGACCAGTGTTCAAATAAATCCCCAACGGTGAGTTTTGTCATTTTTCCCTTGTCTTTAAAAAGCTCAGGCAAAAACTTATATGATTTTCCTGACCTTATTGTTCACTCCCTGCAAGCTTTAGCAAAAGTTGTTTCAACTCTCTGGGCCTCGGTGCATCTGTGCAATGGGATGGTCTGCGAGAATTGCATTGGATGAAGTCCCTCCCAAGTGTTTAGAACATCGTACATCCTCCATAAATAATGCTAATGCTGATGAGATCTAGCACTGAGTGATTATCACTGCTCAAGCATCATGGCCAACGCTTTACAGGCCTTTTATTCAATTTCCACCCCCATCACCCCTCCCCAGCCCCCCGCCCAGGGGTAAATATTAAGGATCATAGAGTATCGATGTAATTTGTTCAAAGTCTTAATAATAGTGAGCATCATATGAGGACCTAGCCTGAGGGGTTGCAACACCAACGCCCATGCGTTGAAACATTAACTTTTCTTTTCATCCCCCTTGCTTGATATCTCACTCATTTCACCCCAGGTTTAGAATATAAGCAAGTATACTTCACAGAATAAAGTATGTGGTTTATTTATTTACTTATTTACTCAATCAACCAACAGGGAATTATGAGCTCCTATTACATAATGGGCTCTAGAGAAGTCTCAGAATATGAAGTCATGAAGAAGGCACACTTCCTGCTTTACAGAACTTTAAGGTTCATGATGGAGAGAGAAAAGCCCTGTGCAAAAATAACAACCCACCATGATGCATCCTTTACAAGTTTGGAATTTATCCCATAGCGCCGTATCTCTCCTTTGTAGAATTGATCGCAATTGCCATTTTACACATTCCTGTGTTATTGGCTAAATCTGGTCTCCGCCTCCAGACTATAAATCCCATAAGAGGTAGTGAGAGTGACTACCATGATCCAAAAGCCGACTAAGTGCTTGCACATAGTAGGTGTTTCATAGTCCCTTCTGAATGGATAATTGAAGGGGAGAAAGAATGAAAGGTTTGAATACAAGAAGCAGGGCTAGATTTGCACTTTGGGAAGTTTATCATTCTCACCAGAGGCAGGGATACCTATGAGGAGGCTGTTGTGAAGATCACACAAGCTTGATCTATTCAGCTCAGGCTTTGTCATGTGACTTGCTCTGGCCAATTAAATGTGAACAAAGGCATGTCGATTCTAGGTAGAAGCTTTCATAGTCCCTGTGTGGCTCACCAGGTGGTCAGCCACAATGACTGGCAATGCTCCAGACAGATTCTGCTCCAGCTGTCTGGGTCCCAGAGTGAATCTGTTATGGAGCAGAGAGACATGTGACCCACAAGGAGCATGTAGCATGATTGAGAGATAAGCCTCTGTTATTAGAAGCCACAGAGATTATAGGGTCACTTGTTATAGCAGCAGTACTTAGTGTATCCTGACTGATCAATGGCATTATGGGTTAGGTTTGAGGAGTCAGTGAAATGAAACAATGTGTACAGAACTGTCTAACATATAGTAGGTTTCCATAAATGATACTTTTCCCCTTTAAGTTAATGTCCTGAGTGTTTCTATTATCATGTGGAAAAAATTATATGTATGTTGTCTTAGTCCATTCCCGGTGCTATAAAAGAAGACTGGGTGGCTTACAAACAATGGAAATTTATTTCTCACATTTCTAGAGGCTGGAAGTCCAAGATCAAGGCTCCAGCAGATTTAGTGTCTGGTGGGGACCCATTTCTTAGTTCATAGGCAATCGTCCTCTTTCTGTGTCCCCACATGGTGGAAGGGATGAGGAAGTTCTCTTTTATAAGGGCACTAATCTCACCCATGAGGTCTCTGCCCTTGTAATCTAATTACATCCCAAAGGCTCCATCTCCAATTGCCATCACATTGGAGATTAAGTTTCAACATATGAATCTGGGGGAGCACAAACATTCAGCCTATAGCCCATGCACACGCACACACATGCACACACTTATATCCTAGCATATTTTCTGACTCATAGTAGGTGTACATCACACATCAGATGCCTTTTTTCCTGCATTCTCCTGCCTCACTGAACTCTTCTCATATAAAGAATGCCTCCCAAGAAAGCTTATTCATCTCCTTATTCATATGGTTTCCCAGCTACTTATTCCTCTTTTCAGCAGTGAATCATAGCATGTTTCGAGGCATGCTTTATCTCCTACTTCCTGCATAAATAATCATCCCAGATCCAAAGGGTAATGTGTATGCAGTGGTCCCGGGGCTGGCACAGCACTTAGCTCAGCTCTTAATATGCAGTGTGGTGAAAAGGGGTGTCTGGTTGGGAGAGAAACCTCATCTAACATAGTTGGGGCCACTTACATTCATCTGAGGAGAGCGAAGGGATGCATTTGGACTGCAATTCTGCACCTTATAAATAGACATATATAGCTCTGCATACATTATTAATATGGGCTTTATTGCTAGCTTTATTGAATCCACGATGGTGCTTCTCCCGGGAAACCATAGAACACAGGAAGATTGCACAGACGTCTGCATTAACCAGGACCGCAGTATACCAAGCAAATAAGGCTGTGCAAACAGCAGTATTCATGCTCGCTGCATCCTACAATTCAAATAACATAATAACAAATAATGTGCTCAAGCAAGCCCCACAGCTGCTATGTGAAGGATTTTATGCTGTTTCTTATCTATGTTGCTCATGCTAACACAAGAGTAGGCAGGGCAAATGTATTTTTTAAAAGTTCCTTGGCGTGACCTCCAAAGCCCTTGCCTTCCTCCATAACATCACCCTGTCCCTGCACTGTCTCCCTGACTTACTCCCATCCGTTCCCCCTGGACCTACCTTGAAAGGGCAAAATTATTGCCTCCTCTAGTCCTTTACACACACACATCTTTATGTAACTAGATCTTCTCCCATTCATTTCCCATCCCTTACCATGTTTATTACCTGCATTTCTTTCTAGATGTCCTTTTCTTATTTGTATCTTTCTGTCTTTATCATCTGTCTCCTTATGTAGAACACAGACTTCAAGGAAGCAGAGATCCCTTCTGTCTTGTTCTAATTGGTGGATGTCCAGCCAATAGTGGTTGACACATAGTAGGTCTGCGATAAATATTTGATGAATGAATGAATGAAGTCACAGAACACAAACCTCAACAGCTAGTAAATTCTTTCATCTTCTTTGTCCACTGTGGACCTCGCCTTGATATAAGCTTCATGAAGAGCAGCCCTCTGTCCTGTTGGCAGATCTAACCCCCAGTGTCTGAAGCTGGAATGGCACTTAGTAGCTTATCAATAAGTGGTCATTCAATCTAGGAGAACTGAAATCTGTTCTGGAAGCATCAGATTGTCAGTGTGGTCATCAGTGGCTGCAGCAGTGTACGTGGTTCCAGGACGTTCTCTTATACTCTCTCTGGCATGGTAGGCATAGGTGGGGTATTGAATAGTGTAGCTTTTCCTGCCTCCCTTCGACTAGGAAATTACTCCCTTATGAAAGTGCACCAGGAAGCCCCCTTTATTAATAACAATGGTTCTTTGAATATAAATCACCCTTGCATACAGAATTTTATGGAGCAAATAGACATTTGGGATTTACCGTTGATAGGCTGTCACTCCTGTAAGCTAGTCACCATTGAAAGATTGCCCTTTTCCAGAGATTGGTTTAGCAGATTTGTTCTGGCCCATGTGATATAAAGAAAAATTCTCTAGTGGTGGCCTCTAGGAACTAATGTAAGAAGAGCCACACATGTAGGAAGGATTTTGTGGCACCTCTTTGCCCCTCTTCTACCCTTTGGAAGCCACCATATGAGGGTATGATGTCCGGAGCTGAGACATCCACTTTGTGTCATGAAGGGAGACCTCCCCAGTATAGAAGGCAGCAAAATGGAAGGATTGCAGAAGGCTGCATCTTAGAAGACATTGCTGAGAGCCTGAACCAAAGCTGGGACCATCTAGCACTGGACTTCCCCTTACGTAAATGTGAGATGCTGTTTGCTCTAGATGTCGTTGAGCAGGAGTTGTTACCTGCAGCCAAACACTCTCTCAGTGTTACACACACCCTGGGCCAGATGTTGGGCTAATTTGGAGAAACAGGACATGAAGGAGTAAGACAATATTCACCCTCAAAGTGTTCCCAGTCTAGTGCGAGTTCAGAGAAGTAAATCCACAGTTGCAAGAAGGTGTACTGAGTGCTAGAACCAGAGCAGGTACAGAAAGCTGTCGGAACCTGAGGGACAGACACACAAATCCAACTGGGAGAGTCATAGAAAAAAACCCCAAAACTCTGCATTGTGCTTTTAAGAATGAGTAGGAGTCAGTCCATTAGAGAAAGAGAGGGGGGTATTTTGCTAAAAAGGGAGCAATGAGTCTTAGGGTAGCTGAATGAGGTTCCATGTTCTAGAATGTTCTAGCAGGTTCTAGCATGAAGACAAAGGAGGACAGACTGTTAGATGCAGAATGAGTTTGGGGGTTATTGCAGTGCTCTTCATGCAGGAGCAGAGTAACCCGCAAATCCTGCCACTGATCCCTTCTCACATCTCGTTTCCCAGCAGAACAAAGTCCACACACACTGGCCAGTGAAACATACTTTCAGTGGCTTAGCCAGCATGCTAAACTCCCCCTTTGCATAGCTCTAATGAGACTGGAGGTGCATAGATAAGTACATGATTTCCCCTTTGAATCTACAGTAGTCAGAATGGCAGAAGAGAAGAAAATACACCCAAGAAAGAAGAGGGAAAATGGAACATAAAGAAGGCGAAGGTTCCTACCACCTGGGGCAGTGATTGCAAGAGGTAAACCATGTAGGACTCCACTCTTTAGAGGCACAGGAACCCTATGTACCAATAAGCATTAGCCTGGCTCCAGCTAGATGTATCAGCAACTCATCCCTCAGGTGAGAGACACATATGATAGGAGGATGCTCAGACCCATGGAAATGTTGCACATAGAAGAAAGCCCATCCTCAAAAGAATGTCAAGCCCCAAGGCTAGGGAGATGTGGATGGATTTGCTCATAAAAACCCTTCTGATACCCAGTTAAGGCATTTGGATATGATCATGGGGAAGCAGGAGCCAGGGAAGGGATGTCAGTGCGGGAGGAGTCAGATGTGAGTGTGTAAAGTTGCTGGAGGAGCCAGGCAGAGAGCAGGCAATCTGGGCAGAGCCCTGCTGGTCCCCTGTCTGGAAGCAAAGCAGGTGTGATCCCAGCTCTCCCGTCAGAACCTTTCCTCTTCTGGACCAAATGCCTTCAGTTCTCAGGTGGTTCTGCATTCTGTGGGGCTTCAGGGTCAGTCTCCCACAAAGATAAAACCTTGAGTGTTAAAAATCAGGATGGTTAAATTGATGCAGCCTCTATGGAAAATAGTATGGAGGTTCCTTAAAAACTGAAAATAGAGTTACCCTATGATCCAGCAATCCCACTTCTGGGCATATATGAGAAAACTATAATTCAAAAAGATACATGCACCCCTGTGTTCATAGCAGCACTCTCTGCAAGAGCCAAGGCATGGAAGCAGCCTAAATGTCCACTGACAGATGAACGGATAGAGAAGCTGTGGTACATATATACAGTGGAATGTTACTCAACCATAAAAAGAATGAAATAATGCCATTGGCCCCGATATGGATGGACCTAGAGATTATCAGACTAAGTGAGGTAAGCCAGACAGAGAAAGACAAATATGATATCACATATATGTGGAATCTAAAAAAACAATACAAGTGAACTTATTTACAAAACAGAAATAGACTCACAGACATAGAAAACAAACCTATGGTTATCAAAAGGGAAAGGTGTTGGGGGGGAGGATAAATTAGGAGTTTGGGATTAACATATACACACTACTACATATAAAATAGATAACCAGCAAGGACCTACTGTAGAGCACAGGAAACTCTACTCAGTATCTTGTAAGAATCTCTAAGGGAAAGGAATCTGAAAAAGAATAGATACGTATGTATAAATGAATCACATTGCTATACACCTGAAACTAACACAACATTGTAAATCAACTGTACTTCAATTTAAAAAAAATCAGGATAGCGATGAAGAGTGAGAGTTCTAGATGGGGTTCTGCCAATCTTTCCTGTAAGGGGTCAGATAGTGAATATTTTATACTGTGTGCACCATTCAACCTCTATTGCAACAACTCAATGCTGCCATTACGGCCTGAAAGCAGCCATAGGCAGTACGTAAATGAAGAGTCATGGCTGTGTTCCAATAAAACTTTATTTGCAAAACCAGGTGGTGGGCCAGATTTGGCCCACTGGATGTAGTTTGCAGTCTGCAGAATTTTGCTCTAGACCTTCCCTTCAACCCTGCTTTCACCTCCCCACCGACCAACTGTGCACCCTTGGAAGAACAACTAACCTTCCTTCTGCAAATGGCATCTGGTACCCACCATGGGATGTTTTTGTGCAGAAGAATGAGGTCAGGCTTGAGAAAACATTGAGCACCACATTATACATATAGTAAGTGCAGTTGTGCTGGGGGGTGTTTTTGCTCTGCCTGCCGTCCTGTGTGTGTGATGGGTTTTGTTTGTTTCCATGCTCATTAGGTGCAATGGAAAATGGACTCCAATCTGAGAGTCAGTAGCACTGGAGAAAAACAAAATGTTCAGCGGGGCTGAGTCAGGGATAGAGATGTTCTTTTCATTCACTGGTTGAGGCTGCATCAAGGATTTGGGCCATTTAAGCAGGTTTGCTTGGCATTAATTATTCAAAACAATTATTTATTAATAAATAAGAGCCCCAAGGATGCACTGCACTTGTTCAGTGCTTTATAGTTTTCTTTTATTTCTGTTTTATTCTTTTCAAAGGACTTTTTAAACCTGGGGCACACATGTACTGGGAGGCATGTGAAGAAGATACAGGGTGGGGGGACCATCTTCCTGGAGTATTCACTGTACTCAATTTGGGGGGAAAACAATATGATTTTTTTTTTAAAAAACAAACTTGAATATATCACGGAGCAGAATACAAAATCGTGTGATTTAAAAAAAATTAAGTATGAGACTTTAAAGATGTTTCAAGGTTGAGACTCCCATATTGGGCTGTGCCCCAGATGACTGCGGTGTGAGGAGTACGGCTATGTCTTTCTGCACAGCCCCTCTGCCAAGTGCGCAGGGAGGAAATTTTTACAAATTCTGCAAGTGAAGAAACTCTGCCAAGAAGCTGATGGTCATGCTCAAGTCCACCCAGAGGTCAGCTGCAGAATGAGTTCAGTTTGTTTGTTTGTTTGTTTGATTGCCATGCTGGGCAGCATGTGGAATCCTAGCTCCCCAACCAGGAATCGAACCCTCGCCCCTGCAGTAGAAGAGCAGAGTCTTAACCATTGGACAACCAAGGTAGTCCCATGAGTTCGTTTCAAGTCTAAGATTTCTAGCTCCCTTTCTCATGTGTGAATGATGCTCCCGGTCAGGTAGGAGCAAGGACCAAGCCTGAGTGATGTTGTGGGCCAGGCGCTGTGCTAAGTGCTGGGGGGACACCATGAGGATGAAGGCAGTGTCCAGAAAGATAGAATGAGAACCCTCAAAGTCAGCATCCGGTCAGCCTGGAAAAATATCTGGCACTGAGTCTACTCAGTAGCCTTGAGTCACGCTGCTCATTAAAACTCGCTTCCCCAATACCATAATCATTCAGTCCATTCATCGTAGTCCCTGCCTCGGTCCCTGCCATGGCAACAGAATTTCCTGCCAGACTTTAAGCTCTGCCATTCACTTGCTTTGCTCAGGCACAACTCCTTGCCTAGAAGAATAGATTCTACTGCCATAAGCAGCTCTGCAGTAATCTCTGCTTCCTGCCCCCCAGTACCCCACCTGCTCCCTGTATCTCCATTTCTGATGCACAGGGTGGCTGTTTGTATCTGCATCTCTCCCCACCCCATCAGCAAGTCTCTGACCCCTGTTGGAATTCGAGCTTTGCCTTTGCATCCTTTCGGAGGCCATGGCGTCCTGCTTCTTTGTTTTTTTTCATGGGGACCAGAGTCACACTCCCCTTAAGTCTCCTCATTCACACCCAGAGTCCTAATAAGTATAGGGAGGCCTGAGTCCAAAGTCTGTCCACCACTTAGGATTTGTGTAAATTTGGAACATTTCTCGGCCTCTCCAAGCCACCTGCTGCACCATCGCCTGTAAAATAGGAACAGGATGCCTTCTCTGTACTCTCATTGGGAGGATGGAATCAATTCATATGAGCTGTCAAGCACAGGGGTTGGCACTTCATAGATGCTCAGGAAGCCTCAGTTTCCCCATCAAACCCACCCACCCTCAGTCAGCGGAGGTCCCCAACAGATCTTCACTTGTGACAGATTTAAATCCTAGAAAGAGACAGCAGTGGAGTGAACTGGGGGAGTCTGAGGGGCTGGAGGGCCAGGGAGCTCCCATCCAGCCATGCACTTTGGTGGCCCTATGCGTGCCTGTCTTTAACTTTCGCCTCCAAATAAAACATCGTTGTGGGGACCCTTGACCCGATTTCTGGCTCAAAGCCTTCCGTTCCCTGCTCTTAGCAGAGAACAGGCGAGACTCTGCCCCCGCCTTCAGAATGGATCTATTTATAGCAGCCATCATTAACTCTCCATTGCCGGTCCCCAGAGCCTCACCTGTTCCCCCCACTCTTCCCGCAGAAGTTGACTTCAGAGGGTTTTCTGAGAGTTCTTTGTAATATTAGTTAACATGTACAGGAAAGCCCCAAGGTCATGTTCCACTCTTGGCACCCTTCACTTTAGATTTGAGAAATCCCCTAAAACTCTCATTAGCGGAGGCTGCCTCACACCTATGAAACTTTAAAAATATCTGGCTAATCAGCCACTTTGCACACCTCCGTGCAGCCAGAGAGACAGCCTTTTGCCCTCCTCCTCATCCCTTCTCCCGGCATCACCTTCATGCAGACGGGAGCTGTCAAAATCTGCCTTGCTGTGGTATTTAACATAAAATGAGGGAACTTCTCCTCTGAAACCAGTGTTACCACTTAAAGAGAAACTGGGAGAGAGAAGCAGAAAGTGGAGCCAGGAAATGGCCTTCTGGAAGACCCTTTTTGTTCCAATTCAGTTTTGACTTGGATCTGATCATTGGAATTGCAAAGGATAGGAACCATAACAATATGAAAATAAAATCACCACTTATTCACTTATTGAGTGCCTGCCACATGGTAGGCGCAAGGGAAACTACTCAGTTGCATTATCTCTGAGTCCCTCCAAAACCTTGAGAAGTAAACCCCAATTTGCATATCAGAAAGCACCCCCTTTTTTTGGCCTCACAGCATGATGCAGGATCTTATTTCCCTAACCAGGGATCTAAGGGAACCATGCCTGCTGCAGTGGCAGCAAGAGTCTTCCTTGGGACCACCAGGGAAGTCCCAGGAAGCATCCTTTTTGATGCTAAAAAGGATTAAGCCTCATTCTCCAACTAACATTGCCAGTATGTGGTCCAGCTAGGATTCTCACCAATGTCTGTCCATCTCTAAAACCCATATTCATGCCTCTATGTTATTCGGCCTCCCAAGTGAAATGTAAATTTCCAGGAGAGACCATTCTTTAGTCCACTTAGATGGAGCAACTCTAGGGATTTGTGCTGTGGGTCATCTTCACCCAGATAGAAAGCCTATCACGTCACTATTCTACAGTGACATTTTGAGCTTAGGAGCTACACTATACCATCATCAGAATTATCTGAGGATGTCTCTCAAACATACATGTTCCTGAACCCCACCTAAGAAGCACTGAATCTGAATGTTTGAGTGGGGACCATGGGAATCTGGTCTGAGTATTTCCGGGCAATTCTTGTTCATGCTGATGTTCGAGAGTTAATGTTCCATGTCTAAGCTGGTTTACAGGAAGCTTCAGAGTTAGGTGTTTATGAACCTTCCATCTCCCCTGCAGGAAATGGAATGGTCCCTTCTCAACAGACTCTCCAGAGATAGGTGGAATTGGGGTGAAAAGAGGGAAACTTTCTAGTCAGTGAGATGACTCCATCTATTCTCAATACTGAGTTACAGAAACAAAGATGCGTGGTCCAAGAGGTTGTCAATTTGTGAGACTGATAAGAATCAGTATCTTGGAGTTAAAACAGCAGCAGGTGTCATTGGCAATGTGATAAACTAGGACCCCGGGTACTGAGCTGGTAGGGTGGAGAAAGGGAGACGATGGAATTAGGAGGAAACCTGCCTATTTGGGCAAAGGAAGGGACTTGGGAAATTAACTCAGATATGGAAATGACCCAGAAGAAAGAAGTCTGTCTAGTCAATCCAGGCAGGTAAGTAACCAGCAAGAGGCAGGCAAACAGGGAGAGGGTGTGTCCCAGAAAGAAGGTAATGTGATGAGAGAAGCAGGTATGATTGACATCGTAGTGCTGAGAAGACCAACGTCTTAGGACTCAATGAGAGACCTTCATCTGTGAATTCCATTATCACTACAAAGCAGCTGCTATGCGCCGGGCACTTTGCTATGTGCTAGGGTTTCAGAGAAAAGAAGATACTATCTTTGTCCCCACAGAAGTCAGTTTGGTTGAGGGATAGATGTATATACAGACAGTCACAGCATGGTACCATAGCACTGTGCTACAAATAGATGCAAGATGGGGATGAGCGTGCAGAGGAAGCACATTTAACATAGCAAAGGTAAGTCAAGAAAGGCTTCCTGGAGGAGGTGATATCTGAGCTGCTGCTTTTTCATTGGAGTTAGGCTGGGATAAAAAAAAAAGAGGGATAAATTCAAAGCCTTCACAAGATAATAGAAATGAGGCTTTTATAAATTTTTAGCCCCATAGGGAACTCTACTCAGTGCTCTATTGTGACCTAAATGGGAAGGAAATCCAAAAAAGAGGGAATATGTGTATACATATAGCTGATCCACTTCACTGTACAGTAGAAACTAACACAGCATTGTAAAACAATTATACCCCGATAAAAATAAATAAATAAATAAATAAAAATTTTAACCCTATCCAAGATCGGCTTGAATACTGGAGTAAGACTCACTCCAGATGTTTTGGGGGTAGAAAGCAGGGAGAGGATGACTCAGTGGACCCACATGAGAGGAAATTGGGAAAGCAGAAGCATACTGCAAACCAGCTTAGACATAGAACATCAGTTCTCAAATACCGCAGTTGTAATAATTACCTAATGACATGGACAGCACTTTCTGCAGGACTCAGAAGAGTAATGGCAGCCAGAGATGATCAGCAAAGGTGATTCAGGTGCAACTGACATGAGAAGGTGGTTTTTATAGTGATCAGGTTGCACGCAGACCAGAAGACAGTGTGGTCTGGGACATGCTGGTATGTGTATCCGATCCTTAGATGTTCAGCCCCTGAGTGTTGGCTCGAAGCATGTCCCAAAGAGTCCTTCCTTAGGCAATGACTTCCTAAGGGGTCAAGTTTCTTTGAGCACCCAAGACACCACAGATTGGCTATATATGAGCTCATCACATTGGAGCAAAATAATCTTTCCCTTTCAATTTGAATGTTTAACACTTTCAACGCATCTGTCCATTCCATCAGGACCTTTAGAGGAGGTCCACTAACAATATTTACTCTAAATTTGAGAAGTGTGATTAATGAAATCCAGTCCCCCAAGTTGAGTCAGAATAGAAGATGAGCATTCAGATGGCTTTAATTTTAGTAGACTTTTCAATGTAATTTAAGTATATGTAGAAAATATAGAGCAGGTTCTTAATCCACAGATTTCTAGAAGGTCCGTGACCCCCTAAAATGTATACGTGGAGTACATTTACATATATGCATTTCCCCCCCGAGGAGTGAGTCATTTGCTGTAGACGTGTTCTCTAAGATGTTAAGTCTTGCACACTCACGCACATACATTCATATACACACACCCAAGGTTAGAAATCACAGATTTCGGGGGATGGGATTAAGTTATGCACTTGGTGTCGGCAGCCTGACAATGCCTATACTTTGGTTTCTGTCCAAAATGAATTCTTTTCTCCAGAATCATGTCTTGAAGACATCTTATGTAAACATGCGTTATTTTTCCAGTTCCTCGTGGGTGAGTGGGCTTTGATGAGTTATGATGAAGGTGAGTCAAGGTCAGCATCATGCCACATCCAAGTGTTATAGAGACAGATCAGTTTGATAATTGACCCAGAGGGAAGAGGTCCCCAAAGACACCTCTGTCACCAGAGTTTGGTAGGAGCTGCTTCTGTGGAGGAAACACATTTAAGTAGACAGGAATTGAAATGAACGCTTGATTTGCATTAGATTGAATAGAAAGGGTCCTTTATGTGCGTTTGGTACCCGAGTACATGGGGATGTTGATGGCAAAAGCATTTGGCATTTGCCCACTTGGTGTTTGCAAAAACGGAGGCATTCCCATTTTGCAAACAGCCCACAGATACATTAAATAACCCATTTCATGATGGACATCTGGACTCCTCAAACCTGCCAAGAGTGGATGGGCTCACTGCTGCCTTCCAGCTTTATGGTGGGGAACGGCTGCCTTCGAACTTAGAAAGCGTCACTCTGCGGAGCGTGGCAGGTTGGGGTCTCATCTGTCCAAACGCCGCACACACATTCGTTTTGATTTTAGCTGTGTCCAAGCCACTGGCTGCATGTGCAATACCTCACACGCCAAGGCAGAAACAATCCTTGTTCACTAAAGCAGCCTTCTGCAAGCTAGCCTGACATCTGATTCCCCACTGTGGTCACCTGAGTCGTGGCTAATCTCCCAACGTGAGATACACAGGTAGATAGGAATATCTGGAGGGATTCTTTAATTTATCATTTCATTGAAAAAAAAAAAGAAAGAAAGAAAGAAAGAAAGAAAGAAAAAGGGAAAAGGAAAGCAACAGGCTTGGCTGAATTTGCCATAACCACAGTGTGGGGTGGAAAGCAGAACTCATTTACTGTGGCGTTAGCTCAAGCATCCTTTCTAAAGCCTCCCCACAAAAGAAATAATCAAATCCTGGGTCGGGTGTGCTCAGGATAATTCACTCCAATTTGCTTCGTCTACACTTCTTGTCCATCATCTTTTATGTGTGCTGTCCTGATCCTGGCCAGCGATCACGGTCAAAGCTGTGAGAGTTTGAGTTCGCCACCTAGTGGCTGGTGAGAAGGCTATTCGCGCTCCCATTTTTGTCCTCCCGAACTGGGGTGGGAAAAACAGGCTACTGGTGCGTCATTATAGAGCCAGAGCTCAAATACCAATGTTTGCTTCCAAAATTTCAGTTCAAATAGAAAGGTTTAAAAAGAAAAAAGAAAACTTGGGATATCTATACGTGGTAATTACTTACCCTCACCCCACCTAATGTGTGCCGCAGAAATGAAGACCAAAGCCCATGGCAGAAAAGGAAAGGAAGGGATTAGTTTTAGAGGCTCACGGTGCAAAGAAAGTGTAAGGATGCGTGTGTGTGTGTGTGTGTGTGTGTGTGTGTGTGTGCGCACGCGCTAGCATACATCAAAAGTCCCAGAGGCAAAGACTTTCTAGTTGCAATGGCATTCCAACCTTCCTCCTATGTAAATATAAAATTTTTATTTCTGTGCACAAATGAGTGGCCCCCCGATGTATACGCCATAATAATCATGAATCTAGGATAAGAAAGACTGTGTTGAATACCTATTATGGGCTTGGAACTGTGCTAGGTAATTTGTATATGTCATTCTTTAGACTGTGTATGACTCAGCTGACTTTAATGTCTGTACAGCCCAATCTGTACCCCATACCGGAGGAACCTCTACACGGATGCTTCTCAAACTATCCATGGAAAAGCGCTTGCTTCTTAAAATTTTTTATGCATCCACAGACGAATGCTTTTGTTTAAAAAAAATAAGTTACTAGAAGAATAAAATAAAATGTACAATCTACAAGCCCAAATTATTTTTTATTATTATTAGATTCGACAGATATAAAAATTATTATGTCAAATTCCTATAAATTCTCCAAATGCGTATTCTCAATTTCTTTATCTACTTAGCTGCAGACCGGTAACAATGCATAGGCTGGAACTGGTCTTCAGATCCCACTGAGTGGAGCTGATCTACACATTCTTAACCAACCATCATCTTCCATGACACGGACTACACACCCCCCAAGGCAGCCCATCCATTGCCAAACTGCTCAGATGACCAGACACCAAAGTTTGCTCCTCTGAATTCACTGGCCAGGGTTCAATCTCTTTCCAATCACAGCTTTTCAGATATATGAGGATGATCAAATTGTAACTTCCTCTCCCTGATCCCACACACTTGAGTTTGCAACAGCCCACTTAGAGTCCAGCCTTCAGGACTGCTGGCAGCGAGGGGGATCATGGAAGCTTGTTTCTCTTCCTCCAGAAGAGCAGGGAAGAGTGGTCTGATGGTTCAGGGTGCAGCTGCTGCTTGGCCAGGTCTGCCATGGGCAAGGGCATTTGGAGTTCAGAGGCATACACCTGGGAATCAGTCTCTCATTTGCTTTGCCCCCATTGTATTTATAGAAAGTAAAAGGGTCAGGGGCTGCCTGATTTCACAGGGCCAGTTCAGAATGGTGCTCTGTTTTCTTGCAACAAGGTAGCGGCTCTAAACTCCTGTATCACGTGACTGATCAGATGCAGAAAGAAAGCCATCGATTCACATTCATGTTTGAAGGAGAAGGTAGAGAACTTGCCTGGGGTTCAGCCTGAAGCCAGAAGCTCCTAGACAGCTCTCCTACAGCCCCTTCACCGAGGATCCTTGGCCTGGACCTAGCTTTCAGCAAAATCGTATTGGATTTTCATTCGCTCTACCTTACCATGTGATGTTGAACCATTTACTCAACATCCCTTTGCTCTTCTGGGGGAAAACAAAAAGAACTAAAAGAATTTACTTTACAGGATGGCTATGAAAAATTGAAATGATATATAATAAGATAGTACACATGAAGCTCTTTGAACCTCTCTTAACCTTGTACATAAATACTTACAATGATTTTGATTTTGATCTAGTTCCATTGGCTTGTAACTTCCCTAGGAACATTGGAAAGCGTTGTTTGGGAAGGATATGAATAAATCTGGAACTTCTGATCAAAATCATGATACATCATTGTAACGACAATAATACCCCTAAAAAATTAGAAAACAGAGAGTGTGGTATGACCGGCAAGAAGTAGAAAGGGAAATTCACCTTTCTGGTCCACAAGATGTCCTTTCTGTTAATTTAGCCCTGGCGGACATTAGTTTACCATGGAAGTGCTGGTCACTGTGGTGGCTAATAGTTGCTTGGGCCTATTGGCTTATGATAACACAACAATCTTAACCCATGCTGAGATTTCCACCAGCCAGAACACCCAAGTCACTTTTGTTTGTGTTTTCCTAAACATATCCCCTCATTTCTGTAGTTGGACGCTGTTCTTTGGGGGATTCAGTGTGGAATCCTATGTGTATTCCTATTTAATTTTATCTCAGATTTGCCCCACTGCTTCCAAATATCATAATTAGTGCTGAATAGAGATGTCATCTAGTCCAGTGTTTCATACACCTTTATTTTTTCAGGCATAAAACTCTTATGACAGGGCTTCCTTGGTAACACAGTGGTTAAGAACCTGCCTGCCAACGCAGGGAACACGGGTTCAATTCCTGGTCCAGGAGGATCCCACATGCTGCGGAGCAACTAAGCCCATGAGCCACAACTACTGAGCCTGTGCTCTAGAGCCCGTGAGCCACAACTACTGAGCCCATGTGCCACAATTACTGACGTCCACATGCCTACAGCCCGTGCTCTGCAACAAGAGAAGCCACTGCAATAAGAAGCCCGCACACCACAACCAAGAGTAGCCCCACTCACCGCAACTACAGAAAGCCTGTGCTCAGTGATGAAAACCCAATGCAGCCAATCAATTAATAAATAAGTAAATTTATTTTAAAAAATCTTATGAGGAAATCCAAGAAGTTATAGAGAGGACAATAGAGCTTTCTGGAAGATGGAGAGAGTGGCAGAGTCTTGCCCACTGGCCTCCCCCAGCAGCTACTGAAAATACTTCATGAAATCCCTACGATCTGAGAGGAAGAGTTCTAAGTATGCTTCTTTAGCCTGACCCTGTTGTTTTACCAAGAGAGAAACTGAGCCCAAAGAAGCATATGAGAGTTGTCCAAAGGGATGCAGCTAATTAATAGTGCGCCTGGGTCTATTTCATCTCTATTAAGAAAGTGGGAAATGAGATGTCACCTTTCCTTGGACCAAACTCTTCAATGTCAGGATCTATCAGCTTTGGAGAGTTATCTATGAACATGGGGTCAGAGCCAGACTCGGAAAGGTTAAGCCTTTCATCAAATCACGGAGTTGATCCCTCGCCAGGTCAAGTGGATTCCTATAAAACATGCTTATGTGTCATTAACCATCTATCTAATTTTTTGTGTGTGCAATTCTGGTCATTTAAATGGGATCTGATAAAAAAAAATGTTGCAGAGAGGAATGGCTTGACTTGGGACCTCAGAGCAGTGGTGGTGTTTCCTTAGTTATTTATTTCTTATTCATAAAGATCTTCTGTCTCAAGAAGTTTCTGCTCTTAAGCAATGTGTCTACCATTGCCCAGTGTGCTTGCTATCTTATAAATAAGACAGTTAGCAACGTGAGCAGACAAGGCTCTAACAGTAAACAAAGACTTTATTCCATGCAACTGCCTTAAGAGTTTCAAATTAGTAAGTTCATGCAACCTTTACAACCACCCTTTGAGGTAGGTGGTTGTGTACTAGTATTATATATTTATTTATTTACTTATTTATTTACATTTATATATGTGAAAAATATACATATATATGAAAAAAATTAAGTAGTTTGTCCAAACTCATTTAGCTTGTAAGCAACAGAGGTAGGCAGAATTTAAACTCAGGAATTCCAGTTCTTAGACTATGAGTTTAACTCTCTTGTTATTCTGTTGCTAATGTCAGCTTGACAAAAGATGTACAATGTGAGAGTTGTGAGTTAAGTTTTATTGAGGGCAAAATGAGGGCTAGAGCCCAGGAGCAGTTTCTGAAATGCTGTCTCCCAGGCTACAGTCCTCATTTTGCCCCAAATAAAGCTTAACTCACAACTCTCACATTGTGCTTTTCTTTTTAAGTCAACACTAACAATGATGTCAGATACCTCCATCCGTGGTATTTTATTTCAAACACACACACTTGGGGCCAACCTATTCATTAGACACAGCAGACACAGTGCTGAGGGCCCACAGTGATCTTCAGGGTCCATGAAAAGGTGATCATTTCTTTTAAAAAGAGAAGAAAAGAATATACATTTACGTTAAAGAAAATGTCTGAATACATAACATTCATATCTTTCTCTTTATACCAACACAGTCCCAAAGTACACGGTTGAACATTTTCTATGAAGAGAGGGGAGCCTATGAAAGTCACATTATGGCCTCGCAGGCACAAACAAGGCAGAACCAATGGCAGGATGGAAAGCAGAGGTTCAGAGATCCTTCCCATGTCCTCGTTTCCCCACACACAGCAGACAGAGCCTGCACCCTTGTCGAGGGCTGTGAGCTCCGCAATCAATGGCCTTTGCTGCTGCTGCTATTTCCCTGAACCAGGCAGAAAGGTTCTATTTTGAAGACACAAATAAACGTGCCAACTCCAGCTCAAACCCGAGGAATTCCAGGTGCCCCCAGGTCATGGGATTTGGGGGAAGGGGTCAAGTGTCCCTGGCTGCAGCTGCCCTTCTGCAATCTGGAAAAGCAGGAAGAAAGGAGTGAGCTGGAGGGACTGTAGTTAGCAAGATGCTTGGAGCTGAGCGAGCATTACCCATCTTCAGGGTCTTTGTTTTTCTCAAGGAAAAAAAAAAGTATTCTCTGCCCACACTCCAGCCCAGCTGTCTAAAATGATAAATGATGGGCCTTTCTTTAAATTTCCTTTCTGCGCAGCATGAGGACTGGCCAGTGTGGATATGCACTCTACGCGGGTAAATGGCTTTGGCAAACCCATCAAATTGTCCACGTGGCAACAGATGGTCCCGCTCAAAGCTTTTGTTCTGCTAATGTTGGAGCTTGCTGCTACCTGAAGCAGTTATCATTTCATAAACAATGACGCTGCCACTGCTGTGTGGATAAATTGTCCTTTATACTTTGCAGGGCCCACCATGGGTGTTGACAGCTTCATGATGGTGAGAAGAGACTCCCAGTCACTCAGCTGCAGTGGCAGCCAGAGAGGAAAACATAGCGGCAGGGAGAGAGTGAGGATGGAGACCATGTCGGGTGTCTAGTCCTAGGCTCCATGACGGTCTAAATGTCTACGTTGAACTCTGGTCAATGAGAAGGAAAGAAGTTTCCGCCCTGTTGATGGGTCAAAAGTGACCCTTAGAAACAAATTTTCCCCTTGAAATCTTGACTTCTGCGCAGATTCACTTTATACTCTCTTTGTAGAAACTCAAATAATGAACAGATAGGGAAGAGATTCAGATTTTTCAAGTACCTGCTATGTCCAAGGCACCCGAGTAACATTATTATTATTTAGTTATTGTTGAGAGGAGGAGGAGTCAGAGCGGTGGTAGTAAATAAATTTTAACAAGGAGCTTCTTAAATTTCAGGCACTGGACTGAACCCTTTCCATAAATTCTTATTATAATTGTTTCAAGAAACTTATAAAGGAACTTAGCAGGGGAGTGCTCTGTAAACCAGTTCTCAGAAGAGGGAGGGGAGGGGAGGAGCCTGGCATTGTAGTGTTTGTTGATTTCCGTCCTGCAAATCCTCCCATCATGGCCAATTTCAAGCTACCGATAATTTAACAATGTGCTCACAAAATTCCCAAATATTTAGCAATCAGGCCGGTTCCCGCACATCACCAGAACTGAGATACAGAAAGGTTTATTTGCCCAAGGTGGTCCAACTGTTAAGGGACAGGGCTGAGATGTCCACCCAAGGACATGGACTCTCACTTCTCTCTTCCAGGCTCTAAGCCCGTGAGTCCATTAGCTACTTCAATCCACAGGACAACTCTATGGAGCAGGCATCACAGGGCACCCCTGATCTCAGTAGTTAAGGGACCTACCTGGAATCACATACCTACTAAGTGAGGGGACCCTGCCTGTCTGAGCCCATAGCAACAGCTCTGGTCCAACTTAACTGGCTTCAGGTGCTAACCAATAGCCAAGTGAAAAAGCTAGAATCAATATTTTTCACATCTTCCTTTTCCCTTGCATGGAGAACCTCAGAAACAAAGACCAAACAATATCCCAAAGAAATCCATTTTTATTGGTGGAATTTCAGGCATAGGAATTTCACGGATGGTACTTGGGGGACCTTACTGGGTTCCAGTCACACCACAAAAGTAACTATCAAGGGACTTCACCAGGACATTACGTTAGAAGAGAGTTTACTCTATTTTAGGCTGTAGAAGTTATTCTGAATCTTCAAAAGCACTTCGGGTGAAGACAAAGACCGTTTCCAACAGACACTCTCAGTACAAATACTTTGTCTTTTCCCTAAAAAATTCCAGAAACTTCACCATTGCATATAATAGCCACTGAGATTCTAGGATCTCCCCACCACCCACTCCAAACTGTGACCTCCTCTGTGATCAGGGGGCAGACCTTGCTAGAGGAAATAGCAAAATCTGGGTAGGTGGGCCGAGCGCATATTCAAACTGGTTCCCAGTAAATATCTGTCTCTCTCATTAAATCACAAACTCCTATAGCCTAGTTAATCATTGTAAATACTGAGTGAGTGAATGAATGGATGCACGAATGCAGAGAACGAACGTTATTAAGAAGAGTGCAAAAAAAAACTGATTATAACTTGAACTACCATATTGTCTGATTTACAAAAAACAGAAGTACAGGAAAAAATTCTAATTTTATAAGGACTTTCTTGGGGAAGAAGGAAGAATGAAGGGCAGAATACATTTCATCATCCATGAGTTTAGAGGGATTCAATTGAATTTCCAATGAAAACATTATTTTGCTTATGCTAATACAACTATGTTTACAGTGAAATGATACACATTTCTTCCCGCTGCTAAAAACCAAAGTATTGTTTTATATAAATTTGATTCTCTGTAATCCATTCATATTATGGGCACCTTGGATGAACAGTAATTTTTAGATACTTGTTTAAATGCCTCAAAAATGCCTGCAAATACAGTACCAAATCTTAAAGGCATACACCAGCCCCAAACCTCTCTGCTGTTTGAGCTCTTTTTCTTTCTCAGAGGAGAGTAAAATATTTCCCCAAACAGAAGGTTCACAGTTTGGGTTCATTTTGTTAACTTTGCTTTGTCTCTCCCTTCAAATCACTATTGTGAAAGAAGATGCAGTTTTCTAACTATCAAATCTGCAGTTGAAACACTTACTGTCCCCAATTCCCACGTGCTGAGCTACTATTACAGACAGTGAGTCTGCAGTGAAGGTGGGGGTGTTAGAAATGAAGCCTCGCCCCCATGGACAGCTCCAGAAAATGGGGAGGCCACATGTCGCAGGTACTATCAGCAAGTAGCAGGCTGCATGGTTGCCTTGTGAGTTATTGCCATGCCCCCAGATCTCTTTTCTGTAGCATCCTGCATGTGCAGGTGATAAATCTTAGGGACTCGAGGGAATGCAAGGGGCTTCTCTCCTCTGGCCCATTATTTTTCTCTTGTATCATTTAGAAGAGTGCAGGTCTGGACCTTTTTTTCCCCTTCTTCTTATTTGGTTCATGGATGTTTTCTTTAGCTCATTGCCACATTTTGTTCTGCATGTTCAATTTCTACAACTGAGCTTGCTTTAAGAGTCCACCTGAATAGAAGATGAAAAGAATGAGAAAAGACATGCATTTAGGACTTATTTACAAAACAGAAACAGACTCACAGACTTAGAAAAGAAACATTTGGTTACTGAAGGGGAAAGTTGGGGGGGGGGAGCGGGGTATAAATTAGGAATTTGGAAGTAACATATACACACTACTATATATAAAATAATCAATAAGAACCTACTTATAGCACAGGAAATGCTATTCAATATTCTGTAATAGCCTAAGTGGGAAAAGAATCTGAAAAAGAACAGACATATGTATATGTGTAACTAAAACATTTTGCTGTACACCTGAAAATAACACAACATTGTAAATCAACTATCCTCCAATATAAAAAAGATTTTTTTAAGAGACATGCATTTATTTCCCTCTACAAATGGCAATGTGGAAGTCCAACATACACATATACGATTCCTGCTTGAAAAGGAAGCAGAAGGGAATGGAACCAACATCTGTTAAGAACCTACTATGTTCCCAAATCTACATTTAGTTCTACATTGGCTCAAGCATGACATGGGGGTCAAGTTCACCTCCACTGGGTTCAGATCCCAGGTCCTCCTCTGACAGTTGGGTGCCTTGAGCCAATGATCTGATTTCTTCACCTATAAAATTGACATAATAATAATTCCTACCTCATCAGGTTTTTTTTTTTTTCAGTTAGATGAAATTCACACAACATGCAGTTAACCATCTTTAAAAGTACAATTAAGCCAAGAGGTACATGAAAAGCTGCTCAACATCACTAATTCTTTTTTTTTTTTTTAATTTTTTATTTTTTGGGGGGTACACCAGGTTCAATCATCTGTTTTTATACACATATCCCCGTATTCCCTCCCTTCCTTGACTCCCCCTCCCTCGGGTCCCCCCCACCCTCCCTGCCCCAGTCCTCTAAGGCATCTTCCATCCTCGAGTTGGACTCCCTTTGTTATACAACAACTTCCCACTGACTATTTTACAGTTGGTAGTATATATATGTCTGTGCTACTCTCTCGCTTCATCTCAGTTTCCCCTTCACCCCCCACCCCCTCCCATACCTCGAGTTCTCCAGTCCATTCTCTGTATCTGCATCCTTGTTCTTGTCACTGAGTTCATCAGTACCATTTTTAGATTCTGTATATGTGAGTTAGCATACAATATTTGTCCTTCTCTTTCTGACTTACTTCACTCTGTATGACAGATTGTAGTTCTATCCACCTCATTACATATAGCTCCATCTCATCCCTTTTGATAGCTGAGTAATATTCCATTGTATATATATGCCACATCTTCTGTATCCATTCATTTGTTGATGGGCATTTAGGTTGCTTCCATGTCCTGGCTATTGTAAAGAGTGCTGCAATAAACATTATGGTACAAGTTTCTTTTGGGATTATGGTTTTCTTTGGGTATACGCCCAGGAGTGGGATGACTGGATCATATGGTAGTTCTATTTGTAGTTTTTTAAGGAACCTCCAAATTGTTTTCCATAGTGGCTGTACCAACTTACAGTCCCACCAACAGTGCAGGAGAGTTCCCTTTTCTCCACACCCTCTCCAACATTTGTGGTTTCCAGACTTTGTGATGATGGCCATTCTGATCAGTGTGAGGTGATACCTCATTGTGGCTTTGACTTGCATTTCTCTGATGATGAGTGATGTTGAGCATCTTTTCATGTGTTTGTTGGCCATCTGTATGTCTCCTTTGGAGAAATGTCTATTTAGGTCTTCTGCCCATTTGTGGATTGGGTTATTTGCTTTTTTGGTATTAAGCTTCATGAGATGCTTGTATATTTTGGAGGTTAATCCTTTGTCCGTTGTTTCATAGGCAATTATTTTTTCCCATTCTGAGGGTTGCCTTTTAGTCTTGTTTATGGTTTCTTTCACTATGCAAAAGCTTTTAAGTTTCATGAGATCCCATTCATTTATTCTTGATTTTATTTCCCTGATTCTAAGAGGTGGGTAAAAAAGGATGTTGCTTTGATGGATGTCATAGAGTGTTCTGCCTATGTTTTCCTCTAGGAGTTTTATAGTGTCTGGCCTTACATGTAGGTCTTTAATCCATTTGGAGTTTATTTTTGTGTATGGTGTTAGGAAGTGTTCTAATTTCATTCTTTTACATGTTGCTGTCCAGTTTTCCCAGCACCACTTATTGAAGAGGCTGTCTTTTTTCCATTGTATACTCGTGCCTCCTTTGTCAAAGATAAGGTGCCCATATGTGTTTGGGCTTACTTCTGAGTTCTCTATTCTATTCCATTGATCTTCCTTTCTGTTTTTGTGCCAGTACCATACGGTCTTGATCACTATGGCCTTGTAGTATAGTTTGAAGTCAGGAAGCCTGATTCCACCAACTCCATTTTTCCTTCTCAAGATTGCTTTGGCTATTCGGGTCTTTTGCGTTTCCATACAAATCGTAAGATTTCTTGTTCTAGTTCTGTGAAAAATGCCATTGGTAATTTGATCGGGATTGCATTGAATCTGTAAATTGCTTTGGGTAGGATAGTCATTTTCACGATGTTGATTCTTCCAATCCAGGAACATGGTATGTCCCTCCATCTGTTTGTGTTGTCTTTGATTTCTTTCATCAATGTCTTAAAGTTTTCTGCATACAGATCTTTTGCCTCCTTAGGCAGGTTTATTCCTAGGTATTTTATTCTTCTTGTTGCAATGGTGAATGGGAGAGTTTCCTTAATTTCTCTTTCTGCTCTTCCATTGTTAGTGTATAGGAATGCAAGAGATTTCTGTGCATTAATTTTGTATCCTGCTACTTTACTAAACTCATCAATTAATGCTAGCAGTTTTCTCGTAGAGTCTTTAGGGTTTTCTATATATAATATCATGTCATCTGCAAAGAGTGACAATTTTACTTCTTCTTTTCCAATTTGGATTCCTTTTATTTCTTTTTCTTCTCTGATTGCTGTGGCTAAAACTTCCAAAACTATGTTGAATAATAGTGGTGAGAGTGGACACCCTTGTCTTGTTCCTGTTCTTAGAGCGAATTCTTCCAGTTTTTCCCCATTGAGAATGATGTTGGCTTTTGGTTTTTCATATATGGCTTTTATTATGTTGAGGTAATTTCCTTCTATGCCCATTTTCTGGAGAGCTTTTATCATAAATGGATGTTGAACTTTGTCAAAAGCTTTTTCTGCATCTATTGAAATGATCATATGGTTTTTATCCTTCAATTTGTTGATATGATGTATCACGTTGATTGATTTGCATATATTGAAGAATCCTTGCATCCCAGGGATAAACCCCACTTGATCATGGTGTATGATTTTTTTAATGTGCTGTTGCAGTCTATTAGCTAGTATTTTGTTGAGGATTTTTGCATCTGTATTCATCAGTGATATTGGTCTGTAGTTTTCTTTTTTTGTGAGATCTTTGCCTGGTTTTGGTATCAGGGTGATGGTAGCCTCGTAGAATGAGTTTGGGAGTGCTCCGCCTTCTGCAATATTTTGGAAGAGTTTGAGAAGGATAGGTGTTAGCTCTTCTCTAAATGTTTGATAGAATTCACCCGTGAACCCATCTGGTCCCGGGCTTTTGTGTGTTGGGAGATTTTTAATCACTGCCTCAATTTCTGTACTTGTGATTGGTCTGTTCATGGTTTCTATTTCTTCCTGGTTCAGTCTTGGAAGATTGTATTTTTCTAAGAATGTATCCATTTCTTCCAGGTTATCCAATTGATTGGCATATAGTTGCTTGTAGTAGTCTCTCATGATGTTTTGTATTTCTGAGGTGTCCGTTGTGACTTCTCCTTTTTCATTTCTAATTCTGTTGATTTGCATCTTCTCCCTTTTTTTCTTGATGAGTCTGGCTAATGGTTTATCAATTTTGTTAATCTTCTCAAAGAACCAGCTTTTAGTTTTATTTATTTTTCTTCTGGTTTCTTTCCTTTCTTTTTCATTTATTTCTGCTCTGATCTTTATGATTTCTTTCCTTCTGCTCACTTTGGGGTTTCTTTGTTCTTCTTTCTCTAGTTGTTTGAGGTGTAAGGTTAGGTTGTTTATTCGATAATTTTCTTGTTTCTTAAGGTAGGACTGTATTGCTATAAACTTCCCTCTTAGAACTGCTTTTGCTGCGTCCCATAGGTTTTGGGTTGTTGTGTTTTCATTGTCATTTGTTTCTAGATATTTTTTGATTTCCTCTTTGATTTCTTTAGTGATTCCTTGGTTGTTTAAGAGTGAATTGTTTAGCCTCCATGTGTTTGTCTTTTTTGCAGTTTTTTTCCTGTAATTGATATCTAGTCTCATGGTGTTGTGGTCTGAGAAGATGCTTGATATGATTTCAATTTTCTTGAATTTGCTGAGGTTTGATTTGTGACCCAAGATGTGATCTATCCTGGAAAATGTTCCGTGTGCACTTGAGAAGAAGGTGTAGTCTGTCGTTTTTGGATGGAATGTCCTATAAATATCAATTAAGTTGAGATGGTCTAATGTGTCATTTAAAGCTTGTGTGTCTTTATTGATTTTCTGTTTGGATGATCTGTCCATTGATGTAAGTGGGGTGTTCAAGTCTCCCACTATTATTGTGTTACTGTCGATGTCCCCTTTTATAGCTGTTAGCATTTGCCTTATGTATTGAGGTGCTCCTATATTGGAGACATAGATATTTACCATTGTGATGTGTTCTTCTTGAATGGATCCCTTGATCATTATGTAGTGTCCTTCCTTGTCTCTTTTAATAGTCTTTACTTTCAAGTCTAATTTGTCTGATATGAGTATTGCTACTCCAGCTTTCTTTTGACTTCCATTTGCATGGAATATCTTTTTCCATCCCTTTACTTTCAGTCTATATGTATCCCTTGGTCTGAAGTGGGTTTCTTGTAGGCAGCATATAGAAGGGTCTTGTTTTTGTATCCATTCAGCCAGTCTGTGTCTTTTGGTTGGAGCATTTAATCCATTTACATTTAAAGTGATTATTGACATGTGTGTTCCAATGACCATTTTCTTAATTGTTTTGGGTTTGTATTTGTAGGTGTTTTCCTTTTCTTGTGTTTCCTACTTAGAGAAGTTCCTTTAGCACTTGTTGTGAAGCTGGTTTGGTGGTGCTGAATTCTCTTAACTTTTGCTTGTCTGGAAAGCTTTTGATTTCTCCCTCAAATCTGAATGAGATTCTTGCTGGGTAGAGTATTCTTGGCTGTAGGTTTCTCTCTTTCAGGACTTTCAGTATATCCTGCCATTCCCTTCTGGCCTGCAGAGTTTCTGTAGAAAGGTCAGCTGTTATCCTGATGGGTTTTCCCTTATATGTTGTTTGTTGCTTTTCTCTTGCTGCTTTTAATATTTTTTCTTTGTGTTTAATTGTCATTAGTTTGATTAATATGTGTCTTGGTGTATTTCTCCTTGGGTTTATTCTGTATGGGACTCTCTGTGCTTCTTGGACTTGGTGAATTATTTCCTTTCCCATCTTGGGGAAGTTTTCCACTAGAACCTCTTCAAATATTTTCTCAGACCCTTTCTTGTTTTCTTCTTCTTCTGGGATGCCTATAATTCGAATGTTGCTACGTTTAAGGTTATCACTGAGGTCTCTGAGACTGTCTTCTAATCTTTTGATTCTTTTTTCTTTTTCCTGCTCTGTGGCAGTTATTTCCCCCATTCGATCTTCCAACTCACTTATTCGTTCTTCTGCCTCAGTCATTCTGCTGGTGATAGCATCTAGAGTATTTTTAATTTCAGTTATTTTGTTATCCATTGCTGTTTGTTTTTCTGAGTTCTTATGAACTGTTTCTTGTACTTTCTCTATTTTGTTATCGAGATATTGTATCATTTTTACTATCATTACTCTAAATTCTTTTTCAGGCATTTTGCCTATTTCCTCCTCATTTATTTGGTCTTGTGGGTTTTTTTCCTGCTCCTTTGCCTGCATGGTGTTTCTTTGTTTCCTCATGGTTGTCCAAACTTTTGGGGTGGCTTGTCCTGGCGATAGAGGTGTTTATAGAAGACTGTCCAAGCCTCAGACTAATGTCCAAGTATTGGATTAAACAAATATTAAGTCTAGGAAACACATACATGTATAAGACACACAATTAGTGAATCCGTTAGGACATAAGGCTCTAGAAAGACCTGACAGAACCCCAGTGTGCTATCAGATATTCAAAGAGAAACCCAGCAGAAATTGACAACTGAAACAGAACAAATCAGAGACAAAAGCAAAAGCAAACAAACAACAAATAACACCCTACACATACAAACATCAATCCAGGGAGATTTTGTAAGCTAGGATCAAATATAGAAAAGAGCTGGAGTACCACCAGAGAGAATGGAGATTCTCCGAATGTAATTAGACAACTGTACTAAGAACTAAGATAAAGACAAAAGCCTAATATTAAATACCAAGGCAGTGCATCATCTGGAGAATAGAGCAAGGAGTCTGAGCAGACCGCTAGTGTTGCTTATAAGTATAAGATAAAATAAACTTAAAATGGCTGGAAGAAAGGGGAACAGAAGAGCATAATGTGGTTGGAAATATGCAAATAAAAAGAAAGGAATAGAAATGTATAAAAGATAGGGATGAAAGGAACATATGAGAGATATATTGTCCGTACTACCAAAAACTTAGCTAGATATAGAAGTATATAAAAAGGAAAAAAAAAAAAAGAATAAAAAATATCATTAAAAAATTATGTTATAAAACTTGTAGATCCCTTAGGGCTAAGATCGTATTTAATAAATCAAAAAAAAAAAAAAAAGAGAGAGAGAGAGAGAAAGAAAAAAAAAAAATCCAGAACTGATCCCAGAATGGACCAGTTCAATAGGTATTGATACTACTATTTCTGTTTCCTTAGCGTCTCAGCTGTAAGTGTCCTTCTCCTTGCCTTGGGTTTTTTTTTGCGTTATTCTGTGACCAGCAGAGGTTCCTTTATT
The DNA here is from genome assembly GCF_030028045.1 of Hippopotamus amphibius kiboko. Taxonomy (NCBI): domain Eukaryota; kingdom Metazoa; phylum Chordata; class Mammalia; order Artiodactyla; family Hippopotamidae; genus Hippopotamus; species Hippopotamus amphibius. Next base: position 127,831,982 of record NC_080194.1, read on the forward strand.
GTTCGTCTGTAAGCATCGGTGTGTGGGGAGGGAGAGGGTACAATAGTGGCTCCTTCTCCTGGGAGTGAGTGAGCAGTGGCGCACTGTTGTTTCAGTCAGGCTTGGAGGTGCCTGTTGCAGAGGGCGCTGGTGGCTCAGGCGTACACAGAAAGTCTTAGAGTTGGGCCTCTCTCGGTGTTTTTTTCTTTTTGATGCTGTTGTTTTTTCTTTTTTTTTTTTTTCTCTCGGCAGCCTCCCTGCTGCTGGCGTTGCAAGGGGTTTTAATCTAGCCCCGCCCGAGTGCCTGAGGGTGCTTGTTATCCCTGAGTGCCTTAGGTGGCCCGCAGGGTGTCTCTCCACTGCCTGTTGCAGAGGCGCGGAAAGAGAGGGAGAGGCTATGCGCGCGGCTCCTCCCCCCCCGCCCGTGAGCCTGCAGCCTCCAGCCGCCATCATGGCCGGGCAGCTCTCAGGGACGGGCACTCCTCTCCGTGGACCTCCTCCCTCCTGTCCTCTAGGTCCGTCACCCTACCAGCAACAATGTTTCTCACCCTGAACCAGCTCTCCGGTTCCCACGCTCCCGCTCCTGGACCCTCCGTTCAGCCGTGGATCGATGTCTCGGTCCAGGAATGCTGAGCTGCGCTGCAGACCCTCCGTATGTTTCTCACTCCCTCCCGTCTGCCACAGCTCCGCCGCTTCACCCTCTTTGAGCCCTCATAGATGCCTCCCTACCGGCTATGTCGGGCTCCCCTCAGCCCTTTCTGGTGTCCGAGGCCGTCTGCTGGTGTTCAGATGGTTCTCTGTGGGAATGACTGCGTCCTTCCGTGCATTCCCAATGCATCTGTGGAGAGGGATGCACTCCACGTCTCTCTACTTCGCCGCCATCTTTTCTCTGGGATTTTATTCTAATTGTAAAAAGAAGCATGTGGAGGGTTTGGGGAAGTGGAGTGACATGATCTGACCTGCTCACGCTGGGCAAGTTTCTTTGCTTTCCAGTCTGATCATAGTCTTTCATGAAAGGGAATAATTATACCTGTCCTTCAGGACTGTTATGAGGATTTGAGAAAATAAACAGGCACCTAGCAGGTACCTCGCACCACAATGGGTACTCTCTTGGTTGGAATCACTTGGTACCTGCCTTGTGCCAAGCCCTGAGTGGAGTACAAGGTCTCTGCCTCAGAGCAGAAAGTGATGAGCAAAGCAGCTGACCTGGGCTGCAGTCCCAGCTCTCCATCCCTATCTGAGTGACGATGGGCAGCTCCTTTCTCCTCTCAGGCTTTAGTGTGCCCCGATGAAAAGTAAGAAGGAGAGGAGGCCAAGCAAACCAGATGACTGCCAAGGTTCCTCCCAGTTCAGGTGTCAGCTCTGTGGACCTGTCTTCCTGCTGAGGAACTCCCTGACTAGGGAGGCCGCCACCTCCTCCACGAAGAGGCTGTCCATGCTCTGCTCTGCCCACGAGGCCGCAGTAACATCACTAATTCTTAGAGAAATGCAAATCAAAACTACAATGAGGTATCACCTCACACCAGTTAGAATGGGCATCATCAGAAAATCTACAAACAGTAAATGCTGGAGAAGGTGTGGAGAAAAGGGAACGCTCTTGCACTGTTGGTGGGAATGTAAATTGATACAGCCACTATGGGGAACAATATGGAGGTTCCTTGCAAAACTAAAAATAGAGTTACCATATGACCCAGCAATCCCACTGCTGGGCATATACCCAGAGAACACCATAATTCAAAAAGACACATGCACTCCAATGTTCATTGCAGCACTATTTACAATAGTCAGGACATGGAAGTAACCTAAATGTCCATCAACAGATGAATGGATAAAGAAGATGTGGTACATATATACAATGGAATATTACTCAGCTGTAAAAAGGAATGAAACTGGGACATTTGTAGAGACATGGATGGACCTAGAGACTGTCATACAGAGTGAAGTGAGTCAGAAAGAGAAAAACGAATACTGTATATTAACACATATATGCAGAATATAGAAAAATGGTACAAATCAACCAGTTTGCAAGGTGGAAATAGAGACACAGATGTAGAGAACAAACATATGGACACCAAGTAGGGAAAGTGGGGAGAGTTGGGGGGGAATGAATTGGGAGATTGGGATTGCCATGTATGCATTACTAATAAGAAAAAAAACAAAACAAATTGTACACTCTAAATATATGCAGTTTATTGCCTGTTATAAAAAAAAATGCACAATTAAGTGGCTTTGAGTACATTCAGAATGGAATGCAACCATCACCTCTATCTAGTTCCAGAACTTTTAAATCATCCCCAAAAGAAATTCTGTACCCACTCAACAGTCATTCCCCATTTCCTCCTGTCTCAGCCCCGACACCACTAATCTGCTTTCTTCCTCTATGGATTTAACTACTTTGCATATTCCGTATAAATAGAATCATACAATGTGTGACCTTTTGTGTTTAGCACACTGTAGCATGTATCAGTATGTTATTCCTTTTTATGGCTGAGTAATATTCCATTATATGGCTAAACCATATTTTGTTTAACTAACCATCCATTCATTATGGATATTTGAGTTTTTCCATCTTTTAGCTATTTTTATTATAACATATTGTTATTATATTATATTAGCTATTTTTTTATTATATGTTTCAGGTGTACAGGATTATAGTTCAGCATCTGGATACACTACCAAGTGTTCACAACAAGTGTAGTTACTATCTATCCCCATAGGGTTGACTCTCTTTTACCCACTTTGCCAACCCACCCCCCCAGCTCCATTCCCCTCTGGTAACCAGTAATCTGTTCTTTGTATCTATGAGTGTGTTTTGTTTTGTTTGCTCCTTGGTTTGGTTTTGTTTTTAGATTCCACACATGAATGAAATCATGCAGTGTTTGTCTTTCTCCATCTTGCTTATTTCATTTATCATAATACCCTCTAGGTCCATCTATGTTGTCAGAAATGACAGGATTTCATGTTTTCTAATGGCTGAATAATATTCCATTGTGTATATATATACCACATCTTCTTCATCCATCAATGGACACTTACATTGTTTCCATATCTTGACTATCGTAAATAATGCTGTGAATACTTGTTTTCCATTCTTTTGGGGGTCATAGAGTCAATCCTAATTATTTGCTGTAGTTATGTTCTATAAAGCCACATCAAACACTGAATTAGCAAATTCTAAATCTTTGCTCCTAGGTGAAATATATAGGTATATAGCACACAGGTGATCATCTTAAATCCTAAAAGCAACGTACCCTGGAAGATTCTGTGTTCTTTATTTTATAAAAGGACAAAGTGAGGTTCAGAAAGGCTGAGTGACTTGCCTGTTGCCACCCCACTCACCCCATCCAACTGGCCCCAGAGATGGAGTTGCTTGCTTTGTCCAGCACTGCCTGCCATTGTCTTCATCCTTGGTCATCTCTGCAGGAGGTTCTTGTGTATTATTTACTTCTTCTTAGTTTATTATTACTTATTATTTACTTATTTATTTACTTACTATTTACTTCTATTCTTGCTTATTACTTACTTCTTTGGCAAATCCTCATTCATGTTCTTGCTCAATTTATTCTGTTTCGTTTCCCAATTTATTTAACACACATTCAGTCACATTTACTGAGTATCTCTTTAATGAGCCCCAACCTCTCCCTTTTGATTTATTCTGCCTTTAATAAATTTCTCTTCTTTAGACTCCCATGTAGAAGATGTAGGCATAAATCCTCACACGGTTGGCAGAGGAAAAGTACATCAATCCTCTTTTCATCTTTCAAACATCCATTTCATGGTGTTAGAGCATTTCAAGGAACACAATCAGGTGGCCAGGTGGTGTTCTATAATCCTATGAGTGTCAAACTCTTAGCATGAACATGGAAAAAGAAAATTGGGAGAAGCAGGCAACTGACTGAATCCCATGGTTGTGCCTCAGACCCCAATTTGACCTGGATTCAAATCCCAGCAGCCCATCACAAGCCATACGATGCCAGCAAGAAACTCGGTAATTTCTCTCATTGGTAAAATACAGAATATTGGCAATTCATGGTTGTTATAAGGATCGAATAAAGGAGGGACTTCCCTGGCAGTCCAGTAGTTAAGACTTTGCCTTCCAATGCAGGGGGTGCGGGTTCGACCCTTGGTCAGGGAGCTAAGATCCCACATGCCTCGGGGCCAAAAAAACAAAAAACATAAAACAGAAGCAATATTATAACAAATTTAATACTTTTAAAATGGTCCACATTTTTAAAATAATCGTAAAAAAAAGAAAAAGGAAAGGAGAGAGAGAAAAAGAGAAGGCAGGGAGGGAGAGAGAGAAAGAAGGTATATTTCCTTTCTGTTTCCATTAGTATGGCTGGTATTTGAACACTTTCTCTTTGCTCAATGAGCGCGTTTCCGCACTTCCAGGACAGTCTATAATCCATCACTGTTGTCTTCCTTTGGAAGCTGTTATGAGGAGTTGTAACAGTCCCCATTCTCTGTTTGCTGGGAGCTGATGGAATAACTCTCCTTATCTCCAATATTAGAACTTGTAGCAAATAGATACGAGGGTATAACATCCTTCACCATCATACTTGGTAATAAAGCCAAACTAGAAAATGTGCAGAAACTCCATGTCTCTGGTGCGTTTCTGTTGGCGCGAAAATCAAGCTGGCTTATCCAGGACTGATTCCCCCTCATTGATGGAAACATAAAGAGGCAGTCACTGTGCTGCAGCCCGAATTAAAAATAGAAACCTCGCCTGCGACCTCTAACTTGAAAAACTGACCATAGAGGGGGAGAAAGTCCACGATGTCCCCGACTTTGGTTTTGGTTTTTCCTTGTCTTTAAGGCACATGCTAGAAAGACAGTCCTCTTAATGCCAGCAGAAGGCCTTGCAGTTCTGAAACTTTTATAAATGACATTTGCCCAACATTCTGATTGACTAAGTGTGATTGAAGACCACAAAGCCACAAGTGATACCCAGGAAAACAAACACACACACACACACACACACACACACACACACAACAACAACAACAACAACAAAAGCATTAAGAAAGGAGACAGCTTTCCAAGGCTATGAAAACTTATCCAAAAGGAAATATATCACTCGAATATTTACAAAATTGCCGGTGCAATTCAGCCTTCTCAGTAGCAACGATTTTTATGTCCTAAAGAGAGTTTGTATCGAGAGGTAATTGTGTTCTGTAGCAGTTCGTAAGCCTGGGCATTTACGCTGGCAATTCCAGATTTATAGGAATAGAAAAAATTTCTGTGCATGATATACTGTACAAATTGTATGTAATAACCACAATAAAAAATTTCATTAGGCCTGCTATCACCAACCACCAATTCCCTGGGGAGGATTTATGTGCAAACTTCAGTTCCGTTTACCATCTGGGATATTCTTTGGAGGCTGGGTAGCCTCGGGTTCCTCGGAAAAGATAAAGGGGGGCATATATATCCTCCCCTTCTCCTGCCTTTGGGACAAGCCTTTTAGAAAAAGAAGACCTTTGTGTCTGGGGGAGCAGAAATCTGCCAATGCCCCTCGAGGCCTTTGCTCCCGCACCCCACCCCCACGCACCCCACCCCCGCTCACCCCACCTAAATCCCAAGATCACTTGAGCAGCTGTCGTTCAATTTTGCAGCTCTCAAATCTGAGCACTGAGTCCTGTTGCATATTTTATGCAGCCCATCACTGAGCCTCGGATGCAGATTTCCATAGTTATAGGAGAGGAGGCAGAAATGGAAAAGACAAATTGGGTCATCTTCGAGTTTGCAGCTGTGAAATCCATTTCAAAATTGCAGCCTTGCAGGCCTGAGAGGCTTCCCTGGACTCAATGGAGACATTATCGTGGTGTCGCCAAGGAATAGCATTCAGGCCTGGCAATGCTGCTGGGTGTGTTGCATATGTCCTCATAAAACATCCTCTTTATGACCAGAGCTTCTGTGCCTATGCTGCAAACAGTGACAACCTGGAGCTTGCCTTTGGTAAGGGACTAGGAAATTGCATGACTCACCACCGCTTTGCAGAATGGGAGTCGACATTTAATAAGAAAGGCCTCCCCTGCACCGCATCCCTCCCTGGACCCCTTTCCCACGTACCTGTCTGGCATTGTTGCGTCTGCGTGATACGGCAGGCACGGCTCTGAGCGCATCCTAGAAATCTACCTCCTTGATAGTTCCAAGCTGGGCTCTCCTTCTTGTGCCGCATTGCGCTGCTCTTTTCTCTAGGAGTGTGAAATTCCATTTTTGATTGGGATGGATTGAGACGATTTCAAAAGAGTTGTAAAAACAATGTCTCTTTTTAAGAAGAGCTAAGCTGGGTGACCCATTAATTCCTCAGTGTTGAATTGAGGGCTGCACACGAAGAAGCGATAGCAAAGGTTCTGGCATTAAATGGTTGCAATCGGAGTCCTGCTGTGTGACCTTATGCAAGTGACTTAACATCTCTGAATTTTATTTCCTGTCTATAAAATGGAGTTGACAAAAGAATCCATCCAGGAGTGTTGTGAGTGTTATATGTACATTTTTAACAGCATATAGTACATTATCTTCAAAAAGCTACCAATTTTAATTAATCAAGAGCTTCTTGACTTCTGGAAAGGTGACAAATATTTAAAGATCTAGCCTAAACAAAGAAATTGGGTTTCCACTGTAGCCCTGAAGTATGACATCTAGGTGAATAAAAACAAAATCAAACATGGCTTTCTCAGAAGCTCAACCACACACAGGGTTTGTGTACCAGGAGTCTGACCACACTCAGCATGTGCTGAGCAGACTTCTTGGAATGCAGAATTTGGTTCAGTTCTGCAGCTGGTTACTTAGCACCTACTACTGGGGAAGAATCTGTGTTTGGCACTTGAAGAAAATAAAAATGCAATGAAATACTGTCCCTTCCCCGTTTAACAGAGCTGGCGTTCAAGTGCGGAGCAGGGCAGACCCAAGCCTGAGTCACCATAGCCCAAGAAGCATGAGCATGGCCGTGGAGAGTCCAGGCTGTCCTTGGAGAATGGCCAGTGTGCAATCCAGGGTAATGCTAGGGGACAAAGGAGGCGAAGTGGGGTAAAGGATGTGACCCAGATGGAAAGTTGGAAATGTATGTGGAGCTTAAAACCTGAAAGGCACTGAAGGCCATGCTCGAGAGATTTCAGCTTTATTCTGTAGATGAATATGGCTGAAAACCCAAGGTCCATCATCTAGTGTCTTTAGGAAGAATATTAGTTAAGATTTTTACTACAAGGGAAGAAAATTTAGCAAAAAACAAAAACCAAAAAAAAAAAAAAAAAGAATTTTAGGAAAGTTACTGCTTAGTATCACCAGAAAGCAAGAATGTTCCAAATCTGAGCACTTAGATATTATCATTGTGAATCTGTCCCTCTCCATATTTAAGCTCTCACTTCTTTGAGAGCCTTTATTCCTAGAGGGATCTTCAAAGCGGCCATAAGAAATGGTCACTAGTACCTCTAACCTTTGTTCTACCCACTTAATGAATCTCCCTGTGTAGAGAAAGATCTTTCTTAACTAGGGATTGATTCTCATTTCTCTGGCTTGGATCATTTGCTTGTTTTTGTACCAGTAATTGAGGACAGGAGGATAGAATGATTTGTCTGGCCAGGATGGGGCTAAGTAATCACCTTCAAAATGGAGAAGGAGAGAAAGTCAGTCCATCTCTGTTTCCCCAACCACACAGAAAGGAATTAGAGTGAAAATAAATGAAAGAAAAAGTATTACATAGGATGGGTTATGCTGCTATAACAAATAAGTCCAAAGCCTCAGGAGCTTCAAACGACACCTGTTTATTCCTCTTCACACCTGTCCATTGTGGTTGGGGGGAGGGAGCTCTGTTTTACATCATCTCATCTTCACTCAAGCTGAAGGAGAATGCTGAGCTAGGAAAAAACTGGATGTGGTGAATTTCACATTGGCTGTTAAAAGCCTCTTCTTGGGAGTCACGCCTATCATTTTCACTTTATCTTTTTTCCACAGCAAATCACATGGCTACCTCCAACTTCATGGGGCAGAAAAGCATGCCCTACCATGTGCTTGGAATGAAAAAACAGTGGAAGTATTTTTGGTGAAAAGCAGCAAAATCTAACACAGGCAAATAAAGACAACACAAGTCCACTGCAAGAAGACAACTGGTTACAGTGATACATCAATGCAAGCATCATACTTCCAGAAAGAATTATGGTGCGTCTGCTTATATAATTGTGAGAGAGGAGACAGAGGCTTCACGATGGGCCCACATATTTCAAGATCATGCTGATTTGAATCATTCTTCATCGAGCTAACGCTGCCTTTGACAGTATGAGTTTATTGACAACATAGATATCCATCGGCTTATTAGAACTTTTTGACAACCTTTATTTCAGAGACACAAGAATGTTATGGCAATAATTCATTACAAAGAAGCAATTAACCAGGAAAAATTTTCCTCTCTAAAATAACAATAATAATCACAGCTTATTTCTCTTTCTTTAAAAACAAAACTCCCCAAATCATCTGACATTTGATCTAGTTTGGAAAAGTTCTGTTCTCCTCTCCACTCAAAACTATTTAAAGTCAAGAAGTTTCTACCACTGTTTATCGAACCAACCATAGTCAAAGGGGGAGTGGAAAACTCATGTTGAAGATTATAAAATTCAAGGACATCACAAATTTTAATAGTAAATAAAATCAGCTTGCCTTCATCTGCTTATGATTCTATATAATTAAGTAATGTTTTAAATATTGGTATTAAATTTGGAAATGACAGTCATCTCTGCTGAATCCATTGGTGGCATGTAGTTAAGAAATGGGATGGAAATGTACACATCAGGTTTTCCTTTTGTCAACTCAAATGTCCTGTGAGGGTCCTCACTATTTCCTTTCAGGTCCAGTTTTACTGGTGGTCAGGACCCTTACCACTTCCTGTGAGGGCCCACATTGCTGTGCATCAAGGTAGATATTGTTTCCTGTCAGAGTTCAGCTGCTTCTTCCAGAATTTCACAAGTCTTAGCAGGACCCCCAGGGAAATTACAAAATGGTGCCCCATCCTTAACACGCTCTACTGCCATCTCTTGGGAATTGTTGTAATAACTATATATACAAATCTATAACGACCCTGGGGTGAGTGGTACCCTGGTGTTGAGCTATGCTTAATTTGCCCAACCAGAAGCATGTAACCCTAAAGCTACCCTGGACCTACTTCTGATGGGACAGGGAAGTGGTCCCAGCAGAAGGAAGCCACCTTCCCCATTACTCCCACACAACTGGTGGGCTCTCCCCTTTGTCGGCTCCCCACCCCCTACATCTGACTCACCTTCCAGTGCAGAATTCTGACTTCAAGTCCAGTTGACCTGTGGTGTATCTCCTGAGAGTCTAGCCCGTTGTCAGGTTCAAAGCCGCGAAAAGGCTGTTATTCTATCCTTGTCAGTGAATGAATGAACGCATGCATGATTTGTAGGAAGAATGCCAGATGGGTAAAGTCCAAGTGATTGAGTACATGTCCTCGTGAGGAGGGACTAGGCAAAACCCACACACCATTTCCGCTTCATCTCTTGGTGTGTTCGCTTGTGCCCTAGCTCTTCTGCTATTTTTATCTCAGCTTCATTTTACCTGTGATTTCTTAGCTAGCTTTTTTGAGGCACCAGTCTCCTGGCTGGACATCTGAACTCAACTGAAGAGAGTTCTGGGCAGTGGTTGGGGACCCTCAATGCTGGTGGCTCTATGCTGCCCCTCTCTGGCACCAGGCGGTACGGCGGGCTTTCTCCAAAATGCGATTCTACTTTGACCTTTTAAGTTACATCTCACCACTGGGTGGTGGGGGTGGGGGAGGGGGGATTCCAAGTGAGCCTGCTGTTAGCAGCCAAAAAGTTCAAGGTGAAGACTTGAGGAACAGTACAGGGCCGTGGTTGGGGGAGAGGCCACCCCTAAGCCCAGAGGCCTGGACTCCATCAATGAATAAAATCAGTGAAAGCTAACATTCATTGAGCACTTGCTCTTTGTGAGACTCTGTGATAAAAATTTCACGTGCTTGATCTCACGTAGGCCTCCCAATGAACCTGTGAGGTACAATCCTTTTTCCCATTTTGCAGATGAGAAAAGGGTAAAAGGATTAAATGAGCTAGCTGAGTCCATGCCTTTAAAAACTGGCAGTGCCCAAACCCAAATCTAATCCTTTCTGTCCCAAACTTTACTCTCTTAACCTGTAGTTATAGGAGACTTGGGGACTAATTTAAACAGGATCTGAAATCTTGGGGCACCTCCAGTATACCAATTTTTCACCTTTTGTTGGAAATAGGATTAAGCTGTAAAAGATCTACTGTTCTAACACAGAGTAAGCTAAAGTACTATACCCTTTCTGGAAAGATAAGCTACATATTTGTACATAACAAGATATCATACAAAAAATAAAGTTAAGAGGAAAACCTATAAATTCTCTGATTAAGGATGCTGTTTAGAACTTCTGCTTCCTTCTTTTTTAAGGCTGAATAATATTCCATTGTATGGATATACCACTTTTGCTTTATCCATTTATTTGCTGATGGACATCTAGGTCATTTTCATATCTTAGCTATGGTGAAAAATGATGCAATGAACAGGGGAGTGAGGGCATCTCTTCAAGATACTGATTTTAACTCCTTTGGATAAATATCCAGAATCAGAATGCTGGATCCAGAGGGCATTATGCTAAGTGAAATAAGCCAGACATGGAAAGACAAATACTGTATGATCTCACTTATATGAGGAATCTAAAACAGTCAAACTCATAGAAGCAGAGAATAGAATGGTGATTACCAGGGCCAGGGTGGGGGAAATGGGGAGATGTTGATGGGCAAAGTTTCAGTTATACAAGATGAATAAGTTCTGGAGATCTAATGTAAAGCATGGTGACCATAGGTAACAATAATGTACTGTATGCTTGAAATTTACTAAAAGGGTAGATACTGAGTGTCCTCACTACAAAAAAAAGTAACTGTATGTGGTGATGGGTATGTTAATTAGCTTGATCATAGTGATTATTTCACAATATATACCTGTATCAAATCATCAAGTTGTACACCTTAAATATACAACAAAAAATAAATCCTACTTCCTTCACTTTTATACTTAAGTCTCTCCCGTTTTTCAGAAAAGGAAGAGACTCACCCTTTACTTCCCAAATAAGAATTGTGATTGTCAGTGTGAGCTTGAAATTTCTATTCCAAGAAAGATAATAAACAAGATAAAAAAGAACCCATGCTTTTACTGAAAAGTTGCTAAGTTGTTCTAATAGGGGGTTAACTCTGGACTGTGGACCAAATTCTTTTGGTTTACTCCCAGCCCAAGTAAGTCACAACAGATCCAGGGGTTGAAATTGCTTAGATTATCAAAGAATACTCCTGTCCACAGAGAGTGGAAGTAGAGCAGATAATTCAGGCTCAAGCTTGTTTCTGGATGAGAATAAGAGATTGGGGTCTTTTGGGTTGTCTCTTTCTTGGTGTTCTGCAATGATTGTCTCATTATAATCTGACAATAAATAAAAATGTGATCAATTCCCTAAATCCAGAAGCACCCCTAATTACAGCAGACCCTAAACACAGCTGTACCTAGCTATACTAAAATCACTATTTATGTTCAAGGTGTTTAGCAAATAACTTGTTCTATGAAACATCGAGCACTTGGCCAGTTTCCTCTAAAGTGCCCAGAAGTTGGCTATGGAAAGAATAGGGGAAATGAGGGACTTCCTTGGCAGTCCAGTGATTAAGACTTTGCCTTCCAATGTAAGGGGTGTGGGTTCAATCCCTGGTGGGGTAGCTAAGATCCCACATGCCTCAGAGCCAAAAAACCAGCAGTAATATTGTAACAAATTCAACAAAAGACTTTAAAAATGGTCCACATCAAAAAAATTTTAAAAAAAGAATAGGGGAAACAAAATAGAAAAACGTGCAAAACTCAGAATCTAAAATCCTGAGTTTGAATCCCGTCTTTAGCATTTGCCAAATGAATATCCTTGGGATGGTCACTAGGTCAGTATTGATAGCATTTGAGGGCATCTTTATTGGGCACCTCAGGACACTAGAGGGGCCAGACGATTTCTGATTCCAGCATAAGACCATCCAACTCCATCCTTTAATATTCAGAAACTTTGCTTCAACCTTTTCTGTCTCTATCTTTTAATAGGAGACATGAGCAATTATGAAGAGTTGATTTATGGCCTCTGATTTATGCACCAGAGTTGTTTGGGATGCTCATACAGTGTCTCAAAACTCTGCAGTTTTGTTTTTTTTTTTATTTCTTTCGTTGAAGCATAGTTGATTTACAGTGCAGTGTTAATTTCCGCTGTACAGGAAAGTGATTCAGTTTTATATATATATATATATACATTCTTTTTCATATTCTTTTCTGTTATGGTTTATTGCAGAATATTGAATATTGTTCTCTGTGCTATACAGGAGGACCTTGTTACTTATCCATTCTGTATGTAATAGTTTGCATCTGCTTGTCCCAAACTCCCAAACTATCCCTCTCCTAACCCCCCAGTCCCTTGGCAACCACAAGTCTGTTCTCTATGTCTGTGAGCCTGTTTCTGTTTCGTAGGTACGTTCATTTGTGTCAATTTCAGATTCCACGTATAAGTGACATCATATGGTATTTGTCTTTCTCTGATTTACCTCACATAGTATGATAATCTCTAGGTCCATCCACATTGCTGTAAATGGCATTATTTTATTATTTTTTATGGTTGATTAGTATTCCATTGTATGTATGCACCACATCTTCTTTATCCATTCATCTGTCAATGGACATTTAGGTTGTTTCCATGCCTATAGCTTGTTAATAGGCTGTTCTGCTGGATGGTCCATTGGCTCACTAGCATGGTACCCTTCCTGGTCTGTGTTCATTTGGGGTTTGTTTCTCATCACAAACATTCTAATATAGAAACCAACTAACAATTAAAGGGAAAATCACAGGGTGTTTTTGTTGCTGGTTGCTTTCAAATATGGTAACAAATTTGCAAGCATGAAAGAAAAGATAGGAATTCAAACAAACACCTAACATTTCAAGAAAGTTGTCATAAGGTTTATTGTCTGGGCTGATAAGACTGGTATTTGTATTTGATTGTTTGCTTACTTTGTTTGTTTCAACAAAGAAACTCTTAGACCGGTCCTATCTCTGGGCTGTCTACATTGCATCCAGACCTTTCCTGTCTCTGTCAAGAGCGGCAGGTACTTGATTCCCCTCTATAAGGTTGATACCAAAAAGTTGGGGGCTTCCTACCTAAGTCAACCATTCCATTTCCTATCAATAGATCTGCTCTAACCCTTTAAAAATTCTTCCTTCTCCTCTTCTACTGAGCAAGGAAAAGAAAAAGGAGAGAAAAAAAGAAAAGAAGAAAGAGGAGAAATCTTCTCCCCAGAAAGTTTACTTCTTGTTTCCAAAATGTATCCCATGGGGCCACTGAAAACCTTCTCACTCTATTTTAACACAATTCTCTTTCAAATAGCTGGAGCTATCAATCATGCCCCATTCCTCAGCCTTTGTTCTTTCCCACTCCAAAACATCTCTGGCTCTTTCCAACAACAACAACAACAACAAAAATAGCTGGGTATTATAGAAATGACTTGGATTTTTTGGTTTGTTTATTTTGTTTAGAAAATAATGTTGAAATCTCAGCTTTGTCACTTACAAGCTATGAGCCTTTGGGCAAATTGAACAACATCTCTGAGTTTATCTCTAAAACTGGGATAAGCTGCAGCATGGTGAGAATGAAGACCTAGATGTTATAAAGGGCCTGAAATTAGTCCCTTCCTGTCTCTCTAAATTCAACTCACACTACTCTCTGACTCTTTTGCAGTATTTCAATGCTTCTTATCTCGGTGGGCTTGGGCTGCATAACAAAATACTACAGACTGGATGGCTTAAACAACAGAGTTTTATTTTCACACAGTTCTGGAGACTGAAAAGTCTAAGATCAGGGGACCAGCATGGTCTGGTTCTGGTGAGAGCTCTCTTCCTGGTTTGCAGGCAGCCACCTTCTCACTGTGTGTTCACACGGCCTTTTCTCTGTGGGTGCATGGACAGAGAGAGAGAGATTGAGAGAGCACCTTGTAGTGTCTCTTCTTTTAAGGGCACTAATCCCCTTTTAAGGGCCTCATCCTCAAAACCTTATCTCATCCTAATGACCTCCCAAAGGCTCCATCTCCAAACACCATCACACTGGGGGTTAGAACTTTAACATATGAATTCTTTCAGTTCCTCAAACCCACTAGCTCTTTTTGTATCGACCATTCCTGGAATGTTCTTTCCTTCCTGGCTCCCCATCCTTAGGTCCCAGCCACAATGTCACCTTCTCAGAGAGGCATTCTTTGGCCATGCAGTCTACTGAGACCCCATCCGTCACCTACTTTGCTTTGTGAAGCAAATCAGAAGATTTCTGAGTCCACTTTTGTCAATCCAGCCCCATTTTTTGCTTTACATACTGATGTTCTATCTTAGATTTTATCAGGAAAAAAAGGTTCTATGGCTGGGGGAAGGGAAAACACAGGCTTAGATCAATGATTCTTGGGTTATCAGCAGAATCACCTAGGGAACCTTTTAAAAATGTGAGCACCCAGGGTGCATCCTAAAGCTCTGAAATTAGAATCTCTAGAGCACTGCATAGGGAATGTTTATTTTTACAAATCCCTCCTGGTGATACTGATGTCACCCTCACAAGGGTCTGAGTTCAGGAAGTATTCTACCAAATTATCTCTGAAGTCCCTTCTCAGCTAGAGAGTCTAGGATTCAAAACTCCCCAAGATAAATGACCTTTGCTCACTTTGAAGAGAATGTGAATATTTGAGGAAGATCACCGCTATTCTCTCTATCTGAAAAATAAGTTTATCTTAGGAAGCTGGTCCTCTCTGGGATTTCTGTGTTCTTGGGGTCCTTTAATAGTTAGGGTGGGGCTTCCTAGGTGGTGCAGTGGTTAAGAATCTGCCTGCCGATGCAGAGGACACGGGTTTGATCCCTGCTCCAGGAAGATCCCACATGCCGTGGAGCAACTAAGCCCATGCGCCAAAAAAAAAAAAAAAAAATAGTTAGGGTGCTTTCAGCTGCAAATATTAGGAACTCCCATGAAACTGACTTAAACAACACAGGAATACATTATCTCCCATAATGGGAAGTCTAGAGGTAGAGCAAGGTCATGGATCTGAAGCTCAGAGATGTCATCAGAGACCCAGGTGATTTCACGTCTCTGCTCCACCATCCTCAGTATTGGCTTCAGTACAGGCTGTTGGGAAGATGGCTGAGCAATTCCAGGCATTACATCCTGATAGGACAGCATCCAGGGGCAGAAGGATATCTTTTCTTCCTGTGATTCTCTCTTAGAAGAGAAGAAGATTTACCCAAAGGACCTCCAGCATACTTCCCAGCATCCAATCAGTTAGAATTAGGCCACCGGGTTGTCCCTAAGAGACAGAGATGCCCTTGGACCAGTCATGCTCATCTAAGACTGACAGCTGACAGTGAGGTCAGCTTATTTGGAGGCATGTGACCGTGAGGGGGAGGGTAGGTACCAGAACAAAACTGGTCTCCTATTGAGAAAGAGGGAAAAGGCATGGATGCCGTCCACCAGAGGCTTTGACCTGAGAGAGAGCACAGCTCTAACTGTCATCCGCGGGAAGAAGGGGATGAGGAGATAGTTATACTTAAAACAAAATAAAAGCTTGCAATAATTCCTCAGACTCCAGATGCTCTTTATTACATAATGGTGATCATAAAAGGCCTTAATGGGTACGATTCTCACAAAATTTCCACTGCCTCTCAGGAACAGGGCTGGAGAGGTCCTTGCATGCCAATGAGCAGGTAATTAGAGCCACAAAGAAAAAAGATGGTGCGGTGACTTCCTGGTTCAGCCCCTGGAGGGGGAGAAA
Source organism: Hippopotamus amphibius kiboko (assembly GCF_030028045.1). NCBI lineage: Eukaryota > Metazoa > Chordata > Mammalia > Artiodactyla > Hippopotamidae > Hippopotamus > Hippopotamus amphibius. Next base: position 127,847,812 of record NC_080194.1, read on the forward strand.
AGCCAAAAGAATGCTCTAGAAATGCCCAGGTTTCTATGGGCTAATTGCGCAGGTCCGCCATGAATAAGGAGGCATATCTGCCAGGGTTTTGACCCCTATGGCTTATTTCTTTATCTTTATTCACTCCTTTTTCTATGTATTCATTCAGCCATTAACTCACTGACCTTCAAGGATCTCCACTTAGCTAGTGATTGTTCAAGGTCCTGGGAATACCAAGATAAATAACACAGTGTGGGTCTCTCTCTGTCTCCCCTCATCCTCCTTTTCACCCCCAGAAAATGGAATAAATACTGCCAATCCTACTGGGTTGTTGAGAGAATTCAATGAGATAATATGCAAGCACAGCGTCTGTCTGATATACAGCATATGTCTGATTCCCTGGTACACAGTAAGTGCTCAATACATGCTTGGTGTTGTTAGAATCATTAGAGTTACTATTGTCATTGCTGTGATTATTATAATGATGATGATGAAGTCACCTCCCTAACCCTCATGGAACTCACAATCCAAATCTAACATTACAAGAAATTAGCCGTGACTAGAATATTCAAAATGACAATCAGGGGCTTCCCTGGTGGCACAGTGGTTAAGAATCCACCTGCCAATGCAGGGGACACAGGTTGGAGCCCTGGTCCGGGAAGATCCCACACGCCGAGGAGCAAGTAAGCCCATGTGCCACAACTACTGAGGCCACATGCCAAAACTACTGAAGCCCTCACATCTAGAGCCCGTGCTCCTCAACAAGAGAAGCCACCACAATGGAAAGCCCGTGCACTGCAACGAAGAATAGCCCCTGCTCGCCACACCTAGAGAAAGCCCGTGCACAGCAATGAAGACCCAATGCAGCCAATAAATAAATAAATATTTCAAAAAAGGTAACACTTTTGGGGGAGGTTAGGCTCTCCATTATTTAAAATGTAAGTAAAAGCTGCCGTTTAGTGAGCAACTACTATCTGCCAGTCTCTGTGAAAGGGGCTTTATAGTAACATTTTATTTAATCCTCAGAGCAACCCAGTGGTAGAGTCTTATTATTGTCCTCATTCACAGATGAGAAAGTGAGGCGCACAGCAGGAAAGGCGGTAGCCTTAAACTTTGTGTGCTCCTGCCTGCAACTTTGCTTTTTCTCATCTTTTCTATTTGACAGGTAAAGTTCCCTTCTGTGACATTGTGATTTATTATCAGAAATATATGTGTCTTTGTCCCCTTTTCTGGCACAGAATTCCTAAAACCCTTGGAATTTCTTAAGGGAGGAGAGCATCAAAGTGTCTTTTGCTATGTTAATGAGTTGATTTCTGGACCTCACCTAAGGATGGGGCCTGGTTGCGCAGAGAATCAACCCTGTGGTTAGAGTGTTAGAAGTTTCTGTCCTACCTCATGTCCCCCCAGAGCTCCAGGGAGGGGAGATGGGCTGGATGCTGAACCAATCACCAATGGCCATGATTGAATGAACAACGTCTATGTAATGAAGCCTCCACAAAAACTCAAAAGGATGGGGTTTCATAGAGCTGCCGGGTTGGTGAACACATGTGGAGATTTCAGGAGAGTGGTGCACCTTTTCCCATACCTTGCCCTCTGCGTCTTTTCCATCTGGCTGTTTCTGAGTTGTATCCTTTTATAATAAACAGATCATCTGGTAAGTAAAATGTTTCTCAGGTTCTGTGAGCCACTCTAGCTAATTAATCAAACCCAGTGAGGGGGTCATTGGAACCTTTATTCTATAGCAGGTTGGTCAGAAGCACAGGTGAGAACCTGGACTTGCGATTGGTATTTGAAGTGTGTGTGTTGGCGGCAGGGAGAGTCTTGTGGGACGGAGCCCTTATCCTGTGGAATCTGATGCTGTCTCTGGGTATATAATATCAGAATTGAGTTGAACTGTAGGACATCCAGTTAGTTTCTGAGAATAGTTTCGTATGGAAAACCCCCTCTGCACGTTGGAATAGGTGATCAAAACTTTTTCCCTTCCAAAATAATTCCTTTTATCTACGGGTATGCATGTATATCCACTTTCTCTATTGTTCTTCTTTCCTGTGAACCAAAAAATGTTGTGAAAAAATTATGTTGAGTGGTAAAATTTTACAAATTCCTCACTAACTGTATGCTCACACTGGGAATGTCAAGATTTCTAAGCATTTTCTTGAAGGAGACATTTCTATCTTTAAAATAATAGTAAAACCCCCTCTCACACAATGCAAAGAGTATTGATATTCCAGAAACTACTTTTAGACTGTTATCACCTGAAAAAGATAAATTGTATCTCTAAAGGACTAAACTTTCCAACTTCCTGGGCAACTTATGTGATTACAAATCATCAAATCCTATAGGTTCTTGGCTACATTCACTCTAACAAAATATCTACCAGGAGGCAGGTGGATAAACCCAATGGCTTGTAAGACCCCTACCTTTCCCACTTCCCTTGGAGCCTGTGGAGTATATAATACAGAGACGTGAGCCCTACCATTTCCCTGTCATAAGTACAGTTGGATTTTGATAGCTTAGTCTGGGTTTGAAATAGAGGTGAGTCCCCTGGGATGACCACAAGAGAACCCAAAAATGGGCAGATGATTCCCTTTACTGCAGACTCATATGTCAACTTCTTGTTGGCCATCAATAGCTGGATGTTCCAGAGATAATCCAAATTCATCATTTTCTCCCTCACATAGTGGCCACTCAAGAAATACCTGTTGAATGAATAAATGAATGGATGGATGAATGAATAATTAGTAACAGAAACACTCCGTATGTTTCCTACCCTGAGCTAAGGGCTCCCAATCAGGGCCACAAGGCTTTTGCTGCAGAATGAGCCTCCATGCATGGTTCAGCTGGCTCTCTCTGGAACTGGCTGAGTTTGTTTAATCATATTATACAGTGTGCGTGTTTTACATGATCAATATATGTCACCCTAAGTGAACATGTCATCCAGCCTAATGGCTTCTGCAGGAACAGTTTATTGGGGTTGGCATTTTCCTTTTTAGGTGCCTGTTCCAGTGAGGGCAGCGACAATGGGCCCAGGACCCTCGGTGCCACTTGCCTCTCTAGTGCCATTTTGTGCTAAATGAAATATGACAAGAGAGTGGCTTCCAGTAATTGCGATAATTGACTGTGGAGAGTCCATGATTATGTCATTAGCTCCTCTCTGGGTAACCCATCATGATCGTGGCCAGATCTCATGGCTTTGGAGACCAGCAGAATTGCAGGAAGAGACAACCAGAATGGTTTGTCCCTACCCTTGCTCCCCACTTACCCCGGGTTTTCTCATCCTAATGTCTTAAAAGTAAGGGCTGTAGGAGTAAGGCCTGGGTCCTAGTTCCAGCCTGGCCATGTGTTACTATGCGAGCATTGGAAAATCTCGGGCATCGCTGATCAGTTCTCAGAATCAGGGTATCTGAGGAGTTGGGAATAATCCCTTTCCTGCTGTGATGGTTAATTTTATGTGTCAACTTGACTGGGCTTCCCTGATCCCAGAGGAAGCATTGTTTCCGGGTGTGTCTGTGAGGGTGTTTCCAGATGAGATTAGCCCTGGGATCAAGGCATTCAGTAAAGCAGATCACCCTTACAGACTAGTACTCTGGCCGCTAAGAGGGTAGACTCAAGAGTAGGCTTTCTGGGTTTGAACATGGCCAGTTCCTTTCCTGTTGGTATGAGCCTGGGCAAGTAAGTCAACCACTATGATCTTCAGTTTCCTCATCTTAAAAACTGATAATAGTCCCTACTTCACTATGGTTTTGAGAATGAAATGAGTTCAGGTATACAAGAAGTGCTTAGTACAATGATTGACACACAAGAGGGCCTCAATGAATAATAATCCTGCTTCTTTGTGTTTGTATTATTTTAACCATGAATACAAAATAGAACATGTTAGAAAAATGTCTCAAAGTCAGTATTTCAAAAATTGTGACTTGCAGAATAATATTAGCTGGCATTGAAGAAGAGGAAGGAAGGAAGGAGGGAAGGGAGGGAGGGAGGAAGGAAGGAAGAGGGAGGAGGGAGGGAGGGAGGAAGGGAATTGTTTCCTTAATGAGATAAGTTTAGATAGAGATGAAAACTGAGATGAAAAATTTTTTTGTTTTGTTTTTCTTTGCTGGACTTTTCAGAGCCTTTAATATGCAAACATGTGTGTGACTTTCCTGGAGAAAGTATGCAATGTTTTTATCAGTTACTTCTACGCAAAACTCTTTCCTCCCTGAATCCTTGTTAATATGTCAGAAAAACTTTAGAAAACCATTGCTGGAGGATTATAACAGCTCAATCAGACATTCTCCGCTAGAAATTTCTGGCCATTTGAGGCAATGTTCTACACAGCCAGAGCAGTGAGTAGAATCCACTAAGTGATTTGTATTATTCTCTTTCTCTACTCTTTCAGTCCCCAGAAAGCCATCTAAATTCAGGGACCACCAGAGAGTCTATTTGTGTTAGGTATTCCCCTTGGTCCTGCTACAGAAATTCCCCCTGAATTTTCCCTTTGACTTTAGCATTCTGTGTACCTGATCTCCCCACCCACCATCCCAGGGCTCTCAGTGCTAAGCAGCTGTTTGCTCCAGATTCTGATTGACCGTGGGAGGCATGTGTCTTCCTGGCCTCTGTCCCTTTGTAGTGCAACGCAACTCAAAACAGCTGAGTCCCAAGGCTTTGGTCCTCCTGGATGTCAGTCCAGAGTAAAGAGTCTGGTCGAGAATCTGGGGCAGCAAGATCCCAAGTATGTCAAGCTCTGGGTCCTGGGGGGTAGTGCCTAGTGACCCAGGAGGAAATGCACGTCTGCAAGAAGATAGAAATCACCCCTCCATCTCCTCCAGAATAAATCTGGAGACCTCAACAGGTCAGCCAGGTGCTGCAACAAGAGCCAGAATTGTCCCCATATAAAACGTGGCCATGGCTGAACCCAAGAAATGTTTCTCCCACAGTCCCAGTTTCCCTTTCTTTTCTCCCAAAGCTTTCATCTCCTCACACTCTGATCTGCCCTGACTTGTCTTTCCAATCTCTCAGCCGACTGTCAGCTAATCCCTTCAAGTGTTAAGTTGCTCACTTGAGTGTAAACTGATAAAAAGATGCTAGCTAAACAGACTAAACATTATCGGGGAAGTGTGCATTTTAGATAGGGTTCTCCAAAAAAGATAAACCTCCACTAATGCCATGATTGTGGCATGGAAAGAAGAGAGGAAAGAGTGAAGAGTTGAAATCCTGGCTCTGCCAATTCATTCATTCTTGTATGCATTTTTTCAATGATTATGGACTGAGAGCATGCTCTGTACCGGGCACTGTGTAAGGTGCCAAGAATAGAGACATGAATAAAGCATCCGGCCACAAATTCTGCCATCACAAACCTCATTAAGCTAAAAAAATTATTGTATGGTTATAAAGTGTAATAAAGGCTATGATGCAGAAGGGTAGCATAACAGAGAGTATGGACAATGACTTAATTCAGACAGAACAGTCAGGTAGGTTTTCTCTAAGGAGGCAACAGTCAGACTGAGTTTCAAAGGATAAGAGACGAGGAGGAGTTGGGCAGAAACAGTGAGGAGGGGAGAATTGCGGGCAAAGCAGCATATCTGCACAGGGACTGAGGGCAGAAAGAGCATGTCTGAGGGATGAAGGGAAAGCCAGTGCAGATGTGGTGCAGTGAGTAAGGAAGAGAGCACCCAAGATGAGGTTAGTGTATCAGCTATCTTTGGCACAATAATGCCACATAAGGAGCAAGCCCAGACTTCCATGATATGCAACAATGTGTCTATTGCTCATGTACCAGGGGAGCTCAGCATCAGCTCTAAGTTCTGCTCTATGTGTCTGTCATCCTCTAGCATCCAAGCCCAGACAAGTTCTCATGGCAAAATGGCAAAGGCACAGGTATGCATGGAGGCATGCAATGTCCACTGAAGCATGGCTCAGAACCGTCATCCCATCATTTTATTAGCCAAAGCAAGTCATGTGGCTGAGCTCCAAGTTGGAGAGGGAAGGTACTACGAAATTACATGGTAAAGGGCCTGAATACCAGATGGGATGGAAAACTGAGACCATTTTTCTCAAGCTTCCGCAATTAGAGGGACAGATGGATAAAAACCAGTTCAATTAGGTCTTTGAAGGCCAATATATGTAGTTTAGATTGTAGTCTAAATATTCTAGGAAGCTACTAAGCTGACCCTTTATTGGTCATGTGTCCTTGGGCAAATCATGTGCCCTCTTGAATATTTGTTTCCTCATCTATAAAATGTGTGTGTCGTGGGGATGAGGGAGAGGTTGATTCTTGAGTAAGATACTCAAATCCTCTAAAGCCTGTAATATGTATGCATACAAATGAGCTAACAATATACACCTCAGAGGATTGCTGTGAGAATTAAGTGAGGTAGTGAGTGTGAAAGTGCTTTGTAAGCTGTGAAATGTTTTCCATTCATCTTTTCCCGTACTATTTGTGGCAATGCTGCAGAGGTAACAGGATCATCATTTCATAAACGAGGAAGCTGCAGCTCAGGTTCGTTGAATAGCTTACAGTTGGTTACATAGCTGGGATGGAGAAGAGGAGCCAGGAGCAAAATCCTCACCCGTCTGATTCCAATTAACTATAAATTAAATAAGTTGCTTCCCCTGCATGAGAAATTGGCTGTTGTACCACCTTTAACAGAGATTACCGGCATTGCAGGAGGTGATGGGCATGATTTAGACCTTTCCCAGCTTCTGCTGAATTCAGCAATAGTTCTTTATCCCAGGCAGGTCAGTGGCCAACAGCTAATTCACCAGGGGCCATACCGGCTGATTGGTTCATCAATAACCCATTATCTCTGCCATTGTAAATATCTCAGAAGGAATGTGACTTTGGGGGAGGCATACTCAAGCACACCCGGACTGCAGCCTGTCCAGAGCCTGGATCCCTGGGAAAGAAAGAAACAAACCTACTTCTGGATCCCCATGGGAAAATGTTACAAAATCACCCTGCAGCCCCTGACGAGGGGGAGCTGGCTGGAACAGTCAAATTTGCCACTCACGGGACACTAGGAGGATAAGAATTATAGTGTGTATAAAGCGATGGCTTCTGTACCTGGAACCACAGAGTGGTAGAGGGCTGGATGCATAAAAATCCAACCTTCATCTTGTCCAAACAGCTCATTCTCAGGACCCATCCCTGAGATTCTGCTTTAGATCTGGAGTAAAGCCCAGAGCTGTGGGGTTTTGTTTTTAACCCAGAGGTCCTGACACTCTGATGCAGAGCATGGGTGAGATGCACTCCTTTCCCTTAACACAGTGCAGCTTCAGCACCTATTGTGAGACAGCCCCTCCTGCTGGTGCTAAGATAGAGCATAATATACAGCCCCTGACCTCAGGGATCCCACAGATCAGTCATAAAGACAAACACATTGACATACAACCACGGTGATATATGAGGAGGAATAATCTGAGCTTACTCAGGGTTCTGACGCCAACCAGACACCCTTGGCTGTACAAAAAGAAGGGCCATTGGTGCTCTGCCTCCCCCGCTTACTCCCCAAACTGCTTAGCTTCCATTTTCATTATTTCCTTGCCTCTTTACAGCTTTGTCTCACCCCCACCTCTGGTTCCATGGTTGTCACCATGGACTCTCACTTGGGTAGCAATTTGGAAATTTCCACTCTGAAGCCTCACCCTGGCCAGCCCTGGGATAGACATTCAGTCCACTCACAATCAATACACCACACTCCTTACATCCTTCTGCTATAGGTGGAGAAAGTCCTTAGATATCCTTGGCCTCTCAAGCAGATTTGGTTCCTTCTGCTTTACCTGGTCGTCAGGAGAGCCATTCTCCCTTACTCAACCAAAACAGGAGTATGGACCTGAACAGAATCGTTCCCAGGAGGCAGAAAGTGGGTGGTGATAATGATGCCTTTTATTAATTAAAAGGAGGCTTCATTATCTCCAAACTGGAGGAAAATTTGAGACGTGAAGTTGAACATTTTCTCTGGGAGTAAATGGATTTCCATCCTGGGTATTCAGAATTCTCTTAAAGTTAGGCTCTGCAACTTTTTCACTCTTGCCATATGCTTAGATGCCGTCAGGAGCAAGGCAGAGGAGGACACTGTCTGGGTACCAAATCTCAATCCAGACTGGAGAGGCCATTGGAGTCATTTTCTCAACCCTTCTTGAGTTTCCACCCCATGCAAAGCATAAGTACAAGGACGCTTATTGCAATGACTTTTTAATAGTAGAATTTTGGAAGGAACCTGTCTAAAGCAGATTGATTAAAAGATGCCACATATATAGAGTGAAATCATATGCAGCTATTAAAAAAGAATGAGATCTCTAAGATTTACTAGTGGACAAGAGATTCAAAACACTGTATCAGATGTTCCTGTTTTATAGATAAGAAGATACACACACACAGAGACACACTATACTATTGACTGTAACTATTTTACTAAGAGGGACTCTGGAAAGAGGTTGAAGGGATTCTTTACTTTTCAGTTTAAATCCTTCATGTTCATTTCTTACTTTTCTTTAAAAATAATGGTAGTGGGTCCTACTTAAGTGGTGGAGTTTTTTTTTAATTTTATATGAATAAATTTCTCTATATTTTAATCATATATGCATTTTTTTCCATAAATTTATTTATTGGCTGCATTTGGTCTTCATTGCTGCTCACCAGCTTTCTCTAGTTGTGGTGAGCAGGGGCTACTCTTCCTTGTGGTTCTCAGCCTTCTCATTGCAGTGGCTTCTCTTGTTGTGGAGCATGGGCTTTAGGCGCACAGGCTTCAGTAGTTGTGTTGCATGGGCTCAGTAGTCATGGCTTGTGGGCTCTAGAGCTCAGGATCAGTAGTTGTGGTGCATGGGCTTAGTTGCTCCACGGTATGTGGAATCTTCCTGGAGCAGGGATCGAACCCGTGTCCCCTGCATTGGCAGGTGGATTCTTAACCACTGTGCCACCAGAGAAGTCCTTCATATATGCATTATTATATAAATATATATGAAAGGAAAATACCTGCCTCTACATATATATGTATATATGTATACTCATGCATCACAAAATAAACTATATTTGAAATCATCATCTTATTTATCTTATACATCGATGTGATGACTGGATCACCTAGCACAGCCCTGGAATTTATCAGATTACCCAGGAAATAAGTACTATTGTTGAACTGAGAAGACAAGAGTTCCATTATTTTTTACAGGTCAACTCTCAATATCATTTTTACCAAGCAGGGTTCTTATTTCTTCATCTTCTTTATCTACCATTTCAAACAGGAAGACCTTATTCAATGATTCACTCATCCATCCAACAAACATTTATCATGCTCTTCAAGAATGAGAGAAGAGACCAGTAAGTCAGTTGCCTTGTCCTACACTTGATCTTGTGGGTTGTGTCCTTCTTTGGGAGAAATAACTTTATGGAAAAAGATTTTGTGTCACTCTAAAAGTGATCCAACACCCAGAGAAGATAACACATTGACCTAAGCCTGGTACTGCAAATGCTGACTCATGTTTCACTTGGAGGCATCAAAGAGAGGTCTCCCAAGATGAAAGATGAATACAACCCTTTTTTTTTTCCCATTCAAAAAAAAAAAGGGATAAAAGGAGAGTAAAAGATGTCAAGGTATTAACAAAACAGGAGACCAAAAAATGGAACAGAAGACATTAGAAGATGGGAAATAAAAATGAAGAAAGTTACAACCGAAGTGTTTGGAGAGAGATAAGGTTGATGTGCCAGCAGCTAATTCCTCCTACAGAACCTGTGAGAGTTTCCCATTGGGAAGAAGGACTCAGGCAAAGGAGATAGAATTTATAGAAAATAATTAGACCCTTCCCTCCATAGACCCTCATGGCCACTACAAGAACATTGAAGGTTTGTTTTCTGAAGAAATTTTTTTTCTTTTTTTTTTTATTTATTATTTTTTGGGGGTACACCAAGTTCAATCATCTGTTTTTATACGCATATCCCCGTATTCCCTCCCTTCCTTGACTCCCTCCCCCTCGAGTCCCCCCCACCCTCCCCACCCCAGTCCTCTGAGGCATCTTCCATCCTCGAGTTGGACTCCCTTTGTTATACAACAACTTCCCACTGTGTTTTCTGAAGAAATTTTAACAGAAAGGATCCAGGGACACCAGGCAAAGTCAAGGGCTGAGGCTCACCACTCCCAGAGCATCAGCAACTGGGCACTTATCTTACCAGAAGGAAGAAGAAGTTTTATCTCTGGAGAATCTCAGGGGAGCAAATTCCAGATCTCCATAACTAACATTTGGGGCCTTTATTGAAAAGGATACAACTTTGGATGATTATCTTAAAATGAAACACACCAGATAAAAGCCACCATTATGCACACAAAGGTTTTTTAAGTGCATTTCTAAATATATGAACTGCCCATCAAGGACCACCAGACATTAGAGGGAAACCTTCAGACCGAAGAGTGAGACCCAAAAATGGGACCCAGAAATTAAAAAGAAGAAATAATCCAGGGAGAAGGAGGCAATTGCAAAAATGCCTAAAATAAATCATCTCCAAAAGGTAAGCAAGAAGCCATCACATCTTGTAAAGCAAGAAAAAAGAAGGAGTTAGGGGATGATCAAATAATATGAATAAGCTGAAATTTTTAAAAAGATTATACCAAAAAAAAATTTTGAAAGTCAAAAGAGTATTTCAAGAATATAGTCAAATAAATCTCCAGAACGCAAAAGAAAAAGACAAAGAACTTGACAATTAGAGTTAAATATATTTTTTAAAAATCATAAAGTCTAATATCCAAATAACAGATGTTCCAGAAACAAAGAACAGAAAATTAAAATGGGAGGGGATCGTGCAGAAAAAATAATAAACACACTTTCTAGAACTGAAGGATGTGTGCTTTCATATCAAGTGTGTCCATCTGAAGCTCAGGAAGAAAGAAGGAAAGAAAGAACAAGAAAGAAAGAAAGAAAGAAAGAAAGAAAGAAAGAAAGAAAGAAAGAAAGAAAGAAAGAAAGAAAGAAAGAGAGAGAGAGAGAGAGAGAGAGAGAGAGAAAGAAAGAAAGAAAGAAAGAAAGAAAGAAAGAAAGAAAGAAAGAAAGAAAGAAAGAAAGAAAGAAAGAGAAAGAAAGAAAGAAGGAAGGAAGGAAGGAAGGAAGGAAGGAAGGAAGGAAGGAAGGAAGGAAGGAAGGAAGGAAGGAAGGAAGGAAGGGTGAGTGAGTCAGGGAGGAATTGAGAGACAAGGAGAGGAAGAATCCACCCCAGGATACATCCTTGTGGAATTTCAGAGCATCTGAGACATGGGATAGTCACCAAAAGATTTTAGGGATGGGACAGAAGTGGGAAAAGGAGCAAAAGATCACACGAAGGAATAAAAAATCGGAATAGCAATAGACATCTCAACAAAAACATTAAATGCTAGAAGACCGTGCATCCATGTCACCAAAATTTTGAACAAAAATGATTTTCAATGATTAACTTTCTACTCCTAGCCAAACTGTCAATCAAGGGGAAAAGGAAAATAAATTTTTTCAGAGATGCAAGTATGGAAAAAAGAAAAAAACAACAACAACCCAAACTGTTCATGCATGCTTATTCAGAAAACTACCAGAAGAGGAGCTTTAATAAAGTGGAATAGTTAAATCAAGAAAGAGAAATATATGGAAGCCAGTAAACAAGATACTCATTACAGGGTTGAGGAAGAGAAAACACAGATAATGATAGCTGTGCCCCATGCCTAGAGACCAAAAGGAGGGAGAGGGTGTTGATGGACTTCTTTTGAGTGTTTTTATGTGTTAGCACTTGAAATTGTTTATTGTTGGCCTATTGGTGGGAAGCACGTATCAGGGATTGTTTTAATCTCTGAAATTAGACTATACAGTTATATTATTAAATTACATGTAATTATGCTGTTATGAAATTATTATTTTATTATTATTATTCATTACCTGTTGCCTCACCAGATGAAAACATCTGAATGGATTTCCACAAAATTTTAAACAGGTTGAGTAAAAATATAAGCTGTTAGGTCCACACGAATTTTCCTTTGAAGTCCAAGAGGAAGGCATCTGGTGAAATTGATGTACAAGAAGAGATGTATGTGACTGTTGGTCAAGAGAAATATACCATCAAGGGAAAAACAGAGAAAACAAATGTGGGCTTCAAATATGAGTCCCAAATCAAAAGTGGCAGGAAAGATGACTCAGACCATGGGATGGATTTACGACCGTGCTGCTTCACACAAAGGCAACTCTAACCATCCCTCTGTGAGTCACAGCAGGGATTAATTTATGGAGCGAAGGCTGACATCTCTCCCCAGCAAAGCCAAAATTACTGGTCCATAAAGACTCTCATGATGAGGACAGACCCATAAACAGAAATATGAGACAAGTACAGAGGTAGATGTATCTAGAATCATCCAGAAAGGGGGCCAGTTCACTCTCCCTGCAGAACCTGAACCTTTCCACTGCAGGAATCTCATGGGAAAAGTAAAAATTAGCCAGATAGGAGGAGCTGAAAGGACTTTTTTAAAAACTGAAGTATAGTTGATTTACAATGTTTCAGGTGTACAGCACAGTGATTCCGTTATACATATATTCTTTTTCAGATTCTTTTCCATTGTAGATAATTATAAGATATTGAATACAGTTCCCTGTGCTCTACAGTAGGTCCTGTTGTTTACCTATTTTATATCTAGTGGTTTGTATCTGTTAATCCCAACCCTCTAATTTATCCCTTCCCCTGTCCCTGTCCCCTTTGGTAGCCATAAGTTTGTTTTCTACATCTGTGCGTCTATGAAATGGCATTTTTGACAGATGGAAGTACAAATTCAAGTAAGTATGCTCATAGAACAATAGATGCTGGGAACAGAGGTGATAATCAAACTTTAGACAGATTTAAAAGGATCTTGGTTTTCCAACATTTCCTAAGAGTAACTGCTAACATTTATTCCAAAATCTTGCTCTATGTCAGGGACCATGCTAAACACATACATTATTTTATTTAACATTCACCTCTGAGCTAAGCACTTATGATCACTTTACAAATTGAGACAATGCAATGCAGAGGCAACAAATATATGTTCTCCAGGAGGGACAGGCGCTCGAGCATCCTGAAAGCTGGATGAGTTATTCTGTAGAGCAGGGATTTGAAAATGGATTTCCAGGAAGGACAATGGTACCCCTGGTGCCACTCTCAGAAGCAGAGTCGGCATTTCACCATCCTGATATTTGTTAATTAGCGTGTAAGTTAATGTCATCCTCTCCCCTGACAGGGGGGAAAGGCAGGGGAACTGGACACGGTGCTGGTTTCACAGATACAGCCTAGTTTGGAGTTTCCCAGCACTGCACTCCATGCCCTGCAAAGAAGCAAAGCGGATAGATTGACTTTCTGAGCCGTGGAAGCTGGCAAGTGTTCAATAAGTCAGCTGTCAGCATAGGGTCCCTTGCAGGCTCCAGAATTTCAATTTCAAAGTACAAGAGATTGAAGTCTTGAAACATAAGATCATCAAACACTAATGATTCCTGAATTCTGCTAGGGGCGTGGAAGCAGGTGAGAAACAGTGGCTTTTGAAAGGGTACGCAGGGGCGGAGAGTGCTTCTTGCCCTGGATTAATTCTGTAGGCATTGAGAGGAGAGGAAGCAGCTTGAAAGTGAGGGGTGGGCCACCCGAGACAAGGCGGGAGATGTTTCAAAGGCATGAGGAGGGCTAGTATGTATCTACTCTTGCTCTCATCCCCACCCCTCCCTGGCCACATAGGTGACTCTCCAAAGAGAAGGCAGAATCACTGAAAAGGCAAGCGACCCACAGCGGGAATGGAACTCAAGTTGTCTGTTGGAAAAACAAAGGTTTATTTCATGAGATGTGTTTCCCAGACACTAGGCCTGGGCTCTACCAAGCACAGGCTTGAGGTTTCCATTTTCTAATAATCACATAAGCGTTCATCCTGATTCCCCAGGACGGTCCCCTTTTATGTCTGCTATCCGCATGTGTGATCATTGTAAGCCTTACTCTCTCAAACACAATCCAGTTTACGAGCTTCCCTGGTGGTGCAGTGGTTAAGAATCCGCCTGTCAATGCAGGCTACATGGGTTTGAGCCCTGGTCCTGGAAGATCTCACATGCTGAGGAGCAACTAAGCCTGCAAGCCACAACTACTGAGCCCACACACGGCAACTACTGAAGTCCATGCGCCTAGAGCCCATGCTCTACAGCAAGAGAGGCCACTGCAATGAGAAACCCAAACATGGCAACGAAGAATAGCCCTGCTCACAGCAACGAAGACCCAATGCAGCCAATAAATTAATTAATTAATTAAAAAAAAGAATCCAGTTTATTTCACTCAACATGCTGTTTGTAAGATCCATCCTTGTGGCAAGTCATTCATTCTTTGCCATTGTTGAGTAGTCGTGAAATAGTCCATTCAACATGATTTCATTTAGTTGAAGGTCATGAGCCCCAAAAAAGTTGTGGTCACAGAAATCATAAAAGCAGTGACTCTTAGGGGGGCTATGGAAGGTGGCAAGTGCCTGGAAAGGATCACGATGGAGCTTTCTGGGGTGTATTCAACTGGGTGGATGTTACATGGGCAAATACACATGTAGAAATTTATCAAGATGTACAATTAAGATTTATGCCTTCACTCTGCAGAAATTTTACCTTAATGCAGAGTGTCCTGGCTCGAAAATAAATTATGTGCTCACTATTCAAAGGAGACTCTTTTCAGCCAGAAATCTGAGCAGACATCATGCTCCCTAGCTGTGTGCTCAGCCCAGAGGGTAGACTTTTCCCCGTTCTCTATTTTATGGGCTGTGCAGTGCTTCTAGGGTCCATGTACAGGGTCCTCAGTTCCAACTCACAGTCCCTGATTTTACATTCAAGTTATTTCAACAAACAGGTATATACTACTATGTGCAAAGCCTTTTGCTTGACCAAACACATGTAGAAAGGACTTTTTGTTTTCTCCTTTAGGCAAAGTATCTGATGGCATAACCCATCTCATTGTCCTGTCTTCCTCATCATCTTTTCCTAAATGCTGAGAAGTCAGGTCCACCTGAGGCTCCACCTCTGAGAATGGAGAGATGTCAGGACCCTATATTTGGACTTTACATGTATTTGATGTCATCTAACATTCATTTCTAGGATGAGCTGACATCTCCCCAGATCAGAATCAGAAGCGGCTATTGAAACAGCAACTAAGAAGTTTCACTGGAAGTTTAGGTCTCTGAGGACTAAAAAAATGCCAGCCCTTCCATTTCTATGTGCTCCATCCCTACTGCCTCACCTGTGTGGAAAGCAGGTGCCATACTCCCTGAAAATTCAGGGAAATCCAGGTATTGGGATGAAAGAGAGACTAGCACTGTCAATAAGAGCTAAAGAACTGCCAATTTCCCAGACTTTGAAAGCCCTGCACCAAAGCGGGCATGAGAGGGAAAAGATTAGGGACTTTTCAATTCAAGAAGGAGAGAGATGAACACAGAAGAAAGGCAGGATGGGCAAAGTGTACAGGCAGCAGAGAAGGAGACGGTGCAGGCGAGAGGCATCAAAGTAGTTGAAACAGGAAGAGAATAGCAGATTCAAAGCAGACCAGAATGTCTGCCTCCATTTCAGGCTGGGAGTCTGCTAAGTTAGTTAAAGAAAGTCATCCTTAGGCATCGGGGAAAAAATTCAATTTTCATCACAGGTCCTGATGACATTTCCTTTAAACGCCAGATTCAATAGCGAGATACACCTTCAGGGGGAAAATATTCTCTACAGTAAGAAGGCGAGATAAGGAAACGAGTTAAAAGCTCTTTTTCCTGCTATGCAAATATTCTCCAGGAACACTAACAAGATAAATATATTTCTGTGAGATACCAAGTTTTCTCAGTCACAGGTTTATTTTCAGTGAAGGTTTCTATTCACTCTGTGCCTCTAAATTGAACACTTTGTGGATGAAATTTTAAAGCCATTTTCCTCTGGCGGAGAAGCCTACATTCAATGTTCAAACTCCAAGGGAGGGATTGAGGTGGTGACTCAGTCCCCTGTTTGTGTCCGTGAATCTGGATGGACTGGAAATATGATGCCCAGGTCTCAGAGAGATGAATGAACTAGTAAACGTCACTTTATCTGCACCCTTCTACCTGGGTAGGTGAAGAGACTGCAGCCAAGAGACAGAGGGATGGGGAAAGGTCACCCAGTCGAGGGCGATACCGGATTATCCATCAACCACCCCTGCCATCTTCCCACCATGCTGAGAGTCAACAGCAAAAGAAATATCTGAGGGACTACCCCCTGGTAAATATCAGGTTCCGAACAAACCACTCAGGAGTGAGATGTCCTGTGTAGCCCTTTAGGAAGAACATAAACTTTTCAGATAGACTGACCCAGGTTGAATCATAGCTCTGTAACTTCTCTCTTGGCATCTCAGCCTCCCCATCCAAAAGCAGAAATAATAATTCCTCACTTGTCAGGCAATTGTGAATGTAAATCAGGTGCCACACTTATCATAGTGTCAGGAAGATAGGAAATGCTTGTTATCTGTCATATTATTTTCCTGCAGCTGCTGTGACAAGTAACCACAAATGTCATGGCTGAAAGCTGCATGAACTTATCATCTGACAGCTCTGGAGGTCAGAAGCCTGCAATGAGGTTTGCCTGGCTGGAATCAAGGTGTCGCCAGGGCTGTTTTCCTTTTGGAGGCTGCAGGGGGAAATCCATTTCTTTGTCTTTTCCAGTTTGTAGAGGCTGCTTGCATTCCTTGGCTCCTAGTCCCATCTTCAAATGCAAAGCTTACAAGTGTAAGACCGTCAATCTCACAATCTCTCTCTCTCTCTTGCTCTCTCTCTCTCTCCTTTTTGGTTCTCTCACTTCTGGTCCCATGATCACATTTGAACCCCTTCCCTTGAACTCTGACCATTCCTGCCTCCCTGTCGTAAGAACCTTTGTGATACCTTGGGCCCACCTGGATACCCCCAGGATAATGTCCCCATCTCAAGATCTTGACTTTAATCACAGCGGCAAAGCCCCTTCTGCCATGTAAGCTAACAAATTTACAGGTTCCAGGGATAAGGATATGGACATCTTTGGGGGTGGAGGCAGTAGTCAGCCTACTGCAGCTGTTATTATATTTATTGAGTTGGTGATTTAAACCAACTCAAGAAATCTGGGTTTGATATGATAGAATGATTTTTTCAAATTTCTGCTCTTCTAAAATTTTGTTTCTACTATTTATTTGTTTGTTTGTTTGTTTATTATTTTTTAAGTCTATTGGCATGCCCCCTAAAACAGACCTGTGTTCTGCTAGTGGTCTACGTGCAGCATCTTGGGAATACCCATATGGCCTGTTGCTATTCACAATGGAAGGAAACATTCATAGTTCATAACCCTCAGCCCTCAGACACTTCATATTAGGGAATAGAGGCCGAATGACACATAAAAGCATAGTGTGAAGATGAAACAGGAGGGAAGGGGGCAGGGCACAAACTTTAAAAGAATGACACAGCCATAGGACATGAAAAACACTAGTTAGAACCAACTAGGTCCAAGATGGTGGAATATTCAACTTCCAGTGGACCTGGAGCCTAATTATATGCTCATCGTAATACATTAGTTAAATGACACACCCACCAGCTCCATGACAGTTCTGAGGTTAACCGTAGAAGGCCAAAAGTGAGCAGTGGCCCAGTTTCTGGAAATCTCTGCCCCATCCCTGAAATAGAACAATCCTCCCACTCATTAGCCTATGAAATTACTCAGCCTATAAGAACTAACCATGCCATATTTCAAGGACTCTCCTTCTGAGATGGCCCACACTCTGTCTGTGGAGTGTGTATCTCTCTAAATACATCCGCTTCTTACCTATCACTTTGTCTCTCACTGAATTCTTTCTGCCACAAGACATCAAGAACCTGAGCTTCATCAAGTCCTGAGACCAGGTGTGTGATCTCAGTTAAAAGACTGTGGGTTCAAGTCCGAATCTGGGTTTGGCCAGGTTCAAATCTTAGCACGTGAACTCAAGTTTCAGTCTTGGTTTAGGCCTGGTTGGAGCCCCAGCACGTGGAAACAAAGTGGACAGAGGCAGGAGGAGCAGAGGAGAAACACAGCCAGAAATTTCAGATCCAAGAGAGAGTTCTTATCAAAAAACAATAATTTGGTCACAAACAATTTGAAGTGCCACATTTCACTGGATCACTTAGTTGGCCTAAAGGAGTTTTTAAGAAAGGACTGTAATAACCCTTCACTGACATCCTCTCCCCATTGAGCTTGGGGAAGAGAAAATAAGCTCTGCAAGAAATTTTCCCTGAAATACTCTCTCCTGATTCTATTTCAGCCTCTGCATCCATTGCTGCTTCCAAAGATAATTTCCCAAGGACCACCTTAAACCAGAAGAAAGCAACTGCATTTTGCTAGCGTCCATTTCACCTATATTTTCATATTTCTGTTCAGAGCTATAAGATGCCAGCTAACTTTTTCCAAAGAAAAGGAAAATCTATACCACGAACAGAATCAAATCCTAAAGGCAATCTAAGTTTTGGAATCTGGGGAAAAGTAGGCTTTGTGTCAACCGTCTCTTCCTTTAAACAAGGGTTTGGAACCCTTTATTTTTTCCCCGTAAAACGTCAGATAGTAAATACTTTAGATGTTACAGGTCTCTGTTGAAACTACTCAACCCAGAGGTTGCAGCCTGAAAGGCGCCCTGGACAATATGTAAATGAGTGGGCGGGGCTGTGTTCCAATAACATTTCATTTAGGAAATACTTAGACAATATGTAAATGAGTGGGCAGGGCTGTGTTCCAATAAAATTTCATTTACGAACACAAGCAGCCTATGGATTTGACCTGCAGACTGTTTTTTGCCAACTTTCACTTTAAACTTTTTCTGATACTTGGGGTGAGAAAAAGACAGAGAGAAGAGAAAACCGAGGCTGAAGAGGAACTGGGGCATTCACTGGCCTCCCCAGGAGCCCCAAAAAGGGAGTGGAAAAGTGAGTAGACTTCATTATGTTCCTCCTAGCTCAGGGCTGGCCCCAGGCAAAATTACAAAGCAGGAGCATCTTGCCGCCACCTAATGTTTCAGCGTTCCAGATCACACTGTGCTCCCTGATGTTCATGGAGTTTTACACTCAGAAGAGCCTAAGAGTTCATTTCCACCCACGTGAGTAATAGTCTCTCCATCAGGTGGCCACTTAGCCACAGCTCCGAAACACCCAGGGATGGGGGGGCTGCCTGCTCTGGGAGGAGGCTTATTCCAGCACATGGGATATACCCTCATAGAAAGAATTGGGACTTTGGGGAAGGGGACTGGGGGCCAGAATCCTGTGTCTGCAGCTGCTCACCTTGTCACTTGTTCCAGCTACTTAACCTGGGACATCGGCCTTTTCATCAACTCAGGCCTCCAACAACATGACTTCACCATGTTGATCACCACCAGAGAAACCAGTCTATAGAGTCAATGCAATTCCAATTAAAAAACAAAGCAAAACTATGAGTTCTCAGAATTTGACAAAGTGATTCTAATATTCCTATGAAATATTATAGGATCAATAAGTACCCTGTAAGGGAAACAGAAGATTCATCTTACTAGGTATGAAAAAATTAGGATAAACCTAGACTATTTCTACTTTTCATTGAATCTGAGTTGCCACTGATTGTAAGACAGATACTATATCATGTACCATAAAGAGAGGAAAAAATGCCACGCTACTACACTGATAGTAACAGACATCGCAGTCTCAGAGATGGCAAAATGTGGGGGCAGAAAGTACATCTCGGAATCAATGACATAAAATAAAAACACTGTGGAAGACAAAGTTAGATCCCTAAGTCCCACCATAGAAAAAGTTATATTCTGAATGGATGAAAGGCTTAAGAGCCAAAAGAAAATCTTTAAAATATTTTGTATGACAGAAAAATAAAATACCAAAAGTTAAAAGACCAGCCACAGCTGGGGAAGATATTCACAACACAGAAGACCAAGAGTAGATTCGTTTCCAGAGTATAAAGAAGTCTGACAGATCAATAAGCAAAGATGAACAGCCCCACGTGAGAAGAGGCAATTCACAGAGGAGAAATCCTGAGTGACCAGTAAATTCGTGGGATGGAGCTCATCCTGCTAGGTAAGCAGAAAAATGCAGATTAAAACAAAGATACCCACCCATCACGGCAGCAGGATAATGTCAAGTGTCAGCGAGGATGTGTAGAAACACAGGCTCTGCAACTGGTCTGAATATAAACTACACGCTACTTTGGAGACAAATTTGGCAATACCAGGAATATTTGAAGATGCCATTTTCTGTATCCCAGCATCTAGGGCTGCTAAAAATATACTCTAGAGAAGCTCTTGACCGTACATAGGAGTCAGGTAAAAAGATGTTTGTTGTTAGCATTGTCTGAAACAGTGAAAGTTGGAATCAACCTAACAGTCCACCAAGGGGAGAATGAATAAATATATTATATTACATTCTAATAAGGGCATACTATACAGCTATCAAAAGGAATGAATTCTGTCTAGTGGTGATGGTTGCGCATTAATGTGAATATACTTATTGGAACTGAACTGTATACTTAAAATGGTAAAAATGGCAAATTTTGTATTATGTATATTTTACCACAGTAAAGAAAAATCTTTTAAAAAAATGATACTGAAATTAGAGAAATGGCTAAAAAGGAAAGTAAAAAGATGAGATGGAGAATCTTGTTTGTAGTACCAGAAAATAAGGAAGTGCTCAAAAAATAAAAGGAACGGAACAGGTCAATGGGACATGGGAGTCAACTTCAAAGAGCTCCCAGTGGCCACAGCTGGGACAATTGAGGCAGTAAAAGAAATAATGCAGTAGTAGATTATAACCCAAAGTATAAAATAAATATCCATGTGTCCATACTGATATAGACAGATGACTGAGTAAATGAATAAATGGGGGAGAAGAGACAAAGTTGCCTTGGAGAAGAATTCCATTTTTTGTGCATTGATAATATCTCTCCAGGAGGTGTGTTTGAAACCCCCACCCCTTGAGAGTGGGCTAGACACTCAAAGAAGTAGAATCTGAAAGGGGAAAAGCAGTAACTGTACAGTAGAAAAACCTCGCAGACACCACCCTGACCAAGTTAATTAGGTTAGCATCACCAGGGACATCCTGTGCATCATGAATGCCCTCATATGATGGGATGAGAAGGACACTGCATCGCTTTGGTTCCCCACTGCCACCCGAAGCCCATAATCCCAGGGTAATCATGAGAAAACATCGAACAGACCCAGAAGTGGGGACGTTCTACAGGACAACTGGGTGGACCTCCTCCAGACTGTCAAGATCAAGAAGAACAAGGGAGGACTAAGAAGCGGTCATAACCAAGAGGAGATTGGGGAGATATGACAGCTGAATGCAATGAGAGATTCTGGATTGGATCCTGGAAAAGAGAGAAGACATTACCAGAGAAACTAAGGAAATTGAAGTAAAGTCTGGAATTTAAGTAATCATAATATACCAACTTTCTTTTTTTTTTTTTAGTTTCGACCATGCATAGTAGTGATGTAAGATGTAAACAATGGGTGAAGGTCGGTCATATGGGAACTTTCTGTTCTATCATCTCAACTCTTCTGTAAATCTAAAATTATTCCAAAATTAAAAGTTTATTTAATTAAAAGCAATAATGTAAGTAAGCTGAAAAGAATGCATAGAGTATAACTCCATCTATATAACTCTCTTGAAATAGCTACTATCTAAAACACTCAAAAATATCATTTATTGTTAATGGGTATATACTCAAGCAGTGAAAGTACAAAAACAAAAACAACATGAATGGGGAGTAATACAAAACAACCTCAGGATACTGTCTTTGATGGCGGAGGAAATTGAAATGGGTGTGATGAATACGACGATATCATGCTGTAATGAAGGGATGTGATCAATATTGACTCAATGGCAACCATATTACAATATACAAATGTATCAGAGTAACACTCTGTATATCTTACATTTACAAAATACAACTTGTCAAATTTATCAAATCAAAAATAATTACTGAACTACCTAATTAACTTTTCCAAATGCAAACTGAATCAAGAAGATTCCAGTTTCACTCATTTGTTCTACAAATATTACAACACTGACAAAATCAAGTTCGGGTGATGCTGTAGAGAAGAGAGCACCCTCCTACACGGTTGGAAAAAATATAAAAAGAAGACAATCACTTTGGAGGTTTCTTGAGCAGAAGCTATTAAAACTGTAACTGTCCTTGCCTGTGATCTGGCTTCTCCTCTTCTAGGTCTCTACTCTAGGGAACCACTTTCATGTGCATGTAAGAAGACTGAGTAAGAGAGTTAATTGAAGCATTATAATAGCAAGAAATTGAAAATGACCTAAAGATCTGTCGGTAATGAAATGGACAAATATAATGCAATGCACTCACATGTGACAGAATACAATTCAGCTGTTGAAAGGAATAAACCAAATCTATGTTCATAAATACAGATAGATCTCAGAAATACAATGCCAAGCTTCAGAACAATCCTTACAGTATGATGCAATTCATGTAAGAACACGGACACAAACAGCAAACACAATACATTTACTACACAGGCACATGTACATGTGTACAAAGGTACCTACAGAGAGACCTCACAGTAGCTATTTCAAGTCATAGGGGAGAAGACCAGGATCAGAAGTGGTGGTCAAAGGAGACTTCAACTTTACCTAAAATCTTTTAACGTAAAAAAGAAAACTATCGGGGCTTCCTAGGTGGCACAGTGGTTAAGAACACGCCTGCCAATGCAGGGGACATGGGTTCGATCCCTGCTCCAGGAAGATCCCACATGCCACAAGCAGCTAAGCCCATGCACCACAACTATTGAGCCATGTGCTGCAACTAGTGAAGCCCACGTGCCTAGAGCCCATGCTCCACAACAAGAGAAGCCACAGCAATGAGGAGCCCACGCACCACAATGAAGAGTAGCCCCTACTCACTGCAACTAAAAGAAAGCCCGAGCACAGCAAAAAAGACCCAACACAGCCAATAAAATAAATAAATAAATAAATAAATAAAAAAGAAAATTACCTATAAAATAAATTTAATTAAAAAACCCTCATAATATATTAAAAGAATAACCAAATTATAAAAAACACAAAGGAAATGGAGTGTAAAACTAACCTTAAAAAAAAACGGCAGTAGTTGTCAAAGTCTACTTGGTGGATGTATGAGTGTGTATGGTCTAATTCTCTGTACTGTTCTGAGTATATAAAATATTCCAGATTTTTTTTAAAAATACATTTAAAAAGCCTAAAGGGAAAAAGGTATAAACTCCGGAACCTAGAGGTTTGAATCTTAGTCCTGCTGCATAGTCACTATGTAACCTTTCTAAGCCTCAGTTTCCTCATCAGTTAAGTAGGGAAAACAATAGTTGCCATATTGCAGTGTCACAGGTAAAGTCCTCAGCATTGTGGCAGACAATATATACTATGCCTACTATACACACAGTTTAGACCAGCCAGCATACTTATTTTTGATCCTCTTCAACCTAGAAGTATTTCGATTCCTGCAGTGAGATTTTACTTCTTTTCCTTCCCAATGGCCACACGTTTCTTGCCTCCCCCTGTGCGTTAATCACAGCCCTTAGAGAACATTTCTTTATGCCTTCATTTAACAATTATAAATGAAGCATCTTCTATGTGCAAGGCAACCTCCTGGGTTTGGAGGATACACAGAGCAAAGATACAACAGAGCAAAGCTGCAGTTGATATGAACCTGCCTGTCATGAAGGAGGACATGGGAGTAATGGAATCACAGAGGAAGAAGTTTCACCTAACCTTCAGGAGAATGGAATGCTTTCCTAGGGCTGGAGGAGCTGAACTGAGCTTTGAGCAACGAGTAGAGGTTATCTAGCTGGAAAATGTTTAGATATTTTGTGTGCAAATAAAAGGCCAAGAACTTTGGGATCACTGAAACATAGTATGTCATTGGGGGAGGGAGATGGTGGTACAGGGTTCACAGGGAATAAACATGGATTATGAACCAGATCACAGAAGATCTCGAATGCCGGGATAAAATATTTTAAACTTGATCCTAAGGGCTGAAGGAAGGCTTTGAAGTAGCCAAACAAAGGAGTGACCTGGTCAGATTGAGATTTGGAATACATTAAGGATGCAGATTGAGAGGTAGGGGGATATTTTAATAATTTCATAGCTGGAGACAAAACCTTTTTCTTTAGTGAATACCCTGTCTCACCCCCACCATTCCCACGAAGCTCCAGCAGGACACAGAGAAACAGAGAATGGTACCCAGCTTTATCAACACTTTATACCAGCTGCACAAATTTCAATGGTGAAGTCTGGGCTGGGCCGTTAAACATGTCTCCAGGCATAAGTAGGTCCTCAGCTCTCCCTAGCCTGGTGGATTCAGGAAAAAGGAAGCATAGAAAGATGGACAATCTGGGATTTCCCTGGCAGTCCAGTGGCTAAGACTCCACGCTCCCACGGCAGGGGGCGTGGGTTCGATCCCTGGTTGGGGGAACTAGATCCTGCATGCCTCTCAGTGCGGCCATAACATAGAAAGATGGACAATCTATTCCAAGGGACCGGCCCCTGGGAAGATGCAAGTAAAAGAGGATGCATCCTGGATGCATGGGCGCAAACATCACTCCCTATTGAAATGAGGTCCATCATCTGTCCCGGACTCTACCCAAGCTTTCTTCCATTTTTAAAAGGCATGGGGGTGAGGTAGCCAGAGGCAGGTTTGGAGTCTAAAGAAGGGGTCTTCTTCTCCCCTTGTGGAATGAAGCCGACTATGAAAGTGTCAGGTTTTTGGAAAGGTTGGGATTGCTTCTTTCTGAAGCCACAGGCTTACCTTGCTGGACCCCCCCCCCTTCAAGTGCCCCCCAGATCTCTCCTGTACAATCCTGGGGCCCCAGGAATGAGAAACATCCAAGTTTCCATGAACAGTGCCAAAATAATTTATTGTTTTTCAGTCAAAGACAAATGAACCTCCAAACAGAAAGCCCTGGAGTCGGGGAGGGATTTCTAAATCAAATATTCCAGCCCCCTCTCTTCATCAAACAGCCTTCTGCCATTTGCACTAACTAAACAGTATCCACCTGCCTCGGAGTTCCTGCCACCTGCTCGTCTTCCCCCTCGGCTCTGGAGCCAAGTCTTTCTCCAAAGTCCTCTCCCACCTTTGTTTTTATATCTCTTTTTTAAAAAACTACTCTTTGATTATGGTTATTTTATCTGAGGTCACTGCTCAGTCAACTGTTAAATAAATTGCAAAATTCTACAAAACACAGCCAGCAGAGCCATTTCTAACTGTAATGCCACAACTTCGAGCAAAATTACATCTGGCTACAATACTCTTCATATGCATAAATTATACCGCCTCTGATTATCTTAAAGAAAATTCAGCCATTAAACTTATTTTATAGGCACAGAACCAGGGGGAGTGCCAGAAAGAATCTGTATATCCTGAAAGTCATGGAGAAAGCAGAAAGAAACAAAACATAATTGACAAACCTTCTCCGCCTGCAGTTCTGTCTAATGGGCTCTGTCTCTCCTGATTTTCCATCACCACCCACCACTGACACCACAGCAGGGGAAGGAAGGGAGACAAGGGAGGGCGGTGGTGGCATCAGGCTGCATGTGGTTAGGACAGATTGAGGATGTTTCCTGGCTCCACACATGCCCCCAGAAGGGAAAAGCACTCCGGGTGCACATCCACAGGAAACTCAGATTTAGCACAGAGAGAAATCCAAACCCTGCCCGGAAGGATGGACAAGATGGCTTCTGAAGCTGATGCAGAGTCTCTTTGCGATAAGAGTCCCAGTGTTGCACTGTAGCTTTTTCTAGAGTTGCCTTTCCCAGCCACATTGTTTACATAGTAACAAGAAAAATAAGAGTAGTAATAAAGTGCTTACTACTATCATGTACTTATGTGCCACCTATGTCCCATTTAACCAGAAGAATAACCCAATGGGCTAGGAATTTTTTTTATCATATGCCTCCTATACATGAAGAAACTGAGGCATAGAGAAATTAAGTTACCTCCCCAAGGACATGCTTTTAGGAAATGGCAGAGCTGGGACTTGAACCCAGAGTCTGACTCTGGAGCTTGTGATCTTGACAACCATGTGGTTCTATTTCCAGCAAGATGATATGGGTGTTAAGGATTCTGAGCCACCACCCGAGCTCTGAGTATAACTTTATCATTCAACCGTAACCCTCAACCCTCCATGCTTTTTACTGGGATTGGGAATTTGGTCAGGGGTGGACAGCTGACTTCAGCTGAGCCCATCAGATTATTGCTTCTGGATATTTGGGCTGGAACACTTGCCCTTGCACCTTGGCGGTGGATGTTATTTAGAGACCATCATGATGGTTCATTTAATGGTGAGAAAGGGAAACAGCCTGTTTTCTAGGAATGGAGAATTAAGCAGATGAAAAAGATATGAAAGTTGAAATGATGGAGAGAGAGCTCAAGTGAGCTTGGTTCCAGTATAGCTTTTCAGTTCCCAGAATCAGTAGTTCTCAGTAAAACATGGTGGCACTTCCTGCCCCTGAATTTTGTCAACAGAAGCCCCTTAATCCTCATTCTTTATGACAATGCTCTGTTCACTGACATTCACTCAGTGGATTCTGTACACTCAAGCCTGTCCTGAATAAGTGCTTGCTGTGTGCCAGGCACTGTGCTACATACTGAATGACATTAAACTTATATAAGTCTCAGAAAACTCTACAAAGGGATGTCCATCTTATCATCATCCTTGTCTCCAAGATGAGGAAGTTCGGAGAGGTGAAGTTACTCACCTAAATTCCCACAGTGGCACTGCCGGAACCCGAACCCACATGGTCAGGCACCAAAGCCAGGGCTCTTCAGCAACCTGCCTCCCTGTCCCTGCCTTCCCCCCACCCCAAATCTCTGCTTCACAGAAGGACCAGCTGTCCTTATTTTATACCAGTCAGTTGTCCTTATGCGCTGCACCCCTTTCTCCCCTGCCACCCCCCACCTTTCTCTGTCTCTGTCTCTCTCCCACTCTTCAAGAATATTAAAGATGATAAATCTAAGCTGAAAACATGCATTTTTTGGTGAGACAGTAGACTTTCTCCCTTTTGCTAAAGACAGACACGACAATTTATAAACTCTGACACTCCTCTGATGGAGTGGAATCGGGCCTTTTCAACCCATCTCATGGTGGACAGCTTATCACCCCTTTTCTCTGACCTCTAGTATGTGATTTAGGAGGAAACTGGGTCGGGAGGGGGAACTCTCTAGTGGGTGATTAGAAAAACTCTCTCTCAAATTCTGTAAGCAGTGGATTAGATTTTATCAGCTCTCATCCACCTCCTCCCTGTGCTGCACTCCAGGGAGTGCGTCCTGGGTGAGAGAAGGCTAAGACTGTCAATTTGTTAGTTGAAAACAGTTTTAAAATCCATTTCTCCCTGTGAAATGTGTCAGCCACCGAAAAGTTTCTCTCCGCTTTGACGTTTCTGTACGTATGTCATTTAAGAGAGATGCTCCAGGCAGGGGACTTGGGTGCTCGTGCAAGGGGCTAATGTGAAGCAGGGAAAGTCTAACTGATTTTTAGTTTTTCTCTGTGGGACCACTCTCCCTCCATCCCCGAGCCCCATCCCAATTTTCCGATGGAATTCACTTTGCAAAACATGATGGTTAATTCTCTGTGTCGGCTTGACTTGACAGGTTAAGAGATGCCCGGAGAGCTGGTCCAACATTATTTCTGGGTGTGTCTGTATTTACAGAAGAGATTAAGATTTTAATCTCTAGGCTCATGAATGCAGGTGGGCATGCCAGCCAATCCATTGAGGGCCTGAATACAGTAAGTCCCCTACATACGAACAAGTTCCATTCTGAGAGCGAGTTCATAAGTCCAATTTGTTCATAAAGTCCAACAAAGTTAGCCTAGGTACCCAACTAACACAATTGGCTATATAGTACTGTACTATATAATAGGTTTATAACACTTTTCACACAAATAATACATTAAAAAAACACAGAAGATTAAAAAAACTTTTAATACATTTTGCAACTTTATTTTATTTTTATCTATTTATTTATTTTTCACTGCATTGGGTCTTGTTGCTGCGCACAGGCTTTCTCTAGTTGTGGCGAGCAAGGGTTGCTCTTCTTTGTGGCGCGCAGGCTTCTCATTGTGGTGGCTTCTCTTGTTGGGGATCACAGGCTCTAGGCACATGGGCTTCAGTAGTTGCGGTGCATGGGCTCAGTAGCTGTGGCCCATGGGCTTAGTTGCTCTGCAGCATGTGAGATCAAACCCGTGTCCCTTGCATTGGTAGGTTGATTAACCACTGCACCACTAAGGAAGCCCAAAGATAACATTTTTAATCTTATAGTATAGTACCTTGAAAAGTACAGGAGTACAGTACAACAGCTGGTATACAGGGGCATGTTCACATCTTTGAAAGTTCACAACTTGAGGGTCGTATGTAAGAGATTTACTGTAGGAGAAAAATACAGAGGAAGGGCAAATTTGCTTTATCTGCTTAAGCTGAGATATCCATCTTCTCCTGCCCATGGACACTGGTACTCCCATTCTTGGGCCTTTGGACCCAGATTGAATTACACCCCCAGCTTTTCTGGTTCTCCATCTTGCAGACAGCAGATCATGGGACTTCTCAGCCTCCATACTCATGTGAGCCAATTCCTATAATAAATCTCCTCTTATGTCTATCTCTACAAGGATTCTATTGGTTCTGTTTCTCTGGAGAACCCTAACTAATACAGTGTGTTTCTGAAAATACTTAGGTCATGTCTATCTATTTTCCTATGAACAATCCTAATTGTATCCCTTAAGAAGGGCTTAGGTATCTGAAGTCATCCCATGATGGGGGGAGGGTTGTCTTTGTGGATCTTTACCTATGTTTGCACTAAGGAGACCCATTTGAAATATTCACCATGGCTTCATACTCAAAGTATAATGATGGAATCCTCTATGTGGCCAGAAACAGTCTGAGATGTTTTATGTGGACAGCCCCTCCATGAGCAACGTCTAAAACAGAGTGTATCATCTCTTTTCCAGGAGAAATAGTCAAACCAACAATGGTTCATGAATGCTCATTAGATCCAGTGGCTGTGTCCACCATATTTCCACTTTTCATGAGTCCACAGAGAATTAGTCCCTGAGGGGGTGTCTATTTGTCTCTTTTTCTTTGCTTCTTCTATTATCCATGCACCACATATTAAAGCTACGGATTCTCCACTTTTGGAAGAAGCTCCTTGCTAAGGATGAGCTTCTCACAATCCTCAATGAGAGTATGGTCCAGTCTTCCATATTCTTTCCAGGGAAGAGTCTACTAGCATGCAAGGTTTTATCTCTTCAAACCTGACCACCTCTCTAAGCATGACCTCATGCATTTTAATGCTAAAATATCCTTCCTCCTCTCCATCAACGTATCAGAAATTTAGTTGTTTTGCATGGACACATCCCCCTTTTTTACAGATGAGGAATTTGAAACTCAGGGAGGTTAGGGGGCTTATTCAAGGTCCAAGAGCTAAGTAGCAGCCTCTGAATCCAGGCTGTTGGATCCCAAAGTACAGCACCTAGCAACATATTCATTTCCTTACTCTCTGTTAAATACCTACTAGCCTTTGTATCAGGAAGACAGTAGTTAATTTAAAAGTAATAGTCCTCCTGCTCCTAAGAGTGTTGTAAACTAATAGAAGAGTCAAGCAACCACAGAACAGTTGGTCTTAAGTGTCTTTGAATGAAGAATGAATCAATGAAGAATGAATCAATGAATCAATGAATGAATCAATGAGTCAATGAATGAACTGTATAACAAGAATGTGTTTAAGATGCAAGGAAAGCACAGAGGAAGAAACATAGCATGGGCTACATACCGGGGCTCAGTAATTGCTATTTCCTTTTCTCCCCATAAAGTGGATGAGGCTAGACTGACTTGCTTAAGGTCACAGGTGTGCTGAGCACCCTGCCTGCCACCCCAGAGCTCCTTTCTATGTGTACCTCTCTGAAAAAGCTTTGGGGACTTTTGCTTCCAAGCTGGTGAAGAAGTAGATCCAAAGCTAATCCCTGGGAACAATCTCTATTGACAGAGAGTTTGCCTTAGAACCAGAGGGGTCATAAAATAAATTCAATATCAGAGATGCCACTTAAGGAAATGGTGAGATCAGCCATGCTGATCAGAGTGGCCGTGATATAATGAGGAGTGTTAGTCCAGCACCATGAGGGCAAGAGGGGCCATGGAATCTGCAGATAACAGCATAGGATATGCCTTCGGTGGCAGCAGGTGGGACCGTGCCAGCCAAAGCCCAGCATAGGAGGGGTGGGAGAGAGGAGGGGTGGGGGAGAAGAATGGCCTCGGGCTGTGCAGAGTCTGCCTGTCTCTCCCAGGTGCTGTTTCCCTGCTGTAGGTAGGAATCTAGTGACCAGGAATTCAGAGCATCACCTCTGCTCCCACCCTCAAATCAGTCCCCTCTGCTCTTCTCCCCAAGATCTTGTGAACTTGGAATGTAACAAGGGATCTCAAAAGGCCCACTCTATACTTTATTTCATTAATTCCTCTTCTCATTATGCCCATCACTCCTGCTAATATCCATAGACACAGATATCCTCCTGTCCCCAGTGAGTTTGAGGTTCTTGATCGCTCATCACAGAAAGAATTCAGCGGAAGACAAAGTGATAGGTAACAAGTGGATTTATTTGGAGAGAAACACACTCCACAGACAGAGTGTGGGCCATCTCAGAAGGCAAGAGAGCCCCAAAATATGGTGTGGTTAGTTTTTATGGATGGGTAGTTTCATAGGCTAATGAGTGGGAGGATTATTCCAATTATTTCAGGGAAGGGGCAGGGATTTCCAGGAATTGGGCCACTGCCCACTTTTTTGACCTTTTGTGGTTGACCTCAGAACTGTCATGGTACTGATGGGTGTGTCATTTAGCAAATGTATTACAATGAAAGTATAATGAGGCTCGAGGTCCACTGGAAGTCTAATCTTCCACCATCTTGGACCCGGCTGGTTTTAACCAGTCTCTGTCACAGCCTATGGCTACGTCATTCTTTTAAATGCTGTGCCCACTTCCCTGCCCCCTTCCCTCCTGTCTCATTCCTAGACCACATTAATAGCATCAAAACTGGTTTTCTTGCTTCTACTACTTATTCCCTAAAGAATTTCATGCATGGAAACCAGAGTGGTCGTTTTTTAAACCCTCCCTATTTAGAATCCTTCTGTTACCGAACAAAGTTCCCTGTGCTCGATTTGCAGTGAGGCCAACCAAACCTCACACTGCAGTTTGGAGCAGAGAAAGGTTTATTGCAGGGCCGAGCAAGAAGAATGGGTGGCTTGTGCTCAAAAACCTCAAACTCCCTGATGGTTTTTGGGGAGAAGTTTTTATAGACAAAATGTGGGATAGTGTGACTTTCTTCTGATTGGTTGGTGATGAGGTAACAGAAAGGTGATTGAGGAATCTTGTTTTCAGCCTAAAGTTACCATCCTCCACCTGTGTGGAGGCCATAGGTCCAGCAGAATAACTCACAGATATTGTTATGTATATTCCTTGAGGAGGAACCAAGACCCTGCTTTAATGGCTCACTGTAATTTAATTTCTCCTCCTTCGTTTCTGCATTCCCTCCCTTCCCTGATTAGCAACTATTTGAATCTGCCCTTTGGTATTCAGGAAGGTCTGGGAAGCTGAAGTTTATACCTGCAAATAAGAAATGGGGGACCCAGAAAGGCTTTTGTGCCCAGGAGGGCCTCACAGGGTCCTGCTCAGTTTCAACCCTTTAAGATGGTTTGCCCTTCATCTTTCCTCTACCTACATCTCCAGACTCATCTCTCCCCTCTGCCCCACCTGAACTTTAAATCCCAGGCTAACTGAACTACAGTGAGTTCCCCAAACTTTCACTTCTATCTGGGATGATCAACCAACCTTTCTGATTTCCTCTGTACGTCTCAGGTTTGCCCGTGTAAGTATGGTAAACCATTGTTATGGTAATTAGAGGTTACCTCCTTCAAGAAGGCCTTCCTAAATTCCTATCCACCCCCAAACTGGATTAATTGAATCAACTCAGAGCAACTGAAGCACTCTGTATTTACTTCGGTTACTCAGTAGAGTGCAAAACCATTAGCAGTTGGCTTACCTATCTCTGCCAACCAAAGGGCAGGGACTGACTAGGTGTTACTGGCTATTTTATCTTATATTCATTCACAATCCCTCATTCACTCAATAACTGTTTAGCACTTACCATGTATCAGAATCTGTACTAGAAGCAAGGAATATAGAGGTCAGGAAGACAGACATGGTCCTAGTAGGCACACAATAAATATCTGTTGGATGAATACATCCCACTGAAGCTTTTAGAAAACATTCAGCATAACCTTCTCTTGTTCAGATGGAAATGCAGAAATGAGCCAATGGGGCCAGCAGCTCAGATCCACATGACGTGGATGCCCCAAGAATCCAGCCCCCTGACTCCAGGTCCATGACTTTTTTCCATAGCACCAGGCTCATCCTTGGCTATCTCTGAGGGGACCAATGTCCTGCTCCCCTTCAAAACTGTGGCAGGCAGGAGGGGAGGCCAGCTGACTACAGTGACCTGGTGTGATTACTCCACTGATTGTTCTAGGCATCCCTGGCTCTGTGTTTCCACACCAGTGACTGGATGAGTGACCTTGAGCAAATCACTTACTCCCACTGAGCCCCGTGTTTTCATGAAAAGAGCAAAGTCTCTTGTGAAGATCAAAGGATGTCATGGCTGGGAAAGCTGTTGAAAAGAACGAAAGGGATTCATATTTTCTGACTCCTGTTGGGTTGAATCACTCTGATTTAGAGCAGGGTTACACAATACTCAAATTACCCGAGCCCTGGATCCATTACCTGCCATCTTTGCAAAGAAGGTATCATGATAGTGATTAAGAGCTTAGGCTTGGAGTCAGATGAGAAAAATTCATATCCCGACTCTGCTTGTTCCTAGAGGTGTGATTTCCTCATGCTGCTTTACCTCCTACACCCCAGGTTCTTCATTAGGAAATAAGAAGGGTAATCATAAACCTAGGGTATTAAAGTGCTGTGAGATTATGTGTATAAAGAACTTAGCCTGGTACTATGAAGTACTCAGTTCATCTTAACTGTCCATTCCATCAGTCATTTATTCAGTATTTATTTAGCACTTGCTATGTGTCAGAAACTTTCTAGGTATGAGGAATATAGAGGCACAATCTACTTCTGCTCTTAGGCAACGTGTAATCTACTGAGGGAAACAAATACTACACAATTATTTCTATAAATTAGTATAAATTAAAATTGGAATAAGTGCTAAAGGAAAAATACAATGAGCTAGGAGAATATAGAATAGGATGTATTACAGACTTTGAAGGATTGACAGGAGAAATAAAGAGCACCTTCCATCCACTAAAGCAGAAATAGAAACGTGCAAGGGAAGTCTGTACAGGCAGGTAAGAAACTGGAGGAAAAATAATAACTTTATTAAACACCTTCTTCCTGGCCGAAACTGGTCTAATCATATTAAATAATTATCTTATTTAACACACTTCTATGACACATCATGATTTTCCAGATGAGTAAAACTGAATTTCACTAAATATGTCATTTTTCCAGGGTCATATGGCCTTTATGTGGTAGAGTCAAATTCAGACCCATGTCTGTTGCTTTCTTTTACTATTATTATTGAAGTATAGTTGATTTACAGTGTTTTGTTGCTTTCTGGTTTACAGCAAAGTGATTCAGATATAAAGTATATATATACATATATATTTTTATACATATATATATATATACTTTTTTAGATTCTTTTCCATATAGTTTATTACAGGATATTGAATATAGTTCCCTGTGCTATACAATAGGACCTTATTGTTTAGTATCTATTTTACATGCAGTAGTTTGTATCTGTGAATCCCAAACTCCTAATTTATGCCTCCCCTACCCTTTCCACTTTGGTAACCATAAGTTTGTTTTCAATGTCCGTGAATATTTTTCTGTTTTGGAAATAAGTTCATTTGTATTATATTTCAGATTCCACATATAAGTGATATCTTATAATATTTGCCTTTCTCTTTCTGACAACTTCACTTAATATGATAATCTCTAGGTCCATCCATATTGTTGCAAATGGCAATATTTCATTCTTTTTTTTAATAACTGAGTAGTATTCCATTGTATATATACCACATCTTCTTTATCCATTCATCTGTAGATAGACTTTTAGGTTGCTTCCATGTCTTGGCTACTGTAAGTAGTGCTGCAGCGAATATTGGGATGCACATAACTTTTTGAATCAGAGTTTTCTCCAGATATATGCCCAGGAGTGGGATTGCTGGATCATATGGAATGTTGCTTTTTAATGCCTGCTATATTCCAGATTCTGTAATTCAGAAACACAGAAAACTTATTTGAAATATAACTAAGAAATCAGTGGGAAGGGCATAGATGATACTTGTAGGGAAATAGTATTTGGTGAGATAATGCTGAAAGCAGTGTTTGGGGGGCAGACTGTGAAAGTCAGGCTGAGGGGTCTGAGTTTGTCCTGCATGTAACTGGGAACCTTTGAAGGCTTTTGCAGATGAGTATCCAATAGTCCGATTCCACGTCACAGAGATGACCTAAAGACTAACCCTTGGAACTTAGCCGTATCCCCAAAGCAGATGTGAAAACAGTTCAACAGGAAAGTGAGAGTCTCTGCTTGATCATGAAGATGCTACAATACAAATCATTTTTCACCTTTAATGTAGAGTGCTGGGTCTCAGTCATATGTCCCTAGATAACGTACCTCCTGCTGATAAGATTGTTTAAGACAAGGGAGTGTGAGCTCTGCCCAGAATATCTCAAGCCCTGTTGACTAGTCATTGAATTCCGGGCTTTGCAACCTCTCTGGCCAGTTATACATCACATGGTAGACACAAAGCTTGCCTGAGGCTCTGAATGCTGAAGCTGCATGTCAGAAATGCTTTGGCAAGATATATATGACTTTTAATTTGCAAGAGGGAAAGTATGTGTGTGTGCATGTGTAATGCATGGGGGAAGGATTTATGGTTCAGAATTCCAAGCTGGGAAACAGTGTGAATTTCTGTGCATAAATCTACTCAGATGTTTCACAGGAACCGTTTCCAGAGGGAACATGTGATTTTATTATGTTTTTGTTCTTGCAGAAGCCCTAGTCATCAGCCAAAAGTTAGTGCCCAAGGAAGGGCAGAGGTGGAGAAAGCACAGGTTATATGAAAGGCTCTGTCCATGGTGGTTTGTATACATTCTTCAGTTCAGGAAGTCAGAGTACAATGTGTGTGTTTATTCACCCACAAAGAGTCTTTCTGGGATTCTGGGAAAGAAAAGACAGCTTTCTTGCCTTTGGATGTGAACAGAGGCAGCTCGCCCCAGTTGCTGGTGACAGCCATGAATCAGCCTTAGCATGAGCTGAGGCTGAAAAACAATGGAGAAAAGGAAAGAATCAGGACCCTCCAAGCCATGGGTCAGCATCTTAACCACCCAGCCCTGTAGCCTGTAGCCTGATCTTCCTCTTGATTTTTCAGTGAGGGAAAATAGTACATGGATGTAATGTGTAAGCCAGATTGAGGCTGTTTCCTGTTACTTGCAACTCAAAGCATCCTTTTTTTCTTTTCTTTTCTTTCTTTCTTTCCTTTTTTTTTTTTTTTTTTTTTTTTTGCCCTGTTGCGTGGCTTGCAGTAGCTTAGTTCCCCAACCAGGGATGAAACCCATGCTCCCTGCAGTAGAAGCATGGAGTCTTAACCACTGGACCACTGGGGAAGTCCCACAAAGCATCTTTCTAATGCAAGAGATAAGTAGAATGAAATTTTCCAATGGTCTGACCTTTATCAAGACAGGGGCTTCTGAACCTTGGCATTATTGACATTAGGGGATGGATAGTTCTTTGTTGTGGGAGTTGTGATGTGTGTTGTGGGATGTTTAACAACATCCCTGGCCTTGACCCACTAGATGCCAGTAGGATCCCTTCCCCCAGTTGTGACAGTCAAATACGTCTCCATATATTGCCAAAGGTCTCTGATGAGTAACATCGCTCCCATGGAGAACCATTGATCAAGACCAAACTTGTTGGCCTTCTTCACTTATATCAGTTTAGAGCAATGATATTCTTAATCAGTCAGGCAAAAACAAGCATTGATGGGACACTCGGTCTGTGTTCAGTAAAGGCAAGTTCATAATTATGGCTCTCATGCCCAGCATGATCCTTATAATCATCAAAGAAAGATGCAATTATGCCACTTGCATCTGCTAAAACTAAATGTGGTTATGGGCTTGGAATCATTTTACAAATTGCAAGGCATTTGGTAAGCTACAAAGTGCTTTGTAATTATAAGAGGGCTTTATCAAATGCCAGATACTTTGGAAATGATCGAGTGGCTTATATACAGGAATGTGTAAACCATCAAAGGCTTTGTAAACTGTAAAGTACCCTGGAAAGGGTACAGCACCTTATAAACTATAAAGTCTACTGTAAACTGTGCTTATAAACTAAGAAGTGTTTTGTGAAATGTGCAGTACTCTGTAAACTACAAGAGAAGATTGAGGAAGGGAACACTTTAAATTGGTGTTACTCAGATAGAAAATGGATCCAGACCTTTTGGAAAGATTTGCAACTTAAAAATAAAAGGTGAACTTTTTTTTAGCACCAAAAAAGCCCACCCCCCCCCAAAAAACAAAAGAAAAGAAAAGAACTAGCCAGAATCTTCTTTTCCCAAAGCATGTATTTAGTTCTTTCACTTATTTGATTTTATAGCAGATGAGTCATCATCCAGCTATTGGAAGATTCCAGTGTGTTTGCATTGTTTCATTTGGAAAAGAAAGTGCTCCAAAATTACTGGAACATGGAATTGATAAATACTAATCAATTGGCCTTTAGCAAGCGCTAAAGCTTCCAAATTTCTGAAGATAAATATTTGGATGATAATTCTCATTTGAATTTTTCAACAGCTCCCCCAAAACTCTATGTTTTTGCCTCATCCCAGGAGCAGGGAAATTGCCCTGTGGTAAGCCAAGGCAATGAAACATTGGGAACCTGACATTTGTCAAGAAGAATCCCACCCCCTACACACACACATTCACACACACACATTACCACCATGGAGGAAAAGAACGCCAGGCAGAGCTATCTGAGCATTTCACAGCCTAAGTTAATTGTTTCAGAAGCAGATCAGCCCCAGAACCATGGTATATTCATACCAGATGGATCCTTAGAAAGGACCCAGATTAGTGATTCTCAAAGTGTATTCCCTGAAGCCATAGAGTTCTTGGAGGTGGGGAAAGGTAAGAAAAGAAGCAGCACTCTGCTTTGGCTGGAGCACTTCCTCTGTAACCTGCACTATAGAATGCAATTTTGTATAAAATGTATCTCAACTGAAGTAATTTGCAGAAATACTTGTAAGGAAAAAGTTCCTTGTCCAAACCAGCCATTTTACAGAGGGGGAAAATGAGGCCCAGGGTTGTTACCTGTTTTGCCAAAGGTTTATACAGGTTGTAAAAGAAGTGAAGCTGAAGTCAGGGGCCCCTACATCAATGGCCGATGTGCTCTCTAATCCTGTTATCAAGACTTTGATGGAGGTGAGGAAGAGTCAGGCTTTCACGGTCCTCACCAGACCCTTGTAATTGACAAACCAGTGGCTTTGTGGTTGCCACACTTTTTCTTTCCTTTTCCTGTTCCCCTTCTGTATTGGAAGGCAGATTTGTTTAGGACAGGTACAGTAACCTATAGAAATGTTCAAAAATCTTTAAAAGACACGTGTCCACATTTGGGGGTTCTTCTTGAAATGTGAAATCCAGAGGGGATAGGATATTTGTGTTCCGGGGAGAAAAATGAGGAAAGCAGTGCACTGCTGGATCTGTGCAGCCTCCTAGGGGTCTGCACCTGCCCCCCCATCGCCAGAGGTTTCCATCTTGCCTCTGTGGCAACTGTCAGCAAACCGGGAGACGTTTTAAATGGGACTGCTGTCTCCCCACCAATCCAGTGACAGATATGAACGAATAATATAAATTCTCTAGCCATTCCTTGGCATTTATTTCAATGTAAGTGTATTTTTTCCCAAGTAGAAAGCCCAGTAGTAATTTATCAAGAGACAAATCATTTTTTCTTGGCAGTGAAGTCTGCAAAATTCCCATTTTTAAGGCCTTAAATCTCCCTATTTTGACAGGAGTAAGAAAGCATTAGAAGCTGTGATTTAGCTGGATCATACAAAATAGTTTCTCATAATTATCCTTTTGGATGATATATGCGTGTCTTTCTCCCCTTCTTATTAAACCCGAGGTCCCCATTTTTCACCCAGCTGTATTACTAAATTAAATTGCCTTTTGTTGTATTCAAGTTAAACACTTTGCCGAAAGCTTTTCTTGTTCGGGAAAATAACATTTACCCAATATGTGCCCGTGTTTTACTGTTTGAATTTACTGTTCACGATTGTTTGGTTTGCCGGGTAATTTGAGGATATTGTTTGTTTTAATAGGAATAATGAATCACTGTAATTTAGTAGAGTATCTTGTAGTACAGTATCTAGGAGGTAGGAAAGGGGATATTGAAGACCCATCACACGGAGAAAATGATTTTTCCTACTGCAAAAGCAGATGGGGAAAAGGTTAGAAAAAGTTACTGGAAGACATAAACAGCTGTGAAGATGTTCTGCAGTCTTGTCTGCTTTTTCTCAAGTGGAAAACAAGCCCCCAACAGGGTGGGCTGGGTGGAACTCGCCTAATTTGCTCTCAATCAGGTTTTCAGAGAAGATTTTTTTTTATTGAAGTATAGTTTATTTACAATGTTGTGTTAATTTCTTCTGTACAGCAAAGTGTCTCAGTTACACATACATATGTGTGTGTGTATATATGTACTTTTTCATATTCTTTTCCTTTATGATTTATTACCTGAAATTGAATATAGTTCTCTGTGCTACACA
Source organism: Hippopotamus amphibius kiboko (assembly GCF_030028045.1). NCBI lineage: Eukaryota > Metazoa > Chordata > Mammalia > Artiodactyla > Hippopotamidae > Hippopotamus > Hippopotamus amphibius. The sequence continues at coordinate 127,886,593 of NC_080194.1, forward strand.
GTATGACCTTGTTATTTATTCATCCTACATATAATAGTTTGCATCTGCTAATCCCAAACTCCCATTTCTTCCCTCCCCTACCTCCCCACTCCCCTTGGCCACCACAAGTCTGTTCTCTATGTCTGTGAGTCTGTTTTTGTTTCATAGATATGTAGATTTGTACTGTATTTTAGATTCCACATATAAGTAATATCTTATAATATTTGTCTTTGTCTGACTTCACTTAGCATGATAATCTCTAGGTCCACCCATGTTGCTGCAAATGGCATTATTTCATTCTTTTTGATGGCTAATATTCCATTTTGTGTGTGTGTGTGTGTGTGTACCACACCTTCTTTATCCATTCATCTATCAATGGACATTTAGGTTGTCTCCTTGTCTTTTCTCTTGTAAATAGCACTGCTATGAACATAGGGGTGCATGTATCTTTTTGAATTATAGTTTTGTCTGGGTATATGACCAGGAGTGGGATTACTGGATCATATGGTAACCCTATTTTTAGTTTTTTGAGGCACCTCCGTACTGTTTTCCATAGTGGCTGTACCAATTTACATTCCCACCAACAGCGTAAAGGGTTCCCTTTTCGGAGAACATCCTTAATGAGATTTCTCCTTCTCCAGCCTCCAATCAACCAGTCTTGTTCTGTTCTAAAGTCTTTGGGATGTGGATTGAGAAGCCCTGAGTTCCAGTGCAGACGCTGATATTCGATCAGGACGGGAGCTAGTCATCGCTTAAGCTCAGCATTTCGATCGCTCACTCACCCCCCACCATAAACTTGGGGCATGCATGTCTGCCCTACTCACCTCTCCTGGTTCTTGTGGGAGCAGAAATGAAACAGCATATACACCCCTAAGAGAGTCCATTTAAGTTTAAGGGACCGTCGTGATTACTATTAGCCTCCACATGAAATGCTCATGTAGGGCTAATACGGAAGAGAGGACCACCCCTTGAAGCCGCAGCTTCCTCTTCTGTAAAAAGAAGAGGCTGAACTAGATGGCTTCACTTTTCTTCCAGATCTGCTCTGCTCTGACAGCATGATGGCACAAATTCCTTTAGGAGTCCGTTCGGATGGTCCACCATCCCTGTCATTCCTCCTATTTCCATTCAATGCTGAGAATGTGTGGTCAGTGCTTTTAGACTATTGGAAACTGATCACTCTGTCTCAAAGATGTACCCTCTCCTGCATGAGGGTAAAAAGAGTTCCTTGGTATTCTTTGAACATTTAGCTTGCTTTCTTTTTTTGTATTGAAGTCAGATCGACCTAGGTTCAAATCCCAGCTCTGCTACCTACTAGCTGGTGAAATTGAGTGTGTTATGTAAACCCTCTGAGGTTGAAAATATTCTATTTTAAATGAGAAATAACCTTTGTAAGATCCCTACCACCACCCCAGACGTAGGGAGTCAAGTTTAAATTAAACTACTTGAATGCACATGATGTACACACTCTCCACCCTATGAGATGTGCAATTCCATCACTTTCTGCCTGTCTGTAGAAAGGGTGGGTCACTTAATAAATTCACAAGGCCTTAACATGAAAAATGGCTGCTTGGTGTGTAGAACATAAAATCTTAGGTCAAGAGAATGGGATTTGGAATTTTAAAAAGAATACTTAATATTGAATCCTAGGTTTATTACACTCTGTGTTGGCAAGACATCTCAAGTCCCTGACACCGCTGTCTTATTTTTAAATGGATATAAACAGCACCTGCCTCATAGACCACTGTGTGGACTAAATGATGTAATAACTATACTTCACCTTTCACAGTGTAGCATCTAGTAAACTCTCAATAAGTGATCACTTCGACATGGGAAGAGAGGCAAGTACAACTACATTGGAGTTTAGGGTCAGAAAGGACTGAATCCAAATCTCAGCAATATGAGCAATCAGGCATATAAGTTAATATCACCATTTTTTAAAATATTTATTTATTTATTGGCTGCGTTGGGTCTTCATTGCTGTGCACGGGCTTTCTCTAGTTGTGGTGAGTGGGGGGCTACTCTCCATTGCAGTGCACGGGCTTCTCTTGTGGTGGCTTCTCTTGTTGCAGAGCACGGGCTCTAGAGTGCAGGCTCAGTAGTTGTGGCGCGCAGGCTCCGCAGCATGTGGGATCTTCCCGGCCCAAGGATTGAACCCATGTCCCCTGCATTGGCAGGAAGATTCTTAACCACTGCGCCACCAGGGAAGCCCCCCACGATTTTTTTTTTAACCTAAAAAATCAGGCTAGTATGCTTGTCATGTGGATTTGTAAAGACTAAATATGGTAACACAAAACAAAAGCTCACAATGGGGCTATCTGGAGACTCTGATACCCAGTACCTGTCCAGGAGGCAAAGTAGGTTAAGGCTGCCAAGAGGGGGCCAGAAGCACAGAGACTGACTCTCACCTACACTGGCAGCGAATGAGGCCTGAGGGCAAAAATTGGGATCACACCTTGAGGCAATGTCAGGTCAAGTCACAGCAGGATTTCTTTCAGCATATTAGAAGAAAGGCAGAAAACCAATGATCTATACTTCCACACAGAGAAGCAAGACAAAGAAGAGGAAATTAAATACAAAAGAAGCAAAAGAAATGAGTGGGGGAAGGGAGGGAGGAAAAATAAATCCATAAAATAGAAAACATTTAAAAATGAAGGAAGTTAACAGAACCCCAAATTGATCTTTGGAAAAGATTAACACTAATTGATAAGCCCCTAGCAAGACTGATCAAGAATGCAGAGAGGAAACAGAAATGATCAAAATCCGGAATGAAAGAGAAGACATGAGTACAATCCTACAGATACTAAAAGCATAAGGCAATGTTATAAATATTTTTGTGTCTGTAAGTTTGGCATTTTAGGTGAAGCTCCAAGTAACCAAAACTGACTTAAGAAATTTTAAATGTTGAATAATACTTTATCTATTACAGAAGTTGAATTTGCAACTTAAACAATCTTCCACAAATAAAACTCTAAGCCCAGAAGACTTTACTGGTAAATTATAGTGAATATTTAAGGAAGAAATAATACCAGTACTACAAAAGCTCTTTTCAGAAGGTAGAGGAAGAAGGAAGAGTCCTCACCTTCTTCTATGAGATCCACATAATTTAAATACCCAAATTTCATAAAGACATTACCAAAACAGAAAAAAATTACACACCAGTCTTCTTCATGAACATAAAGGTAGAAAACCCTGATGAAATATTAGCAATGTAAATCTGGCAATAATTTAGAAAATATAACATATCTTGATCAGGTGAGGTTTATCCCAGGAATCCAAGGTTGATTTAACATGTGTAAACAATTAGTGTAACTTATCATATCAGCAAAATTACGGAGAAAAGTTATATGAACCTCCCAACAGATGTAGGAGAGCATTTAACAAAATTCATCATCCATTTTATGATAAAAATGCTCAGCAAACTAGGACTAGAAGAGAATTTCTTCTGTCTGATGAAAGGCACCTACAAAAACAAATGAATAACCACACACACACACACACACACACACAATCCTGAGTATTAGCACCATTCTCAATAGTGAAATACTGAATCTTTTCCTCCTATTTCAATAGATGAGCGGTCCTCTCCAATGCAAGAATACATGGAAGACATTAAAAGCATAAAGATTGGAAAGGACAGAATAAAATTGGTTTTATTCACAGATGATATGATTATTTACAAGATAATCCTAAGGAATCAGCCGAAAACAAAAAGAAATAAGTGAACTCTCCAAACCCACAGACTTCAAGGTCAATATGCAAGAAGTTATATTTCACAGACTGCCAAGAAAAATTTGGAAAATATTTTAAAATTTTATTAATTAATAACATCAAACACTGAACCTTTCTTCATACATAAACATTAATTTGAAATGTATCACAAATCCAAGCATATAAGTTAAAACTATACAACTTCTAGAAGAAAACAAGGGAGAATACCTTCAGAACCTAAGGATAAAGACTTTTTAGAGACAACATAAAAAGCACTAATCAAGGAGTTCCCTGGTGGCCTAATGGTTAAGATTCCAGGCTTTCACTGCTGTGGCCCAGGTTTGATCCCTGGTCCAGGAACTGAGATCCCACAAGCCAAGTGGCACAGCCAAAAAAAAAAAAAAAGCCCACAAATCATAAGAGAAAAAAATTGTCAGCTGAGCTTCATCAACATTACAAACTTCTCATCAAAAGACACTTTTAAAAATATAAAAAAGAAGCAAGCAAACAACTTTGAGAAAATAGTTGCAATGGCTCTATCTGAGAAAGGGCATGTATCCATAATATATAAAGAATTCCTATAACCTCATAATAAAAAGACAACATAGTTTTTTTTTTTTAAATGGTCAAAAGACTTAAACGGACAAAAGCAAGGTATATGAGTTACATGAAAAAGTTCAACACTCTGGTCATCAGGGAAATGCAAATTAGTACCAAAATGAGAAATCGTTGCATATTCAAGATACTGCAAAGGCTGACTATACTAAGTGTTGGCAAGGGTGAGGATTCTTCATAGAATTCTCATACATTACTGGTCAGGATGCAACACCTTATGACCACTTTGTGAAACTGGCAATTTTTTAGAAAGCTAAACATAAATAGGACTCAGCAATTATAGCCCTGGGTATTTATCCCACAGACATGAACACATACATCTTCAAAAATAATGTGTACTGGGGTTTTTCATAGCAGATTATTCATAAGAGTTGAAAATTGAAAATAGCCCAAAATGCCCATCCATCAGTGAATGGATAAATATATTGTGGGATATAGATCATTGAAATTAAACTATATATATATAGTTTATAATATATAATATATATATTATTATATATATTATATATTATAATATAATATATATAATAACATATATGAAGGTCAAAAACATTAACTTGATTAAAAAAATACAGATACTATAGTTTTATTATATGAATTCCAGAACCAGCAAAGTAAACTATGCTGTTTGAAATCAGATCAGTTGTTTAGGGGGGAAAGAGATGAAAAGACAGCAAAGAGGCATAAGGGAACTTTACTGAGTGATGGAAATGTTCTATAGCTTGACTTGGGTGGTGCTTTATTAAGTGTATACATTGACCAGAAATTACTGAAGAGTAAACATACACACATTTTATTGCTTGTGTGGGGGCAGGGGGTATATGGAAAACCTCCATACCTTCCTCTCAGTTTTGTTGTAAACCTAAAACTACTCTAAAACAATAAAGACTTTTTAAAAAATGCTATTAGTAAACATATATAAACAAACTTGAAAAATATTAGATAAAAGCATTGGCTCTAAAATTATAAATGACAAAAATTCTTTCTAGAAGTAGGAAAACTCATAGCATAAAATTTAAACCATAGTTAGAGACCCCCTCCATTAGAAAATACACCAGGCCCTGTCAATTTTCAGGTCACTACTCTTCTCCCCTTAAAAATGCATGCAAATTTTATGTTCTGCTCCCTGATATTCGACGGTTGATTAAACTGTTTGACAAGTGATTAAATTGCTTGATTCCACATATAATTACTCATGCTTTAGGAAGATGTGTTGTACTTATTCTGGAGTCTTGCATAATCTCAGATAAACCATCAAGTGGCCTCCATGGCCACATAGCCCCAGCATGATCAGGATGAAGTATAGATGGTATTGGGGAATTTTATCCAGTTCAGCCTTGCAGGTCCTTGCCGAGTTCCCCAGACAGGCCTCCTGGTCCACAAAATTTGTGTGCTGTGCCTGTGAATCCACCAGTGCAGAACATGACTGACAGATAGAATCAGACCCTTATTTGTCCTGAAAGGTGGGTCCAAGAAATGGCCGGAATGCTCTGCTAGCAGAGCAATTTTTTCTTAATTTTTAATTTTTTGATCATGCCCCACAGCATGTGGGATTTTAGTTCCCCAACCAGGGGTTGAACCCACGCTGCCTGCAGTGGAAGCTCAGGGTCTTAACCACTGGACCACCAGGGAAGTCACCAGAGCAATATTTTAATGGAATAACTCCCCAGCATCCCAGAGGAAGATGGGCCCATCGTCTCTGGTTAGGCATTCCAAACTTCTGTCTAACCAGCAGGCTGGACCAGGGGCCCTGGAAAGGTGTTTGGTCCACTCAGTGTATGATATTGCCCTTGAATGGGGTTGTGTACAAACGTAAGGCTTTGTTTGCCATCTGTAGCGGAGGAATGTGTGTGTGTCCGTGTATAGGAATGTTTACAGTCCGTGTGTGTGGACATGCACATTTCACATGTGTGTCCGTGTATGTGTGTGATGCAGGACTGTACGTTTCTCTCTCTCTCTCTCTCTCTCTCTCTGTGTCTGTGTGTGTGTGTGTGTGTGTGTGTGTGTGTGTGTAATAGATACTCAGGATTCTCGGAAGCAGATGCCTGCTTCTTCCAGAGTGAGGCTGAGTGATTCCACCCCTCACAGACAGCTTGCCTTTTCTCCCCTCCCTATCTATCTCCCAAAGATCTCTCGGGTGCTGTGGCCATCCCTTCATTCTGAGGCTGACAGATCAGTCCCCCGAGAGCATTTTTTTACAGCCTCCATAAAAGCAGTGGACACATCTGCACCAAACTGCAGGAAAAATGGACTACTTTCAACATGTCGGTGGTTTCCACAAACTGATAAGCTGACACTCGGGGCTGTTGACTTAAAAATCAGCAGATTTTTATATTTCACGATGTATTTGGGCTTTATCAATGTCTCCTCGCTCCTTTGTTCTTGATGTTTCATTACGCTCACGATCAGTTCTGACAGCCTAAACAGAACTTGATCTGGACAGTTTATTTTTTAAATGAATGAGTCTCACATCTTCTGACATCCCTTTCCATCCTCTCTGAAATGCACTCTTCAACATCTGGCAGACCCAGTTGTAGCTGCCAGAACTTTCTTAATTCAATAATCAAAACAGGTGCCAAAGAAGTAAATCTATGACTGTTAATTTTTCAAGTCCCACTCTTCCTTTCCACCTACCTAAATTGTTTGGAAGTGAATGTCAGCTCTCTGCTCAGCCGGTTAAAGATTATGGGCTCCCTACATTAGGGGGAGAAAAATAAAGGTAGGGAAAAAATCTACAACTTGATACTCAGGAGGAATATTTTCAAACTTCTTCTTGAAATGAAGCTTGGCTTTATTTTATTCTTTGTTTAGAATGAATGAAGGTTAGGCACGGCTCAGAGGGGGTGTCCTTTTTGATTTTCTAAGACCGTGATTCTCAGAGCATGCTGAAAGAATCCCCTGCATCAGAATCACCCAGAAATCTTTTAAATTATATAAAAGATTCAAAATGCACCAATTCAAAACTTGAGGTGAGAGAGCAAAAATGTGCACATTTAGCCAGCCCCCTGGGTGAATCTAGGCCTAGTAAAATGTGAGATCAACTGATTTAAAGATTTTTACTCAAAAGGAACAAACAAACAAAATCAAACTGAGGTCACTTACAAAAGGCAATTCAATTTAGTCTCCCTTTCTCTCCCTCTTTGAGAAATGTAAAACAGTCAAGTGAGTTGCTTTAAAATCAGAATTGAGGGCTGTAAAACTTTATTCAGTAAAGACAATAAATCTTGAAAAATAAATTCCAGTTTTATTTTATGTCCAGTTAGGGAGTGAGTGAAAAGGAATGGAGGGGAAACAGTGAACAAGGAAAGAAAAAAGAGAGAGAGAGAAAGAACAGAGAGGAATCAGCTTTTTTGAGTAATTTCTTTATGACAGGCACTGCTCTAGACATTTCACCTGCGTTATCACATTTTATCCAAGGAAGAGAGTGAATTATAAGATAGCGAAACTGGAGAGACACAGAGGGGTGGAAATAGAGAAAGATAGTATGTGATAAACACAGAGAGAAACACAGAAAGACAGACAGAGAAACAGAAATACAGACAGAGTCAGAATATTACACAGTGCTACCCAAAGAGACACAGGGAGAAACCAAGAGTCACAGAGACCCAGAGAGAATGACGATACAGAGAAATACTGTTATTTTTCTCCAACTGCCATAACAAAGCACCACAGACTGGGAAGCTTAAACAACAGAAATGTATTTCCTCACAGTCCTGGAGGCTGGAAGTCCAAGATCAAGGTGTCAGCAGGGTTGGTTTCTTCCTCTCTGCTTGGCTTGTAGATGTCCATCTTCTCCCAATGTCTTCACATTGTCTTCCCTCTGTACCTATTGATGTCCAAATTTTCTCTGCTTATAAGACACCCATCATCTTGGATTAAGACCTACTCTAAGGACCTCATGTCAGCTTAATTACCTCTATAAGGACTGTATCTTCAAATACAGTCACATTCTGAGGTACTGGGGCTTAGGACTTCAATGTATGAATTTGGGGGGTACAGAATTCAGCCCATAACAAATACTAAGAGACAGAGGAAAGGATAAACTAAGGTGTCCAGATAAAACCACTCAGAGAGAGAAAGGTGGAAAGGGAGGAGGATTAAGAGGAGAATTTTTGAATAAATTTTGAAGCTACTTTTAGTTGGGGTCCCACTCTTTTGTCTGATTAGGCAACAGAGTTCAGAGTTTTATTTAAGACTCATAAAATGGTGTCCTGCTGACTAATCATTTGTTGCTCATAGATTTCCATCAACTCTCATATTTGATTCCTTGGCCCCATCAAGCTCTAACCATTTGCAATTCTATTATTCCAACTTATGCTTCTCAATTTAACTTATCAAAGGAAAAACTTTATCTGATCTTCAAATTATATATAAAGAGGCCATCCCTGACTCCTAGTGGCGACTCATTTGAATTGCAAAAATAACATTTTAAGTGAATCATCTAACTTCATAAAACCCCCAATTTAATATCCAATTGGTTTAGCAGTTTTGCCTCATGATAATCCTAAAAAACCCTCTATTTTGAAGTATACTTCCAAGGTATAATATCTTCATTGATTTATAGGAGACATCCTATAGCATATATACTATCAATATTTAGAATATTCTTGGCCACACTGTAATAAAGCCATGGATAACATATGATTAATAATTCTCTAGGGTAGAGAAAAAGCAAAACTGTATTGTTTTCTATTTCCTTGGCTGGAGGAAGATAAATAGTAGCTGAAAACCTAAGAAACTTTGCCAGTTCCAGTGCCTAAGCAGAGACTTAGAATACTAGGTGGAAGATATCTTAGCAGATAAGAAATTGTAGTGCAGTAACTCTCAAACATTTGTGTGTGCAAGAATCTCCTGGGGGGTTTACTAATGATGCAGATTCTTAATCAGTAAATGTTAGGCGAGGTGCAATAATCTTCATTTTTAATAGAAATTAGGAGATTTGGTACAAATGGTCATCAAATCAATGTTAAGAAACTGAAGAATACTGGGAAGGTTGACAGCTTTAGGGTCAGTCAAATCTGGGCTCTGACAGTAACATCGTGTAGCTCAATGCATAGTGATCAATTCTTCATCTGAATAGTGGGGTACGGATACAGCTCAAAGGCTTGTTGCAAGCATTATACAAAACGATGTAAAATGAAGTGCTTAACACAGAGACACACAATAAATACCAGGCACTCCAGAGCTCTAATACATAAATGCACCTGCCCACTCCAGCCCACATTCAATTAGGAATTTTATTGATTTAAAATGTGTAACAAAATCTTAGGGCCTTCAAGCTTGACAGACACAAAAACCCATGGAGGAAAAAAAAAACTCATGGAGGAAATTTTCCAAGACTAGAATCTACTCTTTTAGTCTTTAAGTAAGAGGCTCCGAACCATTCCCCTCACCACAAACACCCATACACAGAATTGCTTGGGTCACTCAAGCAGGCTGGATGCCCTCTGTGGCTCATTTATCACCATCATCCATGATTTATTTTCTTTATATGCTCAGGAAGTCAACAAGCAGCCTTTGGAGTCTCCCACTGATCTCCATGTTAGACTATAAAGTAATATATTCATTTTCATTTGAAACTCATTGCACTTATGGTTTTCTTCTATTAAAGCAGGGCTGCACAAGAGGAGTGATATCCAACACTCCTTTTCCAAATCACAGATTTCAGAATGATGGGTAAGGACTTTCAAAGAAATCTCATGACCCTAGGGGTCTGAGTTCAGGTGTTTAAGAGAAAATGGGTCTTTAGAAAAACTGCAGTATATTGGTGGTACTGCAATTAAGTCACCAATTGTCCAGAACATTCACCTATGACATCCTGCTACTCTCATTACCTTGAATAGCTCTCGATACTTCCAGTTTTATTACCACTCCTACTCCTATTGCTGTACTATAGTAATATATAACTATTAATATTAATAATCATCTTACCAAAAATAATAGCTAACATTAATTTGTGCTTCCTATGTGTCAGGCACTCTGTCAATTGCCTTGTCTACATTCTCTCATTTAATTCCAAAAATAAAACTAGGAACTACTTAACCATGATCCCCATTTCACTGATAAAAAATGGAGGCTTAAAAGGGGTGGACACCTGGACCGCAGGCCACAAAGCCCATGCAGAATATCCAGTCCAGGTTTGCCTGACTTCAAGTGCAGTGCCCTGGCATTCCCAACTTTGAGCAGAACATTAAAAGTTGAGCAGACCCTCATGTAGTAGGAGTTGCGTTTCTGGTGTCTGTTGATTGAGAAAATGCATCGTCGCAGAAAGCTACCATGAATTCTGCAAATGTGTAAATGTCTTTGCATTTCTTTAATCACAGCACCATCTGCATACAGATATCCACATGGCATATTTTGCCGAAGTTCAACCGACATTGAAATCGCAATGCGTGATGGCAGATAAATTCCGGGAACTGTTTCAGTTACCCCCATGCCTCTCTGAAGCCCACTACCCTCAGTTTGAAATGGGCTAAAGGATGCGGTAGCTAGAGATAGGCTTTAGGATTTATCTAACCCAATGTCCAAGTTGCCAGTGGAGATCACTGGACCTAGAGGGGTTAAAAGACCTATTTAAGGCCACACAGTAAGTTAATGGCCAAGCAATGGAAGCTAGTCTCCTAATTCCTAACTCAAAACATACTGCTTTATTACAGTTTATCAGATCATTAGCGCATGTTTTAGACTCTTAATTCTCCAGTTTCCTCATCCCTTCCTGTGCCCTGGAATTGTTATATTACTAAGGGCAAAGATCAGCAAACTATAGCCCACAGGCCAAAGCCAGCCCACCACCTATTTTGTAAATAAAGTTGTATTGGCACATGTCCACATCCAAATGAGAGAATTAAGTCTTTAGGACAGAGACCACAGGACCTGCAAAGCTGAAAATATTTTATATCTGGCTCTTTACAGAAAGTTTGCTAACCAGTGTTTTAAATTGCTATAGGAAATTTGCCTTTGCATCACCTGTTCTCTGAGCAAACTCAGGAACATTCTGGAGGTTTATTACATTAGATACTTGTAACAGACAGGTATCCAGACCTTCCAGAAAAGTTATGTGGGAGGAGACAGAAAGAAGGATAAAAGTAAGCTTTCTGAGAATGGACAAAGGGGATTTTTGCACTGCCAGAATCCCCTGCAGGGAACATTGAGGGTGAAGCCATCAGCCATCACTGGGAGGAAGCTATGACCTCCTTCTCTTCATCCCCATCTCCATGATTTTCCCTAACTTGTACCATTAAAGAAATGGTATATGCTGTATACCTAAAATGACACCACCTAAAATGACAACCACTGAAATTACATAATAAAAAAAATGGAGTAAATATTATAGCACTCTATAATCCTGCAAAATGAAGAGTGGGCCAGAGATCATTGGGAAGACAGCATATGAAAAGAGCCCTTGACGTAAAGACTCAGTGTAGAATCTTCAGCAAACCCATCCCTTAGCTGTGTGTGGGAAAGCCATTCAGCCTCTCTAAGACTTCCCATTGGTGTTGTCTCTGTCTGGAACACTCTTGCTGGAACAATCCAGCTCTTCCTAGCTTCCTACGGTCAACTCCTCCTCACCTTTTAAACGTCAGTTCAAATGTCACCTCCTCAGCTTCACTGCTTCCCACCCTCAACACCCATTCCTCCACCCACTGGCTGTCATCTCACACCATCCATTTCATTTATTCATTTGTTTATGTTTTAATCATCTACCTTCCCTCCACCCCCCCAAATTTCTAGCTCCACAAAGACAAGAATCTTTTTTGTTATATGTGCCCCAATCCCAGAACTGAAAAACATGCTTCACAGGTAGTAGGCGCTCAAAGAATATCTGTTGAATGAGTAAGTGAATGAATGCATGTATTAGTGAATCACCTACCTCGCGGGGAGGTCGAGAGCATCTTGCAAGATAATGCTTTGTGAGCTGTTAGATGCATGTAACCAACAAATTATGCTTTTTATCCCAGAGCCCATCTGAGAATTGAAAATGCCTACCCAAGCAAAAGATAAAAACTAGAAACTTTTGAACCTAAATATTCACTAGTTCTTAAATATGACAGTACAAATACTGTTCATCTGCTGTATTTGTCCCCTTTCCAATGCTGCAGAGAAATCTGAAAGTATGTCATGAATATACATTCACAGATTTGTTATCACACACACACACACACAGACACACACACACACACACACTCACACACACACAAAGGTCCTCTGGCTTTAGCCAATGCAATCACACAAAATTGCCTGCCTCTTCTCCCTAAGCACAGCAGAGGTAATTGATGGTAGAGGGTCTCCCCCAGCTTGAACACAGATGTACCTGTCTTTCCATCTAACCTGATCTGTAGAACAGGAGTAGATACATGTAGGCAAAAAGGCAAGCTGCACGTTTCTGTGTTTATGTTCAGAGTTCTTATAATGGACCTTTTTCTTCTTGCCCTCACCACATCAGGATCTGCATGTGCCCCCTCTGCTTTGATCACCTCTCCCCAGCCCTGCCCTGCTTCAGCTCTTACCTCTTCATTGCATTTCAGCTAAAGCCTTTTCTGATGTCCACCCCTAGTCTGGATCAGATCCCTTACTGTATATAATTTACCTGCCTAGCATGCTTCAAAGTAATCATGAATTTAATAGCTGACATAATCCAAACATGGGCTGGCGTTTCCCTGCTCCCCTTCCCAGGGATTTGTTTGAATGTGGACAGGTCCGCATTACCATGAGCTGTGATAATCCAAAGTTCTCCGTTGATTTCTGAGAATTCTAGAGACCACTTCTTCAGGTTTCTCTCTGCTTCTGCGCAGACCCACCACCTTGTTCTGTTCGGCATCCGTCCTGCACAAATCACAGCCAGCATCCCATGCTAGCTACTATTGTGAGTTAGGGAAGACATGGGGATGTCCAGGGGAGGTCTGTGTACCACCATTTTTACTACTGGTTAATAAGCAAACGCATCTCGCCAACCCCATTCTCTCTTCCCCCTCCTTGTCTTGGCACAAAGAGAAATCCTTCCCTTGCCGAAGGGCGCATCATCCCACTATCAGGTCCTTTCTGCTCCAAAGAAGAGTCACCAGGGAAATTTTCTGAGTAAATATAGAGCTCACTAATTTAGGTCAAAGAAACTCCTTTCAGAGTTTGCCTTGCCTTACGGTGATGGGTTGCCAGAAAGTGATGGTCAAAGATGTTCTTATTTGTGAAAGAGGTGGTTAGCTCTCTAGGGTGGACAGTAAGAGGCATACAAAAGACCCCGTTTGTCTTCCTAAGCCCCCTGTCAATACTGAAGTGTCTACAGTTATCGTGCCCTGGCTTTGTCAACACCTCAATGCACATGGGGTAAGTTAACTAACCTCTCTTAGCTTCAAAGATTCCGACTCTGATTCCACTTCTGATCACCAAGATTCTGGAACCAACTACAATGTATGTTGAGGTGGGGGGGTGGCGGCATTGGGGGGATTCCTCCATACCACCGAGCAACTCTCCAACACCACCTGGGTATCCTACAATTCAACTCCATTCTGAAACTGTCTACATGGAGACAGAATCAGATCCCACAGGTTAAGGGCTCAGACCTGTAAGACGGCCCCCCACCACCTTCAGATGCTAATCACAAGTCCAGGTTATCACCTGTGCTTCTGACCACCTGGCTATAGATCCGAGGTTCCAGTGACCCCCTCCTGGGGTTTGATTAACTTGCTTGAGCAACTCACAGAACCCAGAGAAACATTTTACTGACTAGATCACCAGTTTATTACAGAAAGATATAATTTAGGTACAACCAGATGGAAGGGACATACAGAGTAAGGTGTGGGGAAAAGGTGTAGAGTTTCCATGCCCTCTCTCCCCAAGTCTCCATGTGTTTTCCAACTTAGAAGCGCTCCAAACCCCATCCTTTTTGGTTTCTACAGAGGCTTCGTTACCTAGGCATGATTGATTAAACCATTGGCCATTGGCAGCTGATTCAATCTCCCGCCCAGAGGTCAGGAGTGTGGGACTAAGAGTTCCAGCCCTCTAATCACGTGGTTGGTTCTCCTGGCAACCAGCTCCCATCCTGGGGTGAGGTCCCCTAGTCACCTTATTAACATAACAAGAGTTACCTTTAAGGCTCTCCATCACTAGGAAATTCCAAGGGTTTTAGGAGCTCCGTGCTGGAAGTGGGAAGAAGACCAAACACGCATTTCTTGCTATGAACCACAATATCACAGCCTCAGTTTCCTCATTTGTCAAATGGGGATGGTAATGCTGACCTTTTGAGGACTGAGATCCATTTCCTTTTCCCAGAGACCTCATTCTGTTCTTCTTCACAAAAAGACAGATGCTGAGTGCGTGAAGTCGGAATTGGTCCCCGAGTGCCTTGAAAGGTCATGTACCAAGTTGGATTTGATTGGTTTTTTTCTTGCAAATGCTTTGACTCGGTAGGATGGGGTGCACCAACTCAGAGCCCTGGAAGCTAGGGAGGATATTTGAAAAGACAATGATCCTAAGGGTGCTCACCCTTAGAAGAAAAAGAGATCGTGGCACAGAGCAAAGAACCCTGCCCCTCATTTCCCCTCTGGCATTTGATTTGAGCAGCCCTGCAGGCTGCTGTCTTCTCTATCAGAATCTATTCACCCATCGCTAAGTCTGAAAGGGTGTCTTTAACCTTCAGCCTTAGGTAGCAGCTTGGTCCTTTCTCCTTGTTCACAGAAAACAGCTGTCTTCTGTTTTTTAAAAGAACTGAATGGTGACCACGCTAACCAGGGTTATCGCTTCTCCAGCCCACTGGGAGAATAGAGAAAGACTGAGTTTCCTGCCCGTGCTCCAGTCACCTTCCAAACCACCAGGGTCAATGGGATTTGAGCTCCTTTACTGTCCCTCTGGAAACAGTCTTTCAGCCTCAAGCATGATTTATTAATTTCACTGCTTTGTTGGGGTCATTTATCAAAATTCCTTCAACAGTTCAATTAGGAACGACCTGCCTCCCAAATTGGGGTTGGTTTTCTCATCTCCCCTAGCCAGCTTGTGGTCTGCATTGCCGCCCTGACCACCCCGGGTTTGGGGAGTACCAGGTGAAATTAATCACACCTCCCACTTACCGACTTCATAATTTTCGTGGCACAAAAGCACCGCCGAGGAGATGGGGCAGATAAATGTTTTCCTCTTTTCCTCAGCACCTAATGTCGCTCCTACAGAACTGAAGGATGGGACTTCATCCTTCTACCCACAGTCACCCTAGCAGCCCTGTATCCCAGATCCACACCCACCTGGGGGGAGCAGAGGTGTGGGGAGACCTGACTTCAACTCCTCATCATCTCGCTTGCTGGTTTCTCGTGACTATGCCTCCCACCTCCACCTCTCCCCGCTCAGACCCCATGGCCATACTGCAGCCAGAGGAATGATTCTAAAATGCAAATATGATGTCACTTCTCTCCCGCTTAAACCATCAATGGCTCCCCATTGCCCCCATGAGAAAACCCAAACTCCTAAGCATGGCAGTCAACCCCCTTTGGATTCTAAGCTCCAGAATATCTCCGGTTCCTAGACCAGGGCACAGCCTGAGGTACCTGCAGACTGAATAAAACCAGCCTTGTTCCCTAACCAGCCTCACCTCCTCCTCTCTCTCTATTCATCGTTTTATTCTCAGCAACATCAACTGTTTAGAATTCCTCCCACAAGCCATGCTGATTCTCACCCCCTCCCCCCTTTTTATAAATGTAACCTCCCTGCCGGAAGTGTCCTTACCCCCCTCTTCAGCTGACATCCGCTTATCCCTTAATTCCCAGTCATCACCTCCTTTTGGAGGTTTCCCTAAATATCCCTCCCCTGGCTCCCACCGCCATATTGAACGAGAGACCCCCTCCTTCCACGACACGGAGAACAGCCCGACGATGCGGGACCACAATCAGCTGGAGGGCAGGGACCACTCGTGCCTTATCCGCTTCTGTTTCCCCAGCACCTGATGTACAGTCCCGATGTGTGTGCCAACCCCGTTCCCACCAATGGCCTCCAAACCCACTCGGTTGCCCCTGCAGTACCACTCCGCGGTCCTTACTTGCTGTTTCAATGCTCTGCTTGTGAAAAGATGGTCGCAAAGAAGCGTTTATTTCAAATGATTTCTATCTATATTCTCCTCCAAAGGGCAGCCCCCCCGAGTCCTTCTATGTCATAGTTTTATTTCTCAGAAGATACAGGAACTGTTTTCCCCAGAAAGCTAAATCTCTTAAAAACGTCCCCCTGCCTCTCCGCTGACCACAAACGATGTTACTATCCTCCCACCTCACAGTGAATGTTCATCCCCTGGAGTTCGGTGATCTCTGGTTCTCTTTATACGAGTGTTATTAATTAGCCCTCTAGGAAAGCTGGATGTCAACTCCAGAGTTCCCTGCACCCCTTTCCCACGAAACTGAGTGAGAAACTTACATAAACAGACCACTACATGTTTTGTCCTGATGTTCCTACCATGCAGACTGAACCCCCCGTGACCATCATTATAATATTATAATAACAATACAATACTCCACGCTATTGCGTTTTTAGTTCATTCATTCTTTCAATAACTGCCTAGCGAATGCTCCCTAAGCAAGGCATTGGCGTTGACAACGGGGAATCAGCAGTTAAAGCAAACCAACCAGAAATGCAGGTGGACTCATGGGCTCCCCAGATGTTATGAACTCATTTAAGCTTCTTGGTCTGGAAGCATCTCTTAACTAGCCTCATCCTGACCCCTTCAACCTGCACTTGACCCGAAGTGCAGCTGTGTAGACAACGTTCCTCTTCCTGAACTCTAGTTCCATCCACTCTGGTTCATTTCCCCCACTCCATCTCCACTGGTCCCTAACCTTACTTTACCATCGGCAGTGACAGTACCAGTGAGGAGACCAAATCTCCAAGGAAAGATTGCGTGGATTTACCGTAATTAAGTAATGAGTTGCGCAATTCATTTTTAAATCCCTGTGTTTTCTGCTGGAGAGCAGAGGCCAACCGGGTCTGTCTTCTCCACCCTCAGAGCCTAGACCTGCACAATCCCGCCTTCAGTAAAGATGGACTGCATGAATAAATAAGCTAAGGAATGAATCCCTAGGTTCTGGGGCCCTCAGCCTCAGCCTGACCCTGACATATCTCTTCTCCGCTGGAATTTATTCCATTTTGACCCTGACAGCAAAGATCCCCGGAACTTTATTCATTTCAGAGCAAGCAACAGCACTGGTGCAAACAGCAACAGCCTGTGTGTGGCAATGCCACTGCACATGGATGGACTTTCATAGTAATTCAACATTATTATGTGTCAAATATAATTTATGGTTTAATACAATGCCAGTTTTATAACTGCATTATTGCTATATATTTACATCTGGAAAAACATAAATCACAGTGAAATTTTCCACTTTGAAGGACTTCATCTGGGATTAAGTGCCAAGTCAACCAAGGCTGCGTTTTCTCAAGCTGAAATGAGGGGCAACTCCAGGCCTGGAGAACATCCAAAACCACTTAATTGCTTTTGAATTATATCCATTTTTGCAAGCTATTTGCATCCTGTTATCTTAAGTTTCCTGAGTATGCCCTGGACACCCACCCTCTGTCTTTAGGAATTCAGGACCCTGTGGAAAGTTCAAAAACCTACCCAGAAAGAGTCAGCCTCTCTCTTAATACCATATAACATCAAAGACATGCCCAGAACATTATATAAATGATCTCATACCACTCATACTCTTCTGTTAGCTTGGTTTTTGTTGTTGTTATTTCTTTGCTTGTTTTTCAGTCAAAAATTTATCAGGGATTTTTCTACTATGGTAAATATATATCTATATCATTTTAACTTAGGTATTTTATTTACATATATACTATGATTTATACAATTCTCTGCCCATTCATGAGCATTTTAGGTTGTTTCTAATTTCTCACTATAAACAACACTGTAAAGAACATCTTTGGACAACCGTTTACATACTTGTACAATTTTTATTTTGTTGAGGAAAACCCCTAAATAAATTTTGGGTCAAAGGGGGGAAATTAAAAAAAAAAAAAAAAAAAAAAAAAAAGAGTATACCTTCCAGCAGCCTTGATTGACATGAAAACTTCCATTTAACCTCTGACACCCACTCAGATGTCACCTCATCTGTAAAGCCCTCCTTGATTTCCCCCCTGCTACACCATTGGCAGACTTCATGACTGATACCACTCAGCTACCTCATTACCTTATAAGTCTTTTTGTGCAGGTATTAGACTACAGTGTCAGATAGTCATTTACACATCTGTTCACACTACTGGATTATAATCCTGCAGGGCAGATGTGTTGTGTTGTGTTCATCTAGGTAATTCCAATGTCTGGCACATAAGAGGTGTTATATCCACATGCATTGAATCAAAATGCTCTTATAGGGAATTATTGGAAGAGCTAACAGATTTTAAGTTTTCAATTCATGGTCTTATGGGCTATAGGAAAATCCTATGAGAAGTCACTACAAGATTTTAGTCAGGTTTTTCTCTGGGACAATGTGTGTGTGTGTGTGTGTGTGTGTGTCTGTGTTCTGTAACCAGGTGAATTATCACCTCTCGTCCTTCTTCCCTTTTTCCCTTGTTCTCTTCCTCTCACTAGAGGTGCCTCTGAGAATGAGTTGTCTGACATCTTGAAATGAGGCAGCCACTCTCAAAAGAGGGGAAAACCAGAAGCTTCTCTGCCAGGAAAGGGCTCCGAGGAAGCCCTGGGCTGTAGAGGGTCCTTCAAATTGTATTTCCTAGAGCTGCTTGTGTGGGTGAGGGAGCCCCAAGACTCCTCCTAAGTCCCATGCACACAGCAATGAGAGTGGTCCCTGGGGTAGGTAACAGCAGCTGGACTTCAACACATCTTTCCCCTCCCACCTCTCCCTCCCATATCCAATCCATCACCAAGTGCCCTCCATGTAATCTTAAGATTGCTCAAAACCACCCTCATCTCTTCAAGTTCACGGCTACCTCCCCAGTCCAAGCTGCCGTCTTCCTGCAGCTGGATGTCTTTGATGGGCTCTTAATTGAACTCCCTGTTTCCCGACTTCCAACTCCAATTAGTTTCTCAGTATAGAATCAGAATAAACTTGAGAAGAGATGGGAAGAGAAGGGAAGGGGAGAGGAGGGGAGGGGGTAGAGGAGAGGTAAGAGATAAAACAACAGGTTTGGCAAAAGAATTTTAAAAGGTAGCTTCTACCTGCATTTTTGTTCTTTTTCTCCATTTATCCTATTTAACCTAATGCATATTTTCCATGAAGAAACATGTCATAGTGTGTTGGGCAGTTCGCTTTCCTGCTTATCTTGCAATAAATCAGGAGTATAACCTAGCGTGACAATTTTGGATATTTTTACTTACTACAAATGTCCAACTTTAGAATTGCTTTGATCCTGCTTTTCAGAATAGAGGTGTTCCCAGAAAATAATCTGCAGATGAGTCCATTTTTACATTGACTTCCATTATGAAATTGAACAGGAATTCCCAAATGTGGGGAGCGGCAGAAAAATCTTCAAAAGGCTGAGTTGAAAACTTTTATAAAGAAAGAGTTTATGATAAGGGACAAACTTGTGGTACAAAGCTTCCTTTACTCCAGGATGGTCCCATTGCTTTGCTTTCCTTTGCCCCCTAATGTCAGGAGCAGTGGTTGGATTCCAGGAAACCAGGGCTAGCCTAGTTATTCCAGGGATTCAAGACCTGAAAAGAATGAAGTTTCATAAATAGTGGAAATGTAAGATCTGGATTCCAGGAGGGACATCTCCAGAGAAGATGGAACCTGGGAACAGACCCTGAAGTCACAGCATCAAGTTCTTGGAAAAAATAAAGGCAAGTTGGGATCCCCAACGAGGTCTGGTTCTCAAATGCAGTTCATCTGATGTTATCAGCTGATTTAGTGGTCCTTGGGCTGAGCTGCATCATTGAAAAAATCCTACATTCTATTCTGTGGTCAGTCTTCTTCCTTCCAGAAAGAAACACACCTTGTTCATCAGTTCAGGCTGTTATAACAAAAATATCACCACAGACAGGATGACTTAACAGAGATTTATTTCTCACAAGCTGCCTGAAGGTTTGATGTCTGTCAGAACCCACTTCCTGGTTCGCAAATGGCTATCTTCTTGCTGTGACCTCACATGATGTGAAGCAGGGTGCAAGCAGACTCTCAGGTCTCTTCTGATAAAGGCGCTAATCCCATTCATAAGGGCTCCACCCTCATGACCTATCAAAGACCCCGCCTCCTAATACCACACATTGAGGGTTAAGATTTCCTCATATGAATTTTAAGGGGATGCAGACACACAGTCCATAATATGCACTTAGCCAAATATATAATAAGAAATCTTCTCGCTTCCCTTTAATAATCTCAACTTGTGAAACCCACACCACATCTCTGGGAAGGTATGCAGTGGCTTTTCCTCCTTACAATTACCATTAAGACAGCCTTTCTTCTCTATTCCAAATTTCCCAAGCTATGATTGAAATGTTTTACTATTTATTATGATCAGAAACTAGATGTGGCTTAACTATATCACCTTATTTTGGAACAAAATAAAAAATAATCTTTCACTGGGAGAAATGCAGGGTTTGACCATTTTAATAATGTCTCGTCTTCAATGTCACAAATGAATTTTACTTAGAATCCTGGAATCGGGGAGTTAGAAAAGCCTTGAGAAATCATCTGATACAGCCTCACACTTTTTGCAACAAGGATCAGAGAGGGAGAAGGGTAGGTTTAGAGGCACACAGCTCAGCACAGCAGAGACTCTAATTCAAGTCCCCCTGAGAGCACAGCCTCGACTCTCCTCTTTTGTCTCATCTCTGTGATAGACATAGAATTGCCGTAACTAATTGGAAAAGGCATCAGCCCCATTTTATGATGAAAAAGGACAGAAAGGAAACTCGTTGCCACTGCACAATTTATGAGGTCGTTGTTAGATTCATTACTTGAAGATCAGTGGGTGTAATTAGTGACCCAGATCCAAGCAGATAAAACAGTTTGGCCCTTATTTAAAATCTTGTTTTAAAATTGAGTAATTTCCCCTCCTCTAGACATAGTGCCTTTGAGGGTCATATTTAATGATCATACATCCCAGTGTGAAGTGACCCAGGAGGACAAGAGAGGACTTTGTAAATTGCACTCTAACTAATTTGCCCATCAGTTGCCACTTCCTCACACCTTGAACATTATTTTATAAGCTGTTAGTAATGATTCCTATATTTATTCAACATTTTACAGTATCCAAAATGCTTTTCAATATACAACTTATGCCAAGGACCTAGCTCTCAATCAATAAGTGTTTATTGAAACTATTTGAATAATATCTCATTTAAACTTAACAGCAACTCTTGAGTGGCAGTAAATAGAACAAATGTTAAATTCCCTACTTTGCATGGAAACATGGATTGAAGAATCTTTGGAGCTTTAAACCTTACTTCTCAGATTTTAGTTCTGGCTTCTGGTCTTTTTTCCTCATTTTCTCCTGGGTAGTGGGGTTGAGTTCAGGCTATTGAATTTCAGAAGAAAAAATGTGAAACAATACTTTCTCCAAAGAAAGAACTTATTGCCCTTACATTTAATGTCCTTCTGCACGATGGAAAATTCTTCAAAATAATTTTGAGGGTCAAGCCATCAGTAAGGGAAGTGCCTGACATGATCTCTCCTCAAAACAATCTGTAAGCCAGACTGAAAGAAGATTTCTTAGAGATGATGAGAAGACCCTGGGGGCAGTCACAAATTCATAACATTTCAGAACTGGGAAAGAATTGAGGATCTAGAAGTAACTCCAGTCTTCCCAGGTGATAGGTGAGAACCCTGAGGTCCAGAGAAGTTCAATGACTTAGAAAAGTCACATAATGAGTTAGTGTCAGAGTTGGACTAGAATCCAGTCTTGGGACTTTCTTTCTTTAATACACCATTTCCTTTTTCTCAGATGCACGTGCAGATCAGGGTTTCTCAGTCTTGACACTATTGACATTTGAGGTCGGATAATTCCAACTGAAGAGGAGCTGTCCTTTACATTGTAGGATGTTTAATAGCATCCCTGGCCTCTGTCAACCAGAAGCCGGTGGCACTCCTCCCCCAAGTTGTGACAACAAAAAAATGTCTCCAGACATTGTCAAGTGTCTTTTGGTGGGAGTCGGGGGGACGAAATTGCCCCCAGTTGAAAACCATTGTGACAGATCGAGAACTCCCTAGGGTATGTCCCTTCACTCTGGCCATTACTATTTCTTAAGTCCATTCTTCTAAGATGTTCCCAACACTGGCCCTTCCTTGTGCGATGTCATCATTGTTTCAGAGTTGCAAAGTAAGTAAAACTTATGGTCAGTTCCTTGGAATATCATAGAAATAACAGAGCTAGGTTACAATGGAGAAACAGCCTGACTAGTCACCTAAATAGGGCCTGATATTCTTATAAGAATTCACCTGTGGGGGTACACCAAGATGCCCAGTACGCCCATGGCGAGATCCTTAAGTGTTCCATGTAGAAACCAGATGTCAGAGCATTCTTGCATAAGAAAAAAACAAGAACTATATAGCACAAGGAACTCTACTCAATACCCTGAATGGCCTATATGGGAAAAGAATCTAAAAAAGAGTCGATATGCGTATATGCATAACTGATTCACTTTACTGTATACCTGAAACTAACATAACATTGTAAATCAACTATACTCCAATAAAAATTAATTTAAAAGAAGAAGAAATAAGACTTTCTACACCTCATCACTGAATGCTAATTAATAAGTAAAATTACAAATCAGAAAATTATCCAATAAACATGATGTCCAGGAGGGACTGATTTTTTTTTGGCGGGGGGGGGGGACTAATTTTTTTAAGTCATCTTAATTGCTTGTGTTACTGAACTAGGACAGCTGGATACCTCCATCTCCAGTCTAAAGATCTACCAGTCCATGGCTCCAACGTGCATTCTTTCATTCATTTACTACATATGTGTTGAACTCTTATGGGATGCAGTAAAGGAATATGGTGATCAACAAGACCTCATGATGTCAATCAACTTCAGTGAATTTCACCAGCAAAATTTCTATTCCTTCTATCTTCCCCATCTCCACTATCTTTATCCTTTACTGATATCATCTCTCACATGTAATTGATGCCTCTCTGGTCTCCTCCCCTTTTCCTCTCCAGTCTCCTCCCCACCAAGCCAGTCCCTAAATAACCAACACAATGATGTTCTTGCCATGTGAAATCTGATCATGGAACACTACTGTTTAAAACCATCCGACGACTTCCCACCACCTCTCTAAAGACCAGGCTTCCAAACTTTTGTACACACAGCTCCATCTTCCTCAAACACCCTTCGCTGCTCTCCGTGACTTACAGACTTCGAGTCTTAGAGAATGATTCAGCATCCTTTGTTCCTCCAGGGTTTTTGCTACCTCCTCAGGCTTGCTTATGTGTCTTGCTATTCCGTCTTTGTAAACACAGCACCTTGGGCTTACCTCTAGTAGAACGTGTATCACACACATGTTCCCCAAACCCAACTCAGTGAGTGGCTCTTTCCAAGAAAGCAGACTGACACAGAATCTTTGTTAAAGAGCCATCGGCTGGTCACTTGAAATAAAATCTGGGAAATATCTTAGACATTTCCACACCCACCTATGTCTTTAATGGGCCCAAGATTTCTCTCTCTGTTAGAAGATTCTACTGCTAATGAAGCTCTTTCCAGAAGCTGATGTGGCAGAATCAGTAAGAAGACTTAGTGCTTATGATTACCACTGCTTTCTTCAGGAATTCACTATATCTTTGATACAGGTCATCACCTGCAAGTTCTGGGCCCATCCGGAGAAACCAGAGAGCCTAAAACTAGGAAACCAGGAACCAACTCAGATTCGTGAGTGAGAATAAACACTTAACTGAGAATCTCCTGGGCTCCTATTTAGAGCAACAGGGTAGAGAGTGTTCCAATTACTTACCTGGGGAAGACAAGAAAGGGGGAGGTTGAGAAGAAGAATTAGTCTCCATGTACTTACTTCATAGCTCTCGCTTACATATTATTTTAAGTGTGTTTTGCTAAATTGCTGATATATGCTTCTGTGGGATGCCTGATACCCTCTGACCTCCCAGAGGATGGAGCTCACCATCCATTCTCTGCCTTGATATCCATCCCAGTGACGTATATGCAGTAGGTACCCAGGGCCTGATGTGTATCAAGATTTGGAAATAAATTCATTAGGGATGCTATATTCACCCATGTCTAGTCAACTGGAATTGGGTCTGGGTTTGCCTGCAGGGACCTCGTATTTATTGTAGTTATTATTTTGTTCCTGTCTGAGAAGCATAAGCCTGGAATTCCTCTTGCAAGTTCCTCTTCACAGAATGATAGTCTTCACAAGTCATCAGTCACACTATATCAGATGATTATCCTTCACGGGAACTCTCTTAAATGATCTATGCCTGCTAGTCCTTGCCTGAACACGGATGTCTGACAAGTAGTAAATTTTTACCCATACTGAGAGAATGGGGGTAAATAATGAGGGTCCTCACAAGGTACCCTCCTTGAGAGTCACACCCATTTTTGGACACTGGAAACAGGATGCTCAAGAAAGGGGAGGAGGAGGGAGGAGGCTACACAGAGCAGTTCTCAAGTCTGGCTTGATTCCAAATCTGCCGCTTATTACCTATAAACTATGAACCAAATAAACTTCTGAGCCTCGGTTTTCTCACCTATAATTTGAGGATAACTTAGTGCTGAGGACACAGGAAGTGCCCAAGTGCTGGTTTCATTTTTCATTAGAAGAGAGGATGCGGATTGGGATTTAAGACACTGTGTCTCCTCTTAGCATTTTCTGAAATGAAAGATTTTCGTTTCTGACTTAGAGCATGAGGTGGAGGGAAGGAAAGCACCAAAAAGAAATGGCTGATGAGGCCGTCTCTTTATAGAAGGATTAAAATTGGTACAACACCCTACCCCCTCCAAAATAAGTAAATAAAGATGGTGAATCCTAACTACTCTATTTATGAATTATGTGACCTTAGGAAGGATACTGAACCTCTCTTATCTCCAGTTTTCTCACTTTTAAATGGAGGATTAAAATATCTACCTCACAAGGATGAGAAGAGGATTCAACAAGGGCACAGAATGGGGGCATAGAATAGAGTGTCAGGTAAAGAGTAGAGTCTCAACTAGGATTAGCCCTGCCTTCTAGATGTTATGAAGCAAGTTACTCAGTTCTCTGAGCCTCAGTTTCTGTAAAAGAGAAGCATATCTACCTGACAAGTATGTAGATTGAGAGAGAGAGAGATGATGATGATGATGATAGATAGATGATAGATAGATAGATAGATAGATAGATAGATAGATAGATAGATGATAGATTATAGATAGACAATAAATAGATTGAAGAGAAATAGATAATAAATAGATGAGAAAGCAAGAGATTAGATAGATGATAGACAGATGATAGATGATAAATAGATGAGAGATAGATACATGATAAATAGATGAGAGATTAGATAGATAGATAACAGATGATAGATGAGAGAGAGATTATCCATATTTGCAAAACAAAGTACCCCAGAACTTAGTGGCTTCAAACAATACTCGTTTGTTTTCTTCATCTCTGTCTGTTAGGAATCTGAGCACAGCTTACCTGGGTACCTCTACCCCAAGACCCCTCACAAGGCTTCCATCAATGTCTTGGTCTAAGCCGCAGTCTCAACTTAAGGGAGAATTCACTTCCAAACTCTCTAACAGGGTTGCTGCCAGGACTCAGTCCCTGGACTATTGGATTGAGGCCATCTGCTCCTCCTTGACTGTCAGCCAGAGTCCAGTCCCGGTTCCCAGCCACACGGCCTCCCACGGCAGCTCACACCGTGGCGGGTGGACACATGAGCCTATAAAGAGGGCTTAAGACAGAAGTCACAGTCTCTTTGTAACCTATTGTCAGAAGTAACATCCCATCATTCCTGCCCTGTTCTACTGGCTAGAAGTGAGTCCCTAGGTCGAGTCCACACTCGAGGAGAGGGGATTACACAGGGGCATGAATACCAGGAAGCAGAAATCACGGGGCAACTTAAAAGCTGCCGACCACTGTAGCAGGGACTATGAAAAAGCCTCCGTGACTCTGTCAAACTCATTGGAGCCACGTGTTAACAGGAGGCAGCTCCTTCTTTTACATTTTCCCATTTCAATTGCATAGTTGATTTTTTTGCCATCCAGACTTGTTTCCTATGACTTTGGGACAGGGTAGGTGAGTGGGATTGGGAGAGTGACCACAACAAGAAATGAAGGAGGGCAGTGCGCTTTGGATGATTAACAAGGCAGAGGTAAGCCCTGGCTGTCTTTATAATACCTGAGCATTTCCCATTGCATATTTCCTCCCTGCCTAGCTGCAAGATGGAGTCACCCCTTTGGAAAATTAAATTTCATAGAAAGTTGGCCATGGTTCCACTTCCCTCTGCCTATGGAAGCAAAAGATGGAAAGATCTCTGACTTGTCACAACTGTTGAATCACTTTCAAACAAGATTTGGGAGGAGCCTGAATCCTTTCTCTAGAGAGGTTCCCAAATGCATGGCCTTAAAAGCAGCCCAAATGAGATGAAAAGCTTTTAAGAGCAAAGTGATAAAATATCCACGTGATTTGGATAAAGTGGAAATAAAGACACAGGCAAAGAGACACAAACAGATAGAAATGAGATGCTTCCCAGAAACTGGGGTGGGGGGGAACAATTTCCATAGGGAACTCTCTCCCAGTGAAGAGAGGATTTAGTACTCTGAGCCTGCCATGACCCCTCTTCAATGGATTCCTCCATCGCTTCATTGAAATGCCCATAAAATAAAGGTTAGTCCCATCCTAAGGATATGTTCCACCTTTTCCAAACCATACTATTAACTTGTATTAGCTCCTTGGGGTTAGGCCGCCATAGCACAGAGAATGTGTACTAATGTAGTTCGCCTGGAGTTATGTTCATTTAAAAACCTAGGATACCGTGGAGAAGGTTCCCCAGGGCTAAGATAAGTTTAACGAATCTAAATCTCGGCAATGAACTCACCTACAAAGTTTCTGAAATAATTAGCCCTGGGAAGGGCACCCATTTGTTCATTCCACCACTCCCCACCCTCATCTCAGTAATCTGGATGCTTGAGTATTGAAAGAGAGAATGAAAACGTGTATTCACTTTCTGAGTTCTCTATGATTGAAAGGCTGTCTCCACAGACACTCAGGAGGTGTTTATACAACCATTTTACCCAATGCAGATGGCTGAAAAGCTTTATCTGTTGGTCTCATGTGTAACCAGTGTTCTTACCAGCCCAACATCGCTTCCTCCTTTTGGGAACAGCGCCCATCTCTTCTTTCAGGGACCACACTTTGGATACTCCATGTTGTTCCTGGGAAGCTGTTAATCATGGTGTCCTTCTCTGCCCTTCCCTCTACCACAGTGGTCATGTGACTGGGGTTGACTAGTCAGAAGACTTCTTCCTGCAGATAGTTTAGAACCAGAAAGGACATAACTCAGGCCAGAGTCATCTTTAGAATTTTTTTAAATTATAGTTGATTTACAATATTGTGTTAGTTTCAGGTGTACAAAAAAGTGATAGATATATATATATTCTTTTTTCTGATTCTTTTCCATTATAGTTTATTACAAGATATTGAATATAGTTCCCTCTGCTATACAGTAAATCTTTGGTGTTTATCTATTTTATATATAGTAGTGTGCTCTGTTAATCCCATACTCCCAGTTTATCCCTCCCCCTGCCCTTTCCCCTTTGGTAACCATAAGTCTTTTTTTTTTTTTTATGTCTGTGAGTCTGTTCTGTTTGTATATAAGTTCACTTGCATTATTTTTTTGATTCCACGTATAAGTGATATCATATAATATTTGTCTTTCTCTGACTTACTTCACTTAGTATGAGAATCTCTAGGTCCATAAATTTTGGAGACTGTGGTGGGAAAGTTCTCCTTTCCTTTTGGATCTTGAGCCATGAGGATGTAAGATTATAAACCACCAGGGGCTCTTTTTATCACCATAGGAGGAGAGGCTGCCTCAGATTATAGCCACAGAGCACTGAAACGAGAAAAACAGAGACCCAGGAATATTGCTCACACCCCTGTATCTAGACCCACACTTCTCAGTTAGTGGTCAAGTTCTCTTGCTTTCTTAAGCTAGTTTGTCTTTGATTTCTGCCACTGGCAGCCAAAAGCATCCTGACCAGAACTGTGATAAATATTGGAGCCATTATCGAGTGCTAAGCACTGGGTATACCAAGACAAAGGCTCCCAAAGAGCTCTCAGTTGAGGATTTATGACAAGTGGTTTCAGATATGAACATTGGAGTCAAAAGATCCTGAATCTGAATTCCAGTTCACCATTTCCTACTTGTGAGTCTGTGGTAGGCAGAATTCTAGGACAGCCTGAAGATTTATCCTACGCTCACCTGTGTCCATGATCTGGGCTATTCCCTCCTCTTGAGTGTGGACAGGACCTGTGAATATGATGGGATGTAACTCCCACGGTTAGGTTACATTACATGGCAAAGGTGAAGGGACTTTTGAAGATGTAATTAAGATCCAAAATCAGCTAGTTTTGAGTTCATCAAAAGGGATATTATTCTCAATGAGCCTGATCTAAGTCTTTCTAAGAAGGACTGAGTCCTTTCTGGAGAGAGAAGTGCTCTCTTGCTGGCCTTGAAAAATCAAAGAGCCATGTTACGAACTGCATACAGGGTGGGGCTGCCTCTGGGAGCTGAAGGTGTCAGTCCTACAACTGCAAGGAACTAGGTTCTGTGAACATCTTGGGAGAGCTTGGAAGAGGACCCTGATCACAGGTGAAAATGCAGTCTTGAGTGACACCTTGATGACAGACTTCTAAAACCCTGAGCAGAGGACCCATCCCTAGAATCCTAACCCACAGAAACTGTAAAATCATAAGTGGATGTTGCTTTAAGCCACTAAATTTATGGTAATGTGTTTTGTAGCAATAGAAAATGAAGACAGTGTCCCTGATTAAAATTAAGCTTTCTGAGCCTGAATTTCCTGGTCTAGTAATGGTGATAGAACCCCCTACTTTTACGGGTTGCTGTGAAGATTCATTGGTAATGCCTGTGTGATAAATGCCTGACCTATAGCTCAACACCTACTCATTGCTAGTTTAACTCTTCACATGTTGTGGGCACACACATGCCTGTGTGCCCATGTAGGGTAACAGATGTTTGTTAGGTCCACCGCTAAACATACAAGCATCAAAAAAGGGACTTTGCATCTCATCTTGTCCAACTTCTTGTTTTTATAAAAAGGGAAAACAAGGTCCAGAAAGGAGAGTGACTTGCCCCAGGCCACAAAACTTGTTAGTGGACACAATAAGGACATCCAGCTCCTTGCCTCAGATTCTGCCTCAGTCTCCACCCTCCAGACAAGAGGGGCTGTCTTGCCAGACATGTTATGGGCAGCCATGCAAGGATAAATTATAGAAGGTGCCAACACGTTTGTCTCTTGTATTTCTTCTCTGTTGCTGTGTAACAAGTGTTCCCAAAACTTAGGACTGAAGACAACAAACTTTGATTATCTCATCATTTCTGAGTGTCAAGAATCTGGGTGAAGATTATCCGGCTGCCTCTGGCTAGAAATCTCTCATGTGGTTACTTTTAAGCCACTGAGGGGAACTACTGTTATCTGAAGACTTGACTGGGACTTCCCTGGTGGCATAGTGGTTAAGAATCTGTCTGCCAATGCAAGGGACACGAGTTCGACCCCTGGTCCAGGAAGATCCCACATGCCGCAGAGCAATTAATCCCGTGCACCGCAACTACTGAGCCCACACACAGCTGTTTCTGAAGCCCATGTGCCTAGAGCCTGTGCTTGGCAACAAGAGAAGCCACTGCAATGAGAAGCCCACGCAACCACAATGAAGAGTAGCCCCGCTCTCTGCAACTAGAGAAAGCACATGTGTAGCAGTGAAGACCCAATGCAACCAAAAATAAACTTAAAAAAAAAAAAAAAAAAGACTTGACTGAGACCAGGGTCCAGGTCCTAGCTCCCTCACCTGGCTGTGGGCTACAGGCTCCCATTTCTCTCTGCAAAGAGCCACTCACAAGCCAGAAGCCAGTTCTTCCCCAACTGAGTGATTCAAGAGAGAGAGTCTGACCAAGAATTAACAGATCATCACCTCTGCCGAACACAACTGGTCACAGAGATCAACCCTGGTGTAGTGTGAGAGGATGCACCACAAGTGTGTAAATAGCAGAAGATGTGATCCTCGGGGGCCATCTTGAAGGCTGGCTTCACATCTCTCTTTATTGCCTAAATAGTCACACTGCTGACAGTCTGAAATGCAGGCTTGCCAACAAGAAGCTCCGATGACTTTGTCCCAGCCCTTGTACTTAATAGAAATAGGAAGACCGTGACTGTAGTACCCCTGCCAAATAGCAAATGAAAATGGCATTTGAAAACTGCAATTAGTACTCCTTTCAGCGAGAAGGTCTGTTCTGCTTAATGATCTACATATCAGTGCATTCCAAGTAGAGATATTAAACGCCTTAGAATATGCAGACACTCTGCAGCACGATAGCATCTTCAAAAGACATCAGCAAAATGATCATTACTTGAATTGGCTATAAGCAAAGCTTCAGAAGGTCCAGGTGGCCTTGAAATGCAGAGCCTCAAAGTGGCAAGAGGGAAGGGCTGTGTTTTCTACAAGTCTAGTCCCTTATAATTAACGGGCTCTGCACCGTCTGACTCCAGCCCAGCTCTCCCACCTCAGGGCCCACCCTCCCTCATCGGAACCCTGTGCCCAGCACAACAGAAACACTGTTTTCTAAGACCAACAGCATCACCAGGGATGTGCATTCAGACTGAGTGGGCAGCCTGGCCTCGTTGCAGTGACCTCAGACATAGACATTTTAATTCCGGATTTCATAAGCGAGGTTGGCAAAAAGGAGAAATAAAGTGAAAGTTTGTGTTATAGCAAAATTGAACAAGTACTGCAGGAGCCTTCATCTTGGGTTTATTACTGTCCCCTGTCTGTTCTCCAAACTGCAGCCAGATAGATTGTTCTGAAACCTAATTCTACTCGTGCCATTCTCCCACTTTAAAACACTTTGGAGATTTCCCATTGCTTCTAGGGTAAGGTATAAAATATTCAGTAAGGAGCTCCAAACTCTGGATCTGACACTTCTCTTCCTCCTTCTAGGGGAGACAGTTGCACTGAGTCTCTTGAAGAGCCAAATTCTTTCCCCCTTAGAGCCTTCCTTTTTCCTCCTCCTACATCATGGCTCATCCCCTGTTTGCCTATCTCTTTGCCATCACTTGTAAACCCCTGTGTCTCCTGTTCCTTACTTCCAACCCAGCTTGCTCTGCTCCTTCAGAGCACCAGCACCAATAACAAGTAAACATTTCATTGTATGATTATTTATTGATTAACTACTTCCCACTACCCAACGGTAGGCTCTAGGAGGGCACTGCTGTGTCCCCAGTGCCTAGGATGGTGCCTGGAGGTGTTGATGCACATGGAAACACTCAATAAATATTTGCTGAATGACTAAAGATGGATAAAGATGGGACAGTCACAAACTACGGCCCATGAACCAAACCCGGTCTGCCATCTGGAGTTTGATTGCAACACAGCCACACCCACTTCTGTTTGTCCCCTTGTCTGTGCTACTTTGGCAACGTTGAGAAATTGCCACACAGACCATCTGGCTGACAAAGCCTAAAATACTTAGCCCTTTTACAGAAAAATTCTGCTGACCCCTGGACTAGATTTCAATGCTTCTCAATGAATAACCCGAAAACAAGAAAGTCTTAGGAACAAAAAATGCATTTTTCCTCCCCTATCCATCCTATGTCCAGCAGGATGATATACATGGGAAAGGAGGCTGTGTTCCGGAAACTTCAGGAATTGGCACTGTTGACCAAGCTGCAGTGAGCACTGAATGTAATGACCCAATATATTGGTTGGGGCATAAGTGACCAGGTATGCAAACGTGTGATGACTAGTGGTGACAGCATTCAAAGTCAGAGGCTGGACTCTGGCCCCTTCACAGGTGCCACAGACAAGGCCGGGCCTTGGCTTCTTGTCGTTCTTGGTCTTAATCAGCCATAATGGATCTGTCACCTTCCAAGGCTAGGTGGACCCAGGCATGCTATGATTGATCGTCTGTGTCATCTCAGGATTTCTCAGAAACACCAGCTCATTTGTTTTGTCCTAAATGGACAAGGGCTCATTGACATCCAGGAATGAATTCATCGACGTGCAGAGCAAAGTGTCAACCCAACAGGGCCCAGTGGACCGAGAGGCAGCTGGATTGGAGAGCTCGCCAAAACAGCTGATGTCTGTGGAGTGACACTGAGTGTCCAGCCCGGGCTGGAAAGAGCCGGCCCAGCACTGCAATGCACACAGAACTCAGACCATCAAAGACAGAGAGAACTGGGCTGGTGAACAGCTAGACTCTGAACTTTGGGCCATGCCTCTAAAACTAAGGTCTATGGATAGCCAGCCTTGGGCTCATAGCGCTTATAAAAAGCTTGGACTTCTGAGGCCAGCTCACATTCCCTGAACCAGAATCTCTCGGGGGAACCTGGAAATCTATATTTTTAACAAAGACACCAGGTGATTTTGGTGCCCCTGAGACTTTGAAATCTCCTGAACTAAGTCCACACTATCTTTCCCTGCTTTAGTTTCTATTACCTAGACCCACAGGTCATAGTTGAGGAAGGAGAAAGATGAAGGTAGACACTTCTCTTTGGAACAAGGAGGGGAATGCTGGGATTAGTGCCCCACTAGAGAAGACAGGTCTTCCTGTGGACTTCACTTGAAAGACCATGGTGTGTTTGAATGAGCTGGTCTGGCCGTGGCAGGGTCTGCTCAAAAGCATTCCCTGACTTAATTATCTCACCAGCATTGAGTCAATGAAGTCTTTACTGAGAGGAAACTGACACTCAGGTTGGGAAAGCAACATGACCAAGGTTAAACAGCTGCAAAGCGGCAGAGCTGGCATTGAAAAACAAGGCTGCCGACAGCAAGCCAAAGATGCTTCCCTTTGCCCCCCAGTTGTCCTCCTGTGAAGAAAGTATTTACCCCTTCTGTCCTGCCTTCTTTTCTCCCTTTCTCTCCCCCACTCCTCTCCCTCCTTTTTTCCTTCCTTCAAAATGATGGGTCAGTTGAGTGTCTTAGGTCAGGTCGCTCAGAAGCACTTGAATCTTTGGTTTAGGACCAAAGATTCAAGTGCATGTGATTCATTAAGGAAAGGGTCTGATAAGGGAGTGGAGACATTACAACAGGGAAGGAGAAGAAGCTTTCAAGGGCAAGTCGTGGGTGACATTCCAAATTCAGCTCTAACCCATACCCTTCTCTGGACCAAAAATCATCCCCAAGCCTTGAGGCAAAGACACTAGACTTTGTACTTTCCTGCTAGTCTTTGGCAGTGGCTATTGGGGTGAGAGGCGAAACTGCCAGAAATTTCCAGCTTTCAGATTGGAATCTTGGGAAACTAGCATCCAAGGGCATTGCTCCCAAAGTCGAAAACTTTGGGGATATTCCACAATTCCCAGTCTGATGCTCTCTTTGGTGTCCAGGGTCCCCAGAAGGTGGACATGTATCATAGGAATTAGGATTGTAATAAAATAGAGAAAAATGTATGTGCCAACAAAGACATATTTTATGACCCCACATCCTTCTCTTCTCATTGCCAAGGATGTGATGCTTGCCTTAAAGCAGAAAGGTTTGAATGCTGATCTATTTGCATACAAATTTTCCCTTTGTTCCTTCTTCTATCTAGCTGTAGCTCATTTTTTAAAGACTTCCCTGCTGATTCCCCCATAAACTTCTTGCTTCTAGTCTCTTATGACCTTGACGGGGACCTGAACTTCCCTCTGGTTTGGAAAAATGACTCAACTTGGGTTGTCAAAGACAAAATGCTGAATGATTTCAGTCAGGCTATTGCAATATGGGGAACATTCATTAATGAGAATGTCTCCGTGGAAAGGAAGGGGGTTTCAGGCTTTATAGAGGCAGGAAGGCAAGGAAGTCATTCACAAGTCTTATGGGGATTGTGAGAAAGGATGGGGAATTGTTATACCTGAATCACTGAGGGAAGTGGAGATGGGTCTTATCTTGGAATATGCAAGAGCAAGGTGCTCCTTTGTGGTTATCCATTTCCCTGGGAAACTAAAGGGTGAGGGTACCTCTTAAGCATTACTATTTTCTGGGGAGTACAGGGCTCACAGAAAGTTCAACACTGTCAGGATCTTCCATAAACATGACACAGGAATTAGCCCCAGAACGTTGGAAATGATTACCAAAAAAAACTTGAGGGATTTTTGCCATGGTTACTAAGTCCAGAAAATATTAACAGCTAAACATCCAAACCACTGCTTTACATTGAAGAGAAGGGATTCCTGAAACTAACCTCTCTCCTTGGAGAAGAGCTGGAATCGTCACTTGACTTTTTTCCCCTGGAGACTCTTGTCTTTGTAAGGATGACCTCCCCAAGTTTCAATAGCTTGGGGTTTGGCTTTCATTGGTCTGCCTGGGAGCTAGAGAGGGTCATGGCTGAAGGGAAAGAAGTTCAGGGCAAGAAGAGAGAAACCATGTGTGGAAGGCCAAGAGTGGCCATCATAACTCCTGAAGTTAGGGTGCCACAAGCATTGACATTGACCTCTTATTTATGGCAGGTCAGCAACCTTTTATAACTATTCAGCAACCTAGACAAGGCAGGCAGTGTCTGAGCTTTTGGTAGAATAAAGCCCAAGGAAAGAAACTACACCTAAATTTAACTCGATTTAACAGGTATAAGCCACCCCTCTACTCGCCAGAAAGTAGGAGCAGTCAACCTGCATCCCCAGACTGGCCTTCATCTTCCTCATGTTTTTCCCTCCCTCTAATTGCAGGCTTTTCTTTCTCCTTCAGGACCACAAACAACACCATGATCGCAGCTGCATATATTTGCATAGTATCCTAGAGTTTTCCCAGCATTTAATCCGAGTTGAGCCCACAGTGAGGAAAGGGGTGTCTATTCCACTATACCTAATTTTAACAAAGAAGTCAGGTATGGGAAGCTACCTGCCCAGTGTCTCACAGCTGGAAAGTAGCAGAGCTAGAGAAACCCAGGTCTCCTGAGTGACGTTCCTGACATCCTTTCTCACTGTTGCCATGTTCTCGCTTGAGTTATTTGCATTAATAAGTGGGGCTTGGAGACAGAAACAATCTCCTCCCTGATCATAGACCTCAGCTGCCCCATGAGGGATATATTCTATGCCCCCCCAATTACTTCACCTCTGGGGACAGAGAAGGCTCCATTGGGTTTTTCTAGCCTTGCCCTCATCTGCAAAGGATGCTGCCCATAGAGAAATCCCTCCATTTTCCCCAAAGGTAAAAGAGAAAGAAAAAAAAAAAACTTTAATTCTGTTTTTATTTAAATAGCCATGAGAATTGGGAACACAAGATAACCAATCAGTTATTGCTAGTGGAATTTTCCTAGTAAGGAGAAAGCACTTAGACCCAAAATGTATACATTTCTTCCAAAATGTCATTCAACATCTATCTCTTTCCCAGATAGTGACAAACGCTCCATGTTCCTGTCAAAATGCCAGCTTTCAGCACCAGCCTTAATAATAAAAGCCAGATCCAAAATCCAACAGAGAAATTGCAACTTTGCCAGCAAAGAGTTTATCATCCCATTTTATTTTAAGGTCCCAGGCTTACTTTTTTCAAAATGTCTTTACTGTTTTCTCTTAATTAAAAAAAATCATCACTTTATCCCTTCAGTTGAATTTCCTTCATGAGAACCTTTCACTAATACACATTTTTTTTTCTTTCCTAAAATATGATTGTTGGGATGTTTCAAAAAATAATTTGATAAAAAGAATACAACACACACATCACTTGTGATTCCAATTTGGCTAAAGCTGTTATCAATTGTGTGGCACTAAATAATAAACAATATATATATAATAGAGAATTGCAGTGATTTTTTTTTTATCTGAGATAAAGGATCCATTTTGCCCATTTTTTTTCCTGATTTTTCTTTCACCTCCTTCACCACCCCACCACTTTCACTGGGGGCGGGGGGGGGGGGCAGGGTTGGTGGCAGGGGAAGTTTATAGCCCAATAAAATACTCAGATTATTCTATGAGCAGTTATCAGTATTAGCAAGATAAAGATTTATCCATGTTGTATTTGCACCACTCTGAGGATCCCAGCAATGAGACACATTGGCCTGAATCCAAGGTGGGTTATCAGGATAAAAAAAGATGCTGGAGAGGTGGGGATACGAAAGACAGAAGATGAGAGATTGGGGGAAAGGGACTTCTGTAGAGGATTTATTGGGGGATTCCTATGCCCCATGCACTGTCATAAGTGCTTTACCCAAATTATCCCATTTTAACCTCACAAAAACACCACGAAGTGGGTATTATCTCCAATTCACAGATGGGAAATCTGAGGTTAAGCAAGAGTAAGTGACTTGCCAAAGTCATCCAGTTATAGATGATAGAGCCAGGAACCCAACCTGGATAATCTGCCTTCAGAGCACAGGCTCTGAAGACTCCAGAATGCTTTGGAACATTCTGTGCCATATTGCATCCTCACTCTGAGACTTTTGCTCTCCCTGCC
Source organism: Hippopotamus amphibius kiboko (assembly GCF_030028045.1). Classification (NCBI taxonomy): domain Eukaryota; kingdom Metazoa; phylum Chordata; class Mammalia; order Artiodactyla; family Hippopotamidae; genus Hippopotamus; species Hippopotamus amphibius. The sequence continues at coordinate 127,923,410 of NC_080194.1, forward strand.
ATCCTAGGGCAGCCCTCCTAGTCCCATGGGGTTCTGGACATCTACATTTTCTGGAGAAAAGACTGAGCTCTGGTAGGGGTGTCCCGCCCTTCTTCCTCCCCCCATCAGAAGCCAGTGGACAACTGTCTCTGGGAATGTCCAGACAAGGGCTCTTCCTTTGGCTCCTTCTGATCACAGGGGCCTGCTGTCCTGTTTCTTGGCAATTCTGCATCTTCCTGGCATCCAAGTGTTAATTACTTAACACCAGAAATCCTGCAGCTGTTTCCATGGCCCCTTCTCAGCCTCTTCCCACTCTCACCCAAGACCCACACAGCAATTCCAGTCTTTGGAAATCACCCACTTGGGTAAGTCTACGGTTCCTCTAGCCCAGCCTCAAACTCACTCTTCAGCCTCACTTCCTACCAAACACAGTCTTACCTAGTGCCAAAAGATGTCTTGAATGCTTGTGAAGCCCGGGCCAAGAACCACATTCTACAGTTCAGAAGCACTGTCTCATTCCATGCCCCAAACACACTTTGTTGTGAGGACTATCATTATCTTCCTTTACAGATGGGGAAGTGGATCAGAGCGTAAATGACAGAGCAAGGATCTGACTCCAGGGGTGTCAGACTGCCAAGTCCATGCTCTTGCCACTGTGGTAAACAGTTACAGGGATGTTAGCAACAATAACAGGAATGAAATCACCTTTTGGTATTCCTTTGAAAAAGAGAAAAAAAAGTTCACAAAATTAATTCAACTCTCTGTAAGCAGGTAAGCTCCAAGAGGACAGGGAGGGGGCTAGTCTCAGATGCCTAGAACAGGATTCAGCACATAGTAGATGTTCAGTAAAGAGCTTTGATGAATGAATGAATGAATGAACGAATGGATGGATGGTTTGTAGACTCACTTGATTCATTTATTCTTTCAACAAACACATCCTATGTGTCAGGTCCTAGGATAGAAGCTGTAGTTACAAAGATGATCCCACAAGGAGTTCAGGGTCCAATGAAGGAGATCAGGCATATCCAATACAGGTTTCTGAGCTAGAAGGAATCCCAGAGAGATGTCCATATTATATATGTGTCACCACACAGTGCAGCTTGCATTCACAATAGCACAGGTCTCTAATACAAGCTTTGACTAGCAAAGGTTGTCATTCCCCTGAGGACATTTATCCTTCCTTTCATCATGGACTGAGGGCCAAAGAGTGACTCCAAGAATACAGAATGTGTAGGGTCCTTCACCCCAGGATGCTATACCCGGTTCATCTGTACAGTGAATGGCTGTACACATCAGATTTAATGACTCTGGTAGGTTGCTGTTTACAGACAGCCAAGAATGATTCAGACAGCAGCTGATAAACAGCCCTGGCTCCCCAGACTGAAATAGTATGGCAGGCCTTTGCCACCTTACAAATTACATAAGAATGGGCAAATTAGCAGAGATGAGGAATAGATACATACAGACCCTGGGTCTTTCTTTTTCTTTAAGTAACAGCTTGGAAAGAACTTAGAATAGACAATGGGCCATCCATTCTTGGAATATGAGGAAAGATGAGTGGGGGAGGGAAACTTGATTTATAAATTACAGGCAGTGAGGAGATGGTGCCCGGTGTGCGGAGCCGGGGTGGGGTGGGTGCAGGGAAGGGGGATGTACTTAAAGGTGTGGTGGGTCCTGACGTAGCCCTTCTGATTAGCCTTGGATTCAGACCTCCTTTTACTCAGCTGTCCATTTGCTCACCTGTTCAACACATCGTTTTATTTTCTGAGCACCTCCTGGGTCCCATGCACGGTTCTCTTTGCCTGGGACACAGCAGTAAATGCCTTTTGGGATTTATATTCTGTTGAGGGAGACAGAAACTAGAAAGAAAAATAAGCATACAGCAATAGCAAGACCAGCAGGAAGGGACATGCACCGTGTAGGCAATTAAATAGGATGATGTGATGGAGGACACAGGAGGAGAGTGGGGTGCCATTCTGGTTAGGGGGTTCAGGGAAGGCTGTCTGAGGGGTGACTTCTGAGCTGAGAGGTGGCCCTCCAGACCTGCACTGTCTGGCCATGTGCAACCACTGAGCACTTGACCTATGGCCAGTCCGAATGGAGGTGACCATCAGTGTAGAATCCACCCCAGATCTTGAAGATCAAGTATGAAGGAAAGAATGTAAACTATCGCATTAATAAATTTTAATACTGATCAGATATTGAGATGATACTATTTTGGATAATTGGAGTGATAAAAGATATGGCTGGGTGGGGAAAGGAAAGATTGGGAGTGTGGGATTAACAGATGTAACTATTCTACATAGAATGGATAAACAACAAGGTCCTACTGTATAGCACATGAAACTATATTCAATATCCTGTAATAAACCATAATGGAAAAGAATATAAAATAAGAATGTCTATATGCGTATAATTGAGTTACTTTGCTGTACAGCAGAGATTGGCACAACATTGTAAATCAACTATACTTCAATAAAAAAATAGAAAGATTAATGTCATAAGAGACCTAAGAAAAGCTGATAACTATTCTAGATTAAAGAGACTTGGTAACTTTAAAAAAAATGGCTAAAATGAATCCCCCGTTTCTTTTTCTTTTTTTTAATGTGGCAACTACAAAATGTAAAATTGCCTCCATGGTACCCATTCATGGGTCACATTCTATTTCCAATGGATGGTGCAGCTCCAAATAGAGAGAAAAACAAGCACAAAGGGAGAGGACAACAGAAGGAGCCTCTGTTCTGGGTCTGCTTGTTGGCCGCGTGAACTTGGGAGGTTCCGAGCATCCTTGGCAGTGAAAGGGATGTTAATTTCCCCGAGGAGGGCATTGAAAGAAATGCGTGAGATCACGTATTTACATGAAGGTGTCTGTCTCACCTGCCATGTAATAATGAAATACAGTGGGTGTCCTGGTGGTCTTTGTAGCCATGGGTACCCTCCTCCCTTCTGGAGAGTCAGAGTGTGTCTTGGATAATCTACTGGTCTCTGGGCTGTCAGTCCATCACCCCTCAGCCCACAGGAGTATGTGCACGCCCTCTATCCACCCCAGCACCCCAGCCTGAGCTCCTGCCAAGAACAGACCTATACTGACCCCCAGGGCCTTGCCTCTGACACCAGCACCCCCTTTTGCAAAGCCGCTGTAGCCCTTTCTAAGCATGAGCTCACTGAAAAAGACAAAAGCCAATTTTCCTCGCAGAAACTTGGGAGATTTTACTTTGTATCGATGTCTGGCTGGGAATAGAATGAGCTTGTCCAGCCTCGCTTGAAATGGGCCATTCTGAGCGGGCTGATGGAAGGGAAAAAAGGATATTTTGATGGAGACTTTTAATCTCTCTCCACAGGGACAGAGCCGAGGATGGGGCCATTGGCCTTCCGTGGTCCCTTTTGCATTTTCTGCTTGAGAGCTTTTTGGTGTTTGTTGTAGTAGTTGGCAAAATAGGGGTAAAAATAACAACTCATGGGGTCGTTGTGAGTTTTAAATGAGGATGAGAAAATTGAATTGAAAATCATTAATGAACGACAGGTTCTCAACGCACTGTATTTTTATTTTATCACCATCTTCATTTTCTCTGGCTCTGGAGGAAGGGATGCCCACCACCGACAGCTCTGCCCCTGTCCCGAGAGAATCAACAGAATTTTTCTCCAGAGCATCCCAGGCTCTCGGGGCTGAAGATGACTTCGAGGGCTCTGCCCCAAGCCGCTCTCCTCACTGGGAAAATATCAGTGACCACCAGTCTCCGAAGGCCTTCTCCATGGAGAACACTCAGTCCTGTGCTTTATAGACATTATCTGTGTATTTCTCCACTTGACAGAAGGGGAACTAAGTCTCAGATATCATGAGCCTTGACAAGCTGCCATGACTAGTGGACTGGCAGACACAGGACTCCAGAGCCAGCTTTCTAAACCTTCCATCCCTGCCTCCCAGGATTGTCCCAGAAAGGCAGGTTGTCCTCTGCTTAAAACCTCCAGTAACGACAACCTCACGACCTCACAAGACACTTATTAATCAGCATTTACTCTACGACCCGATGTTGCACTCTCCTCCAAGGGTTCCCTGCACCTTAACTCAAATCAATCCTGACTCTATTTGTGTGAGGCAGGTACTATTATTATTGTCCTACTCACCAGATGAGATATCAGAGGCTTGGTCCACCAGTGTGTCCACAAGCTAATAAATGACAGAGCAGAACCCAATATAACTGATGGCAAAGCCCAGACTCAGAACCGCTGCACCCTCCTGCCTCTTGTGGTCCAAGAGGTACACTCGTCCTTGTACCCAGTGGCCACGGCGATGGAGCATCTCCATCAGTCTCCATCAGTAGAGGCCACTCCAGTGGGCGCAGTTCCTGTGGCTCTCACCCTGAAGATGCCTGCGACCCTCTGTAGACAAGACAAACCCCAGCCTAGAAAAAAAGCTGTCTGAGAATGATCTATCAGCATCCCTTAAGGAGACCATGCTGCTCCCTTCACGATCGCCTCCTACTGTACGTGATAAGCGGTAACGTATGGGGTTCATTTACTCCTGCGTCTCTGCAGAAATATGGCGGGCGCCATCAATTTCCCTGTTTGTTCTCTGACCCACTGTTCCTGGGTTAAGCAGCCTGCTTTGTCTACATTTGTCAGTTGGTACAAGCTTCTCCCTGCCATCGGCACCGCTATTGATGAACGTCGTCAGAATACGGAGCCTTGAATAATGTATAAAGGATTCAACATGCAAAGTCTCCCTCGGAAGGGGAGGGGGTGGGTGGGGGTGGGGAGAGGGAGTGTTATATGTTTTCTCTGTTGGAGCGCCTTAATTTACAAAGCATATTTGTCAAGTCTTTTGCTAAGAGTAATGCCGGGGAGCAGCCTCCCATCATTCTTGTTAATGGGACTGTCTGTGTGTTACAGTAAACAGCTATAACTCTTCTGTTGGAGCCATTGTGCGGCAGGAGGAGTTTTTTCAGCATCCAATTAAGGGTGTCTCCAATTTGCCAGCCAGGATCATGAGAGCCGTGACTCAGGCATCAGGCAACCTGGGCACTGTGGAAGCTTCTCCGAGTGGAGTGAAGACGGCTGATCTGCCCTTCCTTCACTTGCACAAGGGGTCTGGAGCTCATCCTGGGCATTCTCTGCTGTCCTTTAAAGGCCACCATGTCCCTGCAGCTAAGTGGTCAAAGATGTTAGCCTGATGTTCAGGGCTTTTCTCAGACTCTCATAGAGGTTGGGGACATATGCGCTCAGCTGTAGGTCCACATGTGTTGTCAACTCAGCTCAGCCTCGTACTCACTGGGGAAACTTGGGCAAGTTACTTAACTTCTCTGAGCCTTGGTCCCCAGTGTGGAAGGGGACAACCCCTAGCACTTGTTTTATAGGATTGTTTTGAGAATCCTATGAGACTGTGTGATGCATAGCAAGCCACCACCATCATCATCACATCATCATCACCATCATCATTCCCCAGCCTCGGACGTGTCTCATTCCTCACCTCTCTGAGCTTCGTTAATCTGTATCCATTTTTCATATTTCATCTCCCATCTCACCTCCTGATGACTGTAGTCAACAAGGACTCTTCTCTCCATGAATAATCACAGTAGAGAGAGAGGTTACAATGTCCCAGGGCTATGCGTCTCTCTCATCACTACCCTATGGGGTGGATTCTATTCCTCCACTTTACTGATGAGAATGCTGAGGCTTGGAGAGTTCCAACAGCTTGGTGAAGGGCTCGTGGTTCTCAAGTGGCAGGATGGGGTCTAGATGCCAGGCCTGCCTGAATCCAGAGCCCTGTGCTCCCCATTTCTCTCAGATCCAGGCAGCCCCTGCCCCAGGGTCAGTCCTGGCCCTCTGGCACAAATTATAACCTCTCATTATTGTCCTCTCATATCTCTTAGTCCCAAGGAAGGTGATGAAGTCCTTAGAACTATGGGATATCTTGCGTTCATTCTATCTTTTTTTTTAATATCTGAGATGAAAAGAACCCAAGGTATCACTCAACCCACCCTCCTGGGTTTTATGAACTGGGATGCTAATGCCTCAGAGGCTCACCCAAGGCCATTCAGAGTCTAGGGCAACACCAGGATTAGAACTCGGATCCCTTGATTTTCAATCCACCTCAAAGGGGCAGAGAGGTGATCTTTAGAAAGATGCTTGCTTATTTGTCGGTGTTGGGTTTTGTGGTTTGGGAAGAGAGCATTAGGAGGTCTTGAATCACTTTCTCTTTTTCAATTTGCATTCCTTCCACTGTAGCCCCACCTCCTCTTCCTCACTGCTTTTTCCAGAAAGATGGAGAGTGGCTGGTACCTTCCTGCAAAAAGAAAACCTTCTTGTTCACTCACTGAGTCCTTAGCAAACTGAGCATGAAATTTGTGTCCCATCTTATGGTGGGAGCTAGGGAGCTGATGATGGACAAAATATGGTCATTATTTGTATTGTTCCCATAGAGTATTAAGGGAGAAAGAACAATAAGCAGATACATGTAATTCAAAGGGATGCAGGCTGCAGCCACCTCCACCAACATCGTGCATCGAGTGCTCCATTTCTAAGTATTTTTCTAAGTGTTACAAACACATTAACCCATTTACTCCTCAAAACCAGAGACAAGCAGTTTATGATTCCTTTCATCAGAGGAGAAAACTAATGCACAGAAAGGCTTTAAAAATATTCCTTAGTTAATAGAAGTCCATGCGAAGTGCAATAGGACCATGAAAGAAAGAGCGTCCAGATTTGGGAGGGATTTCCAGAAAAACAAACAAACAAACAAACAAACCTGCTCATGTTGGAGGTGGTTCTTTTTTAAAAGGGAAATGGTTTGCCAAGAAAATCGCTGAGCTGTGGGAGTGGAGGCCTAGATGAAGGTGTGAAGGTGGCAGGTGCAAAAAAAGTTGTAAGACACTGGGACACAAAAGAATGTGGCTTCTTTGGGGGGCTGCAAGCATCTCTATGTTGCTCATCCTCTAGCGAGAGGGTGTCAAGGCAGGAACAAGCGGAGGGCATCTCCCAGTCTCCCCTTCCTCTGGGCCGTTTGCCCCTTCAGCAATATTTTTGAAGTATAGTTGATTTAAAACGTCGTATTAGTTTCAGGTGTATAGAAAAGGGATTCAGTTTTACATACGTATATATTGGGTTGGCCAAAATGTTCATTCAGTTTTTTCCATAACATCCTACAGAAAAACCCGAACAAACTTTTTGGCCAACCCAATACACATCTCTTTTCAGATTCTTTTCCATTGTAGATTATTACAAGGTGTTGAATGTAGTTCCCTGTGCAATACAGTAGATCCTTGTTGTTTATCTATTTTATGTATAGTAGTTTGAATCTGTTAATCCCAAACTCCTAATTTATTCCTCCCCTCTCCTTTCCCCTTTAGTAACCATGAGTTTGTTTCCTATATCTGTGAGTCTATTTCTGTGTTGTAGATAAGCTCATTTGTATATTTTTTTAAATGCCACCTATAAATGATATCATATGATATTTGTCTTTCTCTGACTTACTTCACTTAGTATGATCATCCCTATGTCCATCCATGTTCCTCCAAATGGCACTATTTTTTGTGTGTGGCTAATATCCCATTTTATATATGTACCACATCTTTTTTATCCATTCATCTGTTGATGGACATTTAGGTTGCCTCCACGTCTTGGCTATTGTAAGTAGTGCTGCAGTGAACATTGGTGTACATGTATCTTTTCAAATTAGAGGTTCTGTCTTTCTCAGATATATGCCCAGGAATGGAATTGCTGGATCATATGGAAACTCTATTTTTAGATTTTTAAGGAACCTCCATACTTTTCTCCATAGTGGTTGCACCAATGTACATTTCTGCCAACAGTGTAGGGCCTCTTCATTAATTTTCCTGAGCACTTACTGTATACCAGATTCTGAGGTGTCAGAGGTAAATAAGATCCAACAACCACTCATAAAGAGCTCCCAGACTAGTGGGACGAGCAGATTATTATAAGGATGTCGTTGCAAATGCAGTGCTTGACATATGCCTGGGGCACTATGGGATTACAGGTGTAAAGCCATGAAACTAGGACAATTCAGGGAATGAGGTACTTGGGCATCTTACAGTCTGACCAGGAGTGAGCCAGGTGTTCCCTGTGTTTGAGGGGCGACAGCAGAATAAAGTGTGACAGAAAAGCACAAGCAGGAGCAAAGATACATAGATGAAAAAAAGCTGTCTTGTGCAGCAGCCTCTGCTGGTCCAGTAGCCATTCTCTCCTCAACTCTTGTTCAGGTATCAGCCAACAAGGTGCTCAGGGAAGACAGTCCCAGCTCTAGGACATGAGTTATGAGTTGTCTGGACCAATCAAGGTCATGGTCATGTCATGCAGTGATGGGTTTAGGCATGCAGTCCGGTGGTAACCAGTGGGGGAGATTTGGGGGGAAATAGCTCATAAAAAGAAATAGACAGGGACTTCCCTCCCAATGCAGGGGTCACAGGTTCAATCCCTGGTCGGGGAACTAAGATCCTGCATGCCTCACAGCAAGGCTATAAAAAAAAGAAAGAAAAAGAAATAGACAAGGAAAAAGGTCCCCTTCCTTATTGTGGATAGAACCGTGGAGGCCAGGATCTCTGAAGCTCTCCAGTTTCTTATAATGATAAGGAGACAGATTGGGAGGGAAAAGACCTAGACTCTAAGAAGAGTAGAACAGAGAGATGGGGAGAACCTATATCCTTATTAAGGTAATAGTGCCTCCAAATCAACCAGCCCTAGAACTGTCCACCTCTGGACATTTTGCTATGTGAGATTTTTAAAGACCTGTGTATTTTAAGCCTCTGTTGGTTTGAATCATCTCTTCCTTGCAGCCCAAAGTGGCATCAAGAAACTACAAGCAGTCAAGTGTGGCTAAAGTGTAACGCGATAGTGGCTGGTGGGGATGGGAAGACAGGCCCAGTATAAGGAAAGTTTACACGTTAAAGAAAAGTTCTATCACAAGGTCAGCAGAGAAAATGAGGGGGGAGTAGGTGGGAAGTATGCGGTTGCAGGAAATGGAGGTTTAATGTTTGTGTAAATTGAAAGAAGGAATCTACTCGGAAATGAGAAAAAGCAAGATTAAAATGGAAAACACAGCCTCAAAGCTATTAATACCCAACAGATCCAAATTGAAAAATAAAAGCGATGGGTGAAGCATATAGTTCTCAAAATGAATTCGTGTCATAAACCATTAACATCAGCTCTACCTTATTACCTGTAATTCCAGAGAGAGGGGCTGCAAGCAGTGCGGGGCAGACATCTGATCGGAGATGGGCTAGAGCTCTGCTCCTATTCCCTCCTCCTGTGACCACCCTGCTCTGAGCATCCCCCTCTCATCCTTTTCTGAAAAACCCCAAGAGAAACCCCAAGCCACCCTTGTCCCAGGGAAGATCTCAAGCACCAGCAAATGCTATTGCTGAGAGATTCTGAAATCAAGTGAGCTCTTGGTCAGATCATTATTTCTTTCCTCCTTTAGGTATCCCCCCAGTAGAGGCCCCCAAATTGCCCTGACCACATTAATGCACATTTGGTGTTGATGAGAAATGTGTCAGCTCTGACCCACCATTGGGTCTCAGTAAATGTTCATTAAACCTGGGCCACGTGCAGGGGAGACAGGGGACTAGTAAGGGCTGTGTAATGTTCCTAGTGATCCCCAGAGCCTCCCAACCCTCAGCACCCATACACATCACCACTGCAGCATCCTTAGCCTCTGGCATATCCCAGGACATCGTGGTGATAATTATTTGTGCTCTGAACGCAGACACAGATTCAAATCTTAGCTCTACCACTTACCTGCCCTCTGACCCTAGGCAAGGTCTTAGAATCACCATGCTTCAGCTTCCTGGTCTGCAAAATCGGGGCAAGCGGGCCAAAGTCTCCTGAGAGTACAGGGATTAAATCGGGAGTTGTATGTGTCTAGACCAGTGTGTAGCATGTAATAGGAGCTCAATAAATATTGGGTTTTCCCCTACTGGTCTCCCAAATCATCATGGCCTCTTCTGAGCTCGTCCTTTCTGCTCTATAGAAAGGCTTTGGAGTCTGCAAGGCACTAAAGAAGAGATAGGGCATTTGCATGTGGCCAATCTCCATCACTGAAAGTTTAGGACCTTTGTAGGCTGGGAAGAGCCTTTGTAGAGAAGCATCTCCTGGGATATTGGAGACCACGTGTTGTCAGCATGGGAGACTGAAGGAGGACACACAATACATCCCATGATGGTCCAACCGTCAAAGGATGACCCTTCCTCAGTGCCCATGTCCACCACTTTATTCGCCGAGAGAGTAACTCCAGAGTACTCTTCAGGTGGGAAAGATCTCCCATAAGTAGTCTATCCTCAAAATATATCTGAAACCCCTTCCCAGCAACGACACTAATCCAAGCCTCTCTTGCTCCACATGGAATACTAAATAGCTCTTTCACTGGTCTCTGCTTCCACTCTTTCCCTGCTCCACTTCCTTACCACACAGCAGCCGGGGCTGTAGTTTGACAACCCACTGCTCAAGGCTTGTCAGCAGTTTCCCGTTGCCTTTAACAGGGAGATGAAAATCGTTCACCAACCCTAAAGCTCTTGTATCATCTCACCCATCTTATCTTTCACTACTGTCCTTGAGTGCATGTCTTAGCCTAAGTGACAGTTACCTCACCTGTAAAATATAGATGAGGCAGGTTAAGGGTGATGGAGATGAAACAGGATAAAAGACAGAGGGCATATGGCACTGGGCTAGATTTCTCTCATAGGCTGTGGGATTTTTGAAAAGCAGCTCCTTACCCAGCAGATAGGCTTGGTTTTCTATAGCTGAGTCCCCTCTGCTCTCCTCAAATGGGGAGCTCCAGGCATCCCATTTCTCTTTGTCTCTGCCAAACAGGCAACTCAACACACACACCCCTAACAGACAGCCAGACATGCTAGATTAGCTCCAGGAGAATTAAGAGGAGTTTAAGAACCATGCCATTAGCAGCAAGTGAGTGCTCCTTGCACAGAGCTGCAGGCATATTGAGAAGCTGCCACAAGCCCCAAAATTCTGCATGTCTCTCCTAGAAGGCCCTCTACCCTGAGGACCACTCCTTCTTCTACAAGGCCACCCCCAGCAGCCAGCTCAACTCACAAGTTGGCCCCATCTTATCCTCCAGGATACTGAACCATGGTCACCTGGGCTCCCTGGGGTGACCACCAAGAAGGTCCATGCACCTCTCTGCCCTCCTCCTGAGGTTTAATGCCTGATTTTTTGGTCCAAGATGTGCCTCCAATGAGCCACAGTTAACCAATCATAACAATCTTCAGGTTGAAAGAGGTCTTCAACTCTTTCTACAACTTCCCCAAAAAATGTGAGTCCCATTTATTCTTGGAAGGAAACTCTTCACATTCCATGTATCCATCCAGCTTTAGGACCTTCTTTCCATTAGGCAATTCTTCATAATCACCTAAAATATATTTCTTGCTGGGGCAAAAAAACAAACCTAAGACTGAGATGGAATGCCTCTCCATTCAGGGTCTCTACATCACTTGGTACACACCTCTTTCATTTGGGTTCCTCAAGTCATCTCATATTACACGACTTGGTTTATGTTGTCATGCTTATTTCTTCTAGCGAACTTTGAGCTCCTTGAGGGCAGAGGCCATGTCTTCTTAATCTATTGTTCCATTGAATAATTCTTTTTTAAAAAGCAAAACAAACCAACACAGACTATAGAGCCTCAAAGATATAAGTTCAAATTCTAGATCTTCTACACATCAGCTATGCAGAGAAGAGACTTGATTTCTTTGTCTCCTTCTTCTTGTCTATAAAATAGAGATGATAATCTCTACTATGTAATGTTGCCATGGTGAATAAAGTGAATAAAGATATCCATCATTTGTTGAGTATCTACTAGTATTCCTGACACAGAGCAGATGCTTCATCAAAGTTTATTCCCTCCCATCTTTGCTTGGACACTCGCTCTGCCCTGCACGTGGGAGGGACTAACTTCCCCATTCATTCAACTCCACTCAAAGTGCTCTTATCAAACATCACTCTTCATGCTAGGTGCTGGGGATGCAGTGATGAAGTAAGGTCACTCCCCACCTTCCAAGATTTTTCAGTTTAGAGTAGGATAAAGCAAAGGAAGCAGGTAAGTTGTAATGAGGCATTAGAGGTAAATATAGCCTGCTGTGGAAGGACAGAGGTGGGACCCCATCATGCTGGGCATTCAGAGAAAACTTCTCAGAGGAGATAACAGCAAAATGATAACTGGAGCTTGAACTTGTCTTTGTCAGATCAAGAGAAAGACGGAGGCATGTTCAGGGGACTGCAAAAACTAGAGGATATGAGAATGCAGAAATTAGCTGAAATCTGATTATGCCCAGCCTTATTAGCCATGATTATTGGCCAGGAGTATTTTGGTGGCAAATGACAAAAACTTAAACTCAAACTAGGTTAATCAAAAAAAAAAAAAAAAAGCGGAGAAATTTGTTTGCTTAGCCTGAAAAAATACTAGGATAGCTGCAAAACTAGAAGAAATAGCTTCAGGAAGTGGGGCCTCAAAGACTGGAAGGATGGCTGGAAGCACCAGCACATTTTCCCCTCATCCATCTTTCATCTTTGCTTAACTTTGTTCTTCAGAAGAGCTGTGTCCAAACCCTAGGGAAGATCACTCCCAGATCCCCAAATCCATATTGTTCCAGTTTATCAATTCCAGCAGGAAAAAAAAAGGCATAATTTTCAATGTCCATATATCTTTTCCTGGGCAGGATTCTACTGGCTCTGTTTGAGTGACATACCCTCTCATTCATCCACTTATTGTGACCTGGGGATGGGGTGTTCTGATGGGCCAATTCTGGGTCATAGCTCAGTGCAATGCAGATAAAATTAAAGTAAATCACGGAGCTATCAAACCATGGTAAGGAGTTTGGTAAGCATTTGGTGACAATAAAAACTTCTAAAATCTCTAACAGCTCAAGAAATCATGGTTGAACATTGCGGGGTTAAGAGGGAAGGAGAATCGGGCAGCTCAGGGTCTTTCTAGAGTCTAAAATATGGCCAGAATGTAACTTTCATTTTCTCTTCTGAAGACCTTTTCCCTGAGGGATCCAGCGCTGGCTCTGTGACCTTGAAAAATACAACTTTCTGGAGGTTTCTGCTGTTATGTGGGGGTTGGGGGGAGAATACGCTCTTCTGCAGACCCCAGAAATTAAGAGACTGAGTCTTGAATCAAATGACTATCAAAGTTGAGGAAGAGTTAGTCGGTCACCTTTCCCTATGTCTTACCCTGATTAAACCACAAGCTTGTCTTCTCTCTCTTTGTCAAGAGAAGAAAAGGCATTTATGTTCTACCCTGCCACGTGGCCAGATTCCAAGGGCTGCTTGTGACTTTCATAAATTTTCCTTTTTTTTTCCTTCAAGCCATCTGGGGCTCTGAAAAGGAGTCTCACTTTGTTTCAAGTGTTTTTCCTTAAGGCAAAGGATGAGTACCCTGGGAAAGAGCCTTGCCTGACTTCTCAAGGTCGTGCATTGTTGAGATTCTAGATTCCTGTGGCCTCATTAGTCGAGGTGTAGTGAGTTGTGTCTGGAGATGGGCAGAGAGCTGCATATACCCCAGAATCCCTTCCCCCCAAGCCCTGGACAACACCCCCAATGTCCTCCCCTTACTCTCTTCTGGACCAGATCACTTTGGACTAAAAGTCCAGACATGTAAATTCCAGCTATAGACCTGAGCAGTATTAATCCCTTCTGTTACCTTTGGTGTGTCACCTGACCTCTTTGAGTCTATTCCAGTATCTATAAAATGAAGGAAGAATAACAGCATGCAGATATGATCTTCTTACCTTCTTATCTTATTATCTTGTTATATCTATTAGCAAACACCACACACAGACTTCACTCATTTTACATTTACCAGACATCTATTTTGTGGCAAAAATGGTGGATAGCAATGACAGCCAACAAGTATTGAGTTTTATCACATTTGGGGAACATGGTTCTCCGTGATTTACACAGTTGAATGTGATGAACCCTCATCAACAACCCAATGGTGATCGTGCTCTCATTGTCTTCATCGTGCATACGAAGCACGGAGTGACAACGCCAGGTGCCCACAATGACGCAACTCACAAGTGACAGAGTGAGGATTTTTTTTAACTAACTTTATTTATTGGCTGTGTTGGGTCTTCGTTGCTGCACGCGGGCTTTCTCTGGTTGCAGCAAGCGGGAGCTACTCTTCATTATGGTGTGCAGGCTCCTCATTGCAGTGGCTTCTCTTGTTGTGGAGCATGGGCTCTAGGCACACAGGCTTCAGTAGTTGTGACACGTGGGCTCAATAGTTGTGGCTTGCGGACTCTAGAGCACAGGCTCAGCAGTTGTGGCTCACGGGCTTAGTTGCTCTGAGGTATGTGGGATCTTCCTGGAGCAGAATTGAACCCGTGTCGCCTCCATCGGCAGACAGATTCTTAACAACTGCACCACCTAGGAAGTCCCAAGAGTGCGGATTTAAACACAGATTGTCTGGTTCTGGAGCCCATGGTCATCCACCATTATAAACACCAAAATGTCTCTTAATGATGCTTAGGGAGGAATAACACACAGCTCGTGTCCCTGAGTTGCTCTCCATCAGGAAGACTTGCCAACCATCACTGTTCATTTCTTTTCCATCTGTAAAGGCAGATTGCAAAGGACACTTTAGAGGTGGAGCACCAAGCCTAGGGTTCAACAAATATTCATTGTGAGAAAAAAATCACAATAAATAGTTTAATTTTTAATCATGAGAGAAAATCCAGAAAGCACACATTATTTTCAAGTTGTAAAATTTGCAAGTCTTTAAACAAGAAATAAAAAAAGAAGAAAGAAAAGAAATTCCATCTCTAATAGATGGTTAAAAACAAAATAAAAGACAAACAACCCAAATGATAACGGACTACTTCAGTTAGTATTAAAAAAAAAAGGAGCACTTACAAATCAAAAATAAAAGGCTATAACCATGCAATTCACATAGTAGGAAATGCAGATGACTTTTAATTCTAGAAAATACTAAATCCAGGGAAATCCTCATTAAAACTAAGAGTAAGTGGAGGACCCAGGTGATCCACTTGAAAGTGTCCTGATAGTTCCTTGTCCTTTGTTGTAAATGTGACTTGAGAGAAGTTTTCTGTAGCAGGAGGAAAAGTTTCTGAGACTTAAGGAGGCATGATTTTACTTCCTTCAGAGCCACGTATATCTTCTTTGCCTGGTGAGCATGGGTCCAGGTGGTAATGGGGTGAGTAGAGAGACTTGGAAATGTACTGGGAGGTAGGTAAGCATCTTTTTGTTCTTTTGTTTTTCCTGACCAAAGTACTTCCTTGTCATCCTTTGAGGTTAATCTCAATTTTTATCTTCACTGGAAAGGTTTGGCCAAACCCTGACCCACTCCCAAAAAAACAATCCCTGTTCTTGTAGTGTATCCACAGCAAGCACACAGCTTCCTTATAAGAGTCCCCACGGTCTCACACCCACATTGGTCTGGTCTCTTGTTCCCACTGAACTGTGAGAACTTTGGTGCCTAGCTCAGTGCCCAGAACATAATAGGAGCTTAATAAATGTTTGCCAAATAAAGGGATAAAATAAAAATAAGTAAGAAAGTGCTTAGTTTTATTCAACTCTTGTAACTACCCTTCCATTTGAGGATCTTAATAAATGAATGAATGTTCAAATCCTGAAAAAAAATTTTTCTTTGCATGCCCTTACTCTCTGTATATATATTTGTCATCTCTCAGAACTCAAGTGCCTATTCTTGGTCCCTGTGATAAATAAAATAATGTCCTCCAAACATCTCCAAATCCTGATCCACAGCACCTATGAATGTGTTACCTTACATGGCAAAGGGGATTTTGCAGATGTGATTAAGTTAAGGGTCTTGAGATGGGGACATAATCCTGGATTATTCAGAATGGTCCAGTGTAATCACAGGGATCCTTATAAATCAAAGAGGGAGACAGGGCAATCAGAGAGAGGTGAAGACGCTACACTGCTAGAATTTTTTTATTAGCAGCTTTATTAATGTATAATTGATGTATAAAAATTGCACGTATTTAATGCATATGCTTTGATGGGTTTGAACATAGGCATATGCCATGAAAACATCACCACAATCAAGGTTAAGAAGGAAGGGAGAGAGACATAGAAAACTTGTGGAGGTGATGTCTATTACACTCTTGGCTTTGAAGATGGAGGAAGAGGCATTGAGCCAAAGGATGCAGGCAGCCTCTGGTAGCTGAAAAAAGCAGAAAAATGGAACGCAGCCTTGCCAACATCTTTATTTTAGCCCAAGAAGGCCATCTTGGACTTCTGACATCCACAACTGTAAGATAATAAATTTATGTTGTTTAAGCCACTGAGTTTGTGGTCATTTGTTACAGCGGCAACAGGAAACTAGTACAGCCCTGTTCCCAAACTTCATCTAAATGTCATCCTAAGCCTCTCCCCAAAACTCAGCCAGACCATCTCATGTGTTGGTTTCCTTCTCTCTTTTGATTTATCCCCAGAGTTGTCCAAACTCAATCCCAGAGTTGTCATAATAATAATCACAACATGTTTTATGCCAGATACTGTGTTTTGTATGAATTATTTACTTTAATCTTGACAACCACACCCCAGTGTGGTCATCATTACCCCATCTCACAGATGGGGCAATTGTGGCATCAAGTCCCAAAGTTGATAAGTTGATAGATCTTTGGTCTTTTGACTCCGAGTCTTGTCAATGAACCCCTAAGCTGCATACTCTATGCTGTGTCCCCACCTCCCCTCGTTCCTTTCTGTCTCCCACGGCTGATCACCTCTCAGCTCAGCAGATCTGAATCTACATCTGTTACTTGGAGACCTGAGTGCTTTTTCATCCTAGTTCAGATTTCACAGATGGTGGGATGACAGGGGCGGTAACTTACCAGTGCCTCAGCTTGGAATGGGGATACCATGGAAACAGGCAAGAACGGCATGATTTGTTCTGTTTTGATTATTTGAATTTGGATAGCTGGACATAAATCACTGCTTCACATAGGACATCAACCACAACTATTTGGAACAACCACTGGAGATTTAGAGGAACTTGTCTAAAGCCACCAACCTGGGTAGAGGCTGACCTGGGAATCGAACTCAGGAATTCCTGGCTGCAAAGCATCCCTGCTTCATGTGTTTTATGTAATAGGCTGCAACTGACATAGCACTTCCACTTATATTGGTAGTTCTCACACTGACAGTTCACAAACCAGCTGCATCAGAATCACATGGGAAGCTTTTCAAGTACAGGTTCCTTTGACTCATCTCTGAGACTTTGATTATGTGTATCTGGGCCAGTGCCTGGGAAGATGACAGGGGCTGTTTGTTTGGGGTTTTGTTTTAAGCTGATTACAAAGACCAGCCAGGTTTGGAAACTACGGGCATAGGCTTCAACATGTATATTCTTGCAAAGGTGGAATATAGGAGGGATGCCTTCCCTCTACCTTTGTGTCAAATAAGACCAGCAAGTCAAACTGGGCAGGGAGTTCATCCCTAACATACGTGATGCCAGTAAGTCATGTGGAGGTGCCATGGTGGGGAGATGTTCTGGACACACTCTCCTTCCAGAAAGTTCTCTAGATACAAGTGGAAAGTCCTTACTCAGGGCAGCCTTTGTAAAACCCTCAATCATCCCTTAAAATCATAGATCTCAAAACTTAAAGGTCTGAGACTTCCCTGGTGGTGCAGTGGTTAAGAATCCACCTGCCAATGCAGGGGACACAGGTTCAATCCCTGGTCCAGGAAGATCCCACATGCTGTGGAGCAACTAAGCCCATGTGCCACAACAAGAGAAGCCACCACAATGAGAAGCTTGCGCACCACAATGAAGAGTAGCCCCCACTTGCCACAACTAGAGAAAGCCCACACGCAGCAACAAAGACCCAATGCAACCATTAAATAAATAAATAAAACTTAAAGGTCTGACAATATCAAGTGTTGGTGAGTTGGAGAAAATGGATATTCTCAGACACTAGTGGGAGGAGGGGGGTTTAAGGTTGGTAATGGCATTTGGGGGGAGATTTCAGATTATATAGAAAAAATTTAATACAAACATACCTGTGACCCAGCCAATTAGCTTCTATAGTCCACCTTGGAGAGAAACTCACGTAAATGCAAAAAAGAGCACACTCATTTCTAAAAATTGGAGACAACCTGAATGTCCATCAAGAGAGATTGTTTAAGTAAAGTCAGTCTTTCCAATACTAGGGAGCCATACAACAAAATGGGAAAGGTCTGCATGAACTGACATGAAAAGATGCCTCAGACTTATCATTGAGGGGGAAAGCAAGTTGCAAACATACATATAGTATGCTTTTGTCTACACGTATAAAGAAAGCTATACACACACAAAAATACACAATTCTATATGTGCATCTTCCTATTTAAATGGAAAGACAAATTCTTTTGTTTTTAGAGGGGGGACAAGGGCACGAGTGCTTTATTGCTTATGCTACACATTCAAATGAATACAATAAACCCCATTCTTTAAAGTAAGGCATGTGAGCAGCCTTCTGTGCAAGTTCCATATTATTTAAAATTCCTATTGGCTAATAAAGTGTTTCTACTGTAGAACTGGAGCTATCTAGAAAAGCACATGATGAGTTTTTTCATGCAGACTACCTGAAACATTATTATATCTTACCTCACGGAAAATTAAACAGTCTCAAATCAAATGTTTGTATCTGAGTAACAATATAACTATTGTTACAATTACAAAACTTTAACCAGCTTATCCACACATGTACAGTTGGGTACCAAATATTAACTATACAAAATCTAAGGGAAGAACAGTATCTAATTACATCAGTGTTCATTTTGCTAAATGCAGGAGATTTGGCATTTTCAGTCTTTTTTTCCATAAGTTACATTGGTATTTGCAAAAAGCCAGTGTTCTACAATGCTAAAGACCATGCAAAGATACTGTTCATATGACACCTGAATCCAGCCATCCTGATCCGTATTGTAGCATCTGAATATATCTGGAAAGACAAATTCTTAAATGGCACTTTTGAAACTGATCACAATCTACCTCTGGGAGTAGGCTGGACCTGCAGACAAGGGTGGTCGAAAGGAACTTTATCTATAGGATGTGAGTTTCTTACTACAATACTGTAGTCATGTTCTTTGTTGCACTTTGTTGTCTAGCTATCATTGAAGTCATGTCTCTCTTGGAAGAATCAGAAGGCTTGAGTATATTTTGTCAATAGTCACAGCCTGTGTTAATGGAAAAGCTTTTTTCACTGACTCAAGTCTACAAAGGTTGACCAAAGACTTGTCAAGTATCAGGTACCATAGTGGGTACCAAGAGGAATGAGGGCTAGACTTCATGAGACATGTGGGGATCCCCAGTGGAGCTGAGAGCGTGAGGATTTACACCATATGTAGTGAGGAAGGATGTCACATATCCTGACTCTTCTTTCTCCTCCTTCCCCATCTCTCCACCATCCTTATTTGGAACTTGATGTAAAAAGCATCTAGCCATGGACCAACTGCCTTAGGATTCCCTGGAGGAGTGATTTCAAAATCCAGATATTCTGATTTAACAGGTCTGGTGTGGAGCCCAGGAGTTTGTCATTTCAATAGTATCCACCATTTTCTATTGCAACAGAGCTTGGACATTTGGTATCTTCACTGTTTATCAGCATTATGATCTCACTTGAGTCTCATAAACTCTCTGAACTCAACCTCTTCAACAGCAAAAATGAGAATTACTGTAAATCTCTGCCCTCGCTCACTCACCAGACTTTTGTGGAAACTAGGGTAATAATGAATGTGGAATAGGTCCCTAGGGTTGTAATTATAGCTTCCTTGTTCTCTGTCTTAGGAGGGTCCGTGTGGTCATCACTTTGTCCATAGGACAGGGTCACGGTTTTTGTTGGCATCACATTCTCCATCTCCAACCTATCCAATGAACCCCACCCACCTATCCAGTGCCCTCAGGAGTTGACAATAGCCAGCATGACAAAGCTAGACTTAGAAAGACCTGAGTTTGACCTCCAGATGGGACATGAACTCTAAAACCTGTTCACGTAATTCTCTCTGAGCCTCTTTTCGCCTCATAGATAAAAGTAAGCATGAAACCATTTATCTGTTGTCATCATTCTAGGGATTTGAGGAGACGTGTTTGCAAGTAGCATTGTTTTTGTCTTCTTTTAAACCTCAGACTTCACCAAAACCACCCTTATGGTTGCAATAATTCAAGTATTTCAGGAACCTACAAATTAAGCCCCCATCCATAATCTGACTTCCAGAACATGGCACTGGTCCAGAGACTTTCCTAACACCTGGCAATTTTCCTACATTCCCACTTCCATCCCAGAAAGCCAAACTAGACGCATTTTAGAAGCAGGCATCCTTCAGCCAGCAGCAAGCAGACCAGCTCTTCCTGGCAGGCTGTGTGCCAACCTGGCTCCCAGCAACCTCCCCCAGCTGTCGGAACAACTTTCACTGTCAAAACTTTCTGAGAAGAGTCATTAGTTTCCAAGAGACGAGAAAGGCAGGATGTTTTGCCTGGGGCATCTCTTTGAAAAGGTCTAACTTTCTAAAATGGTAAATAAGCCAGACTTCTTTTCTGGGGGTGCACAGAGGGCAGAAGGATCTCCATCAGGGTATGACCTCTGGGAACCAGCTGGTGTTTGAGACATCATTACTTCCCAAAGTTTCGTCCCTTCCTCCGCTGAGCTTCTGCAGTGCAGCCTGGGTAGCAAGCTCCGAGAGCAGCCTGCACAGCTCTGATTACACAGGCCAGCACTGCACTGAGGATTTTATTAGGTGGAAAGAGGAGGAGAAAAAAAAAAGAAAAAGGCAGAACACTGGCTGGGGGGAGAAAAGCCCTTCTGCCTTTAGATAAAGGCGAAAATTATTTTATAAGCGTCTGGAGCAGCAAAGCTTGTGAAAGGTGAATATGGCATTCAGCTCTAGTCCTAATCTTCAGCTCGCAGTACCTACATTTCTGAGTCAGCTCGTGTAGGCTCCAATGTGATCAGGGGAAGTAAGATTAGGCCTAACAAGATATGACTGAAAGTCTTAGGTCGGCTGTGACAGCCTCGAAGTTCAGATTCCCTGCCTCTTCTCTGAGGTCTAAATTTTAGGGTCTAGTTACTTCTTACTTAAATCCCATGAACTCATGTTCCCTGGCATTCATCTTTTATCCTCCTGTTCTCCTAGAATAAAATGCTCCAGAGCCCAGCAGCTTCACCCTTCGTGGCTTAAGATAAACTACCAGCAGGTAATAGTCTCTCGCTTTAAGAAAGGGAAGCTGGAAGAGGGGAAAGAAAGGAATAAGGGAAGAGGAGCATGTGCTTTGCTGGAACTGTAAAAACTAGAAGAGCATTGCCTCTGAATTCAGACCTGGTAGGCAGATAATGTATCTCAATCCCCCGTTTACATCGGGGTGTGTGCAGCGAGCACCCCCAAGCTGATTATACGTGGTGATAATTAAACAGGATCAATTCTGCATCCCCATTTCAATTATGCTTTGCATCCGATCACTCTGTTCAATTCACTTGCCCTTATAGTCTCTCTCAAATGCACACTCTTTCCTCGGCCCCCATTGCCAATGTCCCAATATACCCCATTGTCACCTCTCATCGTGAGAGCTTTAACCATCACCCACCATCTCCCTATACCCGTCCCCACCTCCTGCAAAGTTCCTCAGGGCCGTTTCCGCAGAGCTGCTGTGGTTGCATCTTCTGCCTTCCTCGAATATTTATTGAACAACTACTCTCTGCCAGGCATTATGCTTGGCACTTGGAGAAGAAATTGTCCCGAAAGGGACAGACATAACCTGTTATGGGCTGAATTGTGTCTCCCTCAAAATTTGGATGTTAAACTCCTAAAGCCAGTACCTCACTCAGAATATGATTGTGTTTGGAGATGGGGTCTTTAAAGATGTAATTAAGTTGAAACAGATCATTAGGGTGAGTCCTAACCCAATAAGAATGGTGCCCTTATAAGAAGAGGAAATTTGGATACAGACACACACAGAGGGACGACTATGTGAGGACACAGGGAGAAGACAGCCGTCTACAAGGCAAGGAGAGAGGCCTCAAAAGAAACCAACTCTGCTGACACCTTGACTCTGATTTCCAGCCTCCAGACCTATGAGAAAATAAATTACTATTCTTTAAGCCTCCCAGTCTGTGGTACTTTGTTGTGGCAGCCCTGAAAAACTAGTACACGATCTTACAGAGCTCACGACTTAGAAACAGTACAGTCAGTCCTCTGTATCTGCAGATTCCACATCCAAGTTTCAGCCAACCACAGATTGAAAATATTAGGGGGAAAATTCCAGAAAGTTCCAAAAAGCAAAACTTGAATTTGCTGCACATCAGCAACCATTAACTTAGCATCTACATTGTATCAGATATTATAAGTAATATAGAGAATATTTAAATGATACGTGAGGGTATGCATAGGTTATATGCAAATACTGTGCCACTTTATATCAGGGACTTGAGCATCCATGGATTTTAGTATCCTTGGTGGCTCCTGGAATCAATCCTCCATGGGAACCAAGGGATGACTGTTACTGGTACCTCATTAGTCCTGCTATTAGTTTTACCTGAGTATAAACCAAAATGTATAAGTATGAGTGATATGTGTCATGGAGGACAATATATGGTGAGATATGGATATGGATATGAATACAGAATAGCGATAGAGACTTGGAGATAGGAATATAAATATGATATGGATGTGGATATAGATGTAAAATGGGTATGAATATAGATAGCAGTATAAATATCTCAGGAAGAGCTGCTCTGGTCTGAGGGTGAAGGCAGGGATGGTGTCGCTGGAAAAGAAATATTAGAGTCAAAAAACTAAGAAAGGATATGGGTCAATTAAAAATATATATATGTGGAGGAGAAAACTTCAGGTAGAGAAAAGCACATGAAATGTACCTAGTTCTGGAAGAAGCGTCATCATCCACATAAGCCTATCTGAGGCTGGAGTGGAAAGAGCAGGGGAAGGGGCTGAGAGTGGTACAAAGGGAGTCTGAGGAGTAGGCAAGGGCCAAAGTCTCTGGTGGCGTCCATCGCCTCTAGGATAACAGTCAAGGTCTTTGACACAGCCTAGAAGGCCCTTTGGGATCTGGCTTCGGACCATTTCATCTTTCATCTCTTCCCGCTGACATTTCACGGACACACAGCAAGCTACAGGAATGTCCTCCGATGCTTCGTGCTCTCTCTTGCAGCCCAGCCTTTGAAAAGGATGTTCCCTGGGCGGAGGCCCCACTCACTCTTGTCTTCTTTTTCATCTTTTAAGATTCAGTTTAGAACTCAACTCTTAGGGGAAGACTTCTCTGGGTCCAGAAGGTAAAATTCATTCTTTGTTTATTCAACAAACGTTTATAGAGCTTCTATCCAGTCCAGAGACCTGTGCTGTCTTGGGGTGAGGGCTATAATGGTACCAAAAATGCAGTCCCCTCCCTTGAAGCTTCTACTCTGGGGTCTCCCTGCTTCCTTGCCCTTACGATATTCAGTGCTGCGTCAATAATGACATTGGCATGTTGTTTGTAGATTTGCTGACACATTGGTCATCTTTACATTGCCAGCTCCTCTGTGTGTCTCCTCTCTTCTGTCTGTATCTCCAACTTTTCTTATAAGGACACATGTTATTGGATTTAGGACCCACCAAGAGAATCTAGGATGAACTCATCTTGAGATCCTTGACTTAATTACGTCTACGAAGACCTTTTTTCCAAATAAGATCATATTCATGGGTACTGAGTGGATATATCTTTGAGGGGTCACTATTCAATGCACTACAATGATTATATGTACCTTAGAAGTCGATGTAAGGATTTAACTGGTTAATTGGGGTTAGCACAGTATCTGGCATCTTGTAAGCAACTAGGAGCACTAGATATCATGAGTAAAATCATGCATTGAGCATCTAAATACACTAGCAGCGCTGGGCACTTGGTGTGCATTTTCTCATGAATCCTCACAGTATGCACATGGACAGGAGTACCGTAAGCCCCATCCCATAAATAGCAACTCTCCGAGCAGTCCTGCTGCATCATGCTTTGTCCAGTTGTCCTTGACACTCAAGCATTGCTCTTCCTTGAATGTAGTCACCAGGCTTCTACAGTGGGAGTTCTTTATTTCAGCTCCAGAACATCTTGTTGACCAAGTAGGGGTGAGTTAAAACTCTGCCCATCTCACTTTAAAGCTCTCTCATTTGCATTGTTTCCTGCATGCAGCTAGGGAAGGGGAAGAGAAGACTTTTAAACTTGGAAAAGGTTTAATTGCACAGAGATGCCATTGCCGCAAGCACTCAAAAGCCAACTTCTGTCATGCCTTTTTCATGCAGCCTCGGGAGAGGGAGTGCAGAAAACTTTCCCCTCTATGTGAAAGTCGATGAGCCTCATGGAGCCCTGCTCCCAGCAGCCCCCTGACACGAGAATATTAATTTAATTAAGCTTATAATGGCAGATTTCACAACTGAGCAACGTGGGACCTAGAGGTGCCTCTTCTGAATCTCGGCCCCCAACCTGGAAAAGGTAAAAAGATATTGCCTCCACTACCTGTGAATTCTAGCGAATTATTAGATAGAGGCTTGAGAGATGGAGGTCCCGTTGAGGAAAATGGGAGATTTATTCTAAAACCTTATATGTGGGGGCAGGATGAATTGGGAGATTGGGACTGACATATATATACTACTATGTATAAAATGGATAAATAATGAGAACCTACTGTATAGCACAGGGAACTCTACTCAATACTCTGTGGTGATCTAAATGGGAAGAGAATCTAAAAAAGTATATGTATGACTGATTCACTTTGCTGTGCACCTGAAACTAACACAATATTGTAAAGCAACTATATTGCAATAAAAATTAATTAAAAATAAAATTAAGTAAAACCCATACGTGGTAGGAAAAAAAAGCACAGAAGACCCAGGTTCAAACTCTAGCTATGCTTTTTGCTAGCTCTGTGTTTTTATCCAATTGCTTAGCTTCTCTGAGCCTCAGTTATCCCATCTGTGAAACGGGAATAGCATCACCAACCTGTTGTGAGAATTAAATGGGAAGATGGATAAGAAGATAATCTGGAATAATTTGCATGTTCCTCTCATACATTTCATTTCCCTCAGTCTTTTCCTATTTTCTCATCTTAAGAACAAGGCAGTTGGACTCTGCACTACCTCTGAGTGTCATTCCAGATTTTACTGGTCTGGAAAATATAAGAACAACCTTGCCCTTTAACTCACTATTTGCCCAGGAATGGAAGTCCCAAGGCGTGAATGCAGAAAAACTACTCCACCTTCTCCCTTCCCCACCGGTCTTCCAGAGGCTCCAGAGCTCTCCATTTCCTATTCTCCACCCAAATCAAACAAAGAGATTTCTCTTAGTCAAGCACACATTTTCCAAGGAACTTCTCCATGTCCCTCTCAAAACAAAGATTGTCTCAGACAATCACATATGAAGGAATAAGAAAGAAAATTGAATCAAATAATGAAGCACAGTTAACTCTAAATGCAGAAAATCTTGCTGAAGGGAAGTCAACAAGTACTGAAACAATCCTGGAAGCCTTCCTAGAGGAAGGAAACCTAGGATTATGTAGAAAGGGCAATGAATTAATTAAGAAGTCATTTGTTTATACCTACTGTGTACCAGGTACTGCTCTAGACATAAGGATGTGGTGATGAAAACACCAAAGTCCTTGATCTCATGGAGCTTGCATTCTAGTGGAATAGAGAAGAAGAAAAAAAGCACATACACAATAATGGAATAAGAAATCATTTCACATAGAGATAAGATCATAAAATAGGATGGTATACCAACTGAGAGCAGCAGATTAGGGTGAGGGGAGTGACATTAGATTGGAAAGGATATTTTTCATGAGACTTAATGACCAGAAGGCCCATCAATGCAAAAGCCTGAAGAAGAGTATCCCAGAAGAGAGAACCGCATGTTCAAAGGTCCTGAGGCAGGAAATGAACCACGCAAGTTCAAAACACTGACTGTGTGGCCAAAGCAGGAAGGGGAAAAAAGCAGAGATGTACAATGAAATACAGAAGTCTGAGGTTCAGTAGAGAAAGAAACATTAGAAGATGGTTAACTTCTGAGCTCCCTGCTGCTGATAATTCTCCATTCCCTTTAGAAGCTTCCCTTAATGATCCTCACCAAAGGATTAAATCAGTACACTGGATCAAGAGCACAAAGAAGGTCAAAGAAGTGGTGCCTGCCTTACATAATCTTACAACCTAGATGGGAAGCCAGGCTTTAAGAAAGAGGAGGAAATGTAGCAGCAGAAGATAGCATATACTATAACCCCCTCTAAGTGTAACATGTTTTTAAAGACAGGAAAATGCCTGTCCATCCATTAACTCATTTAAACCTAACAACCATGCTGGGAGGTCGGTAGTGACTGTTTCACCATTTTGCAGTTAGGGAAAGAGAGGAGGTGATCTGACTGGTCCAAATTCAGGTGTCAGATTCAGGATGTAATCTCAGATCACTTTACTGCCCCATGCCTCATAAGCACTGAGTGAGTGAAACCAATGGCACATAGGTTTAGTGGACAGAGAGATCAATCTGAGACAGGACAGGTGGAAGGTGACTTTTAACATGAGATTCAGCTAGACATTTATTGAGCACCTGCTGTTTGCCAGGTACCCCACTGAGGGCTTTCATCTTTAGGTCATCGAATTTAATCTTCCCAGTAATTCTAGATGCAGGCCTCAGTCTCTCCATCTTTGAGTGAGAAAATCTTCACCTGGGATGTAAGAAGTAGAGTCTAGACTTAAACCTTAACTCTAACATCCTTCCCACTGTCTCTCTCAGCTTTTATGAGAATTAAAGATGGGCTTTCTCTCAGAACCCACAGATGGTTTCCCTGGGCTGATAAATGTGGGGAAACAATGACTTCCTTCTGGCTCTAGAAAAAGATATACAAGGAGTGGCCCCAATTATGATGTCTCAGGTCCCCTGAAAAGACAAGATGCTCAAAGGCAGCCCCTGTTTCCTCCCTGCTTCCTCTGCCCAAGGGGAAAACCAAGGGCCTCACCTCTTGCAAGCCTCAGCCAGAAACACCTCT
This sequence comes from Hippopotamus amphibius kiboko, assembly GCF_030028045.1. Classification (NCBI taxonomy): domain Eukaryota; kingdom Metazoa; phylum Chordata; class Mammalia; order Artiodactyla; family Hippopotamidae; genus Hippopotamus; species Hippopotamus amphibius. The sequence goes on from NC_080194.1 coordinate 127,950,391, forward strand.
CCAAAAAAAAATTCAGACTCATCAAAGGCAGACAGAAGACAGGCTGCATCCAACACCTCCTTCTGTTTGTTGGTTTGCTGTAAAGTAAAACAGCTGCTAGGGAATGACAGGGCTTATTGAAATAAATTCCAACATTTATAATCAATTACAGGGCCCTGTCTGAAACCGCTGCATGATTCAAGACAATTTCAATGGCAGCTGAAGAGGCAGGTTTTCATCTTCTTTGAATTCCTTCCTACCAGAATTTTCTCTCATCTTTCCCAGTCTCTCAGGAAAAAGAAAAATGATCCTTCCGGAAGGGTATGATCTTTTTTTTCCCTTTTTCTTCTTCTTTTTTAAATGTTTCCCCAAATCCAGCAGATCACGTCGCTGCTGTTTGACCTTCAGGAATGCGGTCGAGTGGTTGCACTTGCTCCAAGAGCCTTTCCTGACGGAAGGTCTTAAAATAAAGCCTTTAGGTTTTTCTCAGCACAAGCTTCTTGTCATCTCTGCCTAGGGGCTTAGCGGACAATGTAAGGACAGGTGTCTGAATGAGAATCAGACCCTGGCAGGGCTCTGTGGCACTTGCCCCCCAGTCCCTGCACTGCAGACTTGAAATGCTCATTCTCTCTATTATTTTATTTTATTTTATTTTATTTTATTTTATTATTTTATTTACCTTAGAAAGAACACTTCACATGAGATCTACCCTCTTAACACATTTTTAAATGCACAATACAGGACCGTTGGCTGTAGGTACAAGGCTGTGCAGCAGGTCTCCAGAGCTGCTCCTCTTGCTTGATTGAAACTTTATGCCCGTTGATTAGTAACCCCCATTCCCTCCTCCCCCAGCACCTGGCAGTCACCCTTCCGCTCTGCAATTCTCTGAATTCCACTGTTTAGGTTTCCTCACGTAAATGGAATCATGCAGTATTTGTCCTTCTGCGACTGGCTCATTTCACCTCACATAACATCCTCCAAGTTCATCCATGTCATCGCATATGGCAGGATTGCCTTCCTTTCCAAGGCTGGGTCGTTTTCCATTATGTGTACAGACCACATGTCCCTTCCCCATCCATCCATCAATGGACATTCAAGTTGTTTCCAGGTACACATCTCAGCACCATCTCCGGCGGGCTCTGGGGATCTCGACTCCCAGGACGGACCCAAGGTTTTCCCGGTGAGAATTCTTCCTGAATCCTATAAGCATAAACTCTGTGGAGAGAGGAAGACATTTTTAAGAAAAATCTTAATTGGTTTCCTTTAAACAATCTAAAAGAATCAAAAGTCAACGGGACAAGATATGAAATAACCATAATGATCGCAAAAATGAACATTGATTGGGTGCCTATTAAGTCCCAAGCACTGTAACAAGCAGATTACATAGATTATCTTATTACAGGATCTGGTCCCTGCCACCTCCCCACCCTACCGCATCACCGCTGCTGTTACTCCCCTCAACTCGAGTCACTAAATCCTACCCACATGGGATATTTTTCTTTCCATTCCCTGGACTGTCCAAGCTTATTCCCACCTCAGACTCCTAACCCACCTAGTTCTCTCTTTCTGGAACTTTCCATCCCACCACCACAAAAATTTTCACCAATATCCCATCTCTTGCTCTTTCTCATCCCTTTGGTTTCAATATAAGTTCTGTGAGTGGACTTTCAGGACCCCTTTCTATAACAAATCCCCACCTGCTAGTACTCCTTGCCTTCATTAGGGTTCATCTCTGTTTTTTTACCACATACTACAGGTTTGCAGTGTTTGTTGCTGTTGTGGCGTGTGGGGGTGTGTATTTTTTTGTTTGCCTGCTTCTTTTGGTCCATGTGTGTTTACCATCTGCCTCCCCCACTGCATGGATAAGCAATTCCAGACCAGGGATTTTTTTTTATTTATTTTTTTATCTTTATTGGAGTATAATTGCTTTGCATTATTGTGTCGGTTTCTGCTGTACAACAAAGTGAATCAGCCACATGTATACATATATCCCCATATCCCCTCCCTCTTGAGCCTCCCTCCCACCCTCCCTATCCCATCCCTTTAGGTCTTCACAAAGCATCAAGCTGATCAGAGCAGGGATTTTATTTGCCTTCTTCAGACTCACTGGGTTCAAATCCTGACTCTTTCATATCCTAAATGCATGACCTGGGGCCCCAGTTTCTTCCTATAGAAAAAGGCAATAATAATAGAACCTACCTCATGGGTCTTTGTAAAGATTAAATGAATTCCCAGGCAAAAACTTGGTGCACAGGAAGTACTTTATAAGTGTCTGTCATGATTGTTTCTGCTTTTATGGCTTTTTCTCCTTAGCGCCAGCTCCTGACCCGGTATCTGGGATATAGTAGTCACTCAATAAATGTCCATTGGATGAATTCTGTTCTTTGTACATTTTATCTGTACTGGAAATTGCAGTAAAGTGAAACTTTCTTAATTGGCGTTAGTGGAGGTGGTAGAAAATGACCAATGCAAACTAATATAAACACAGAATAATTGCCTCTTAGGGAGTCGGCTTCAATGAATAGATAAGAATGACCTGTAATTCCCTGGCTTTTCTCCTTTTGTATGGGGAAGAACGAATCCCAGGTGCTTCAGAATAATTTGTTCTCTTAAATAGTGTAAACATCTCCGGGACCATCTGTGTGCATTATTGATTTTCCCGTTTAGCCCATTCTTTTTAGACGGTGCACAGGAAAAATCCTCAATTCCCAAAGCAGAGGCATCTAAGCGAATGCTACCTTCTTAGACCCTTTCTGGGTCTGCCTTAATCAGCCACGCTGACCACCTTTAGAAGGTGGCTTTGTGTTCTATCAAAAGAAAGGTGTTTTCTTACCTGAGCATCAGAACTAACAAGGAGGAGACTGTCTCTCACAGATGATGGTTCTGGCATCTCATGCCTGGACATAAGTCCAATCTTCCTTATTGACTAGCTGTATAATCTTGGGCAAATTACTGAATCCCTCTGTGCCTCAGTTTTCTCATCTATAAAATGGGAATAATTGTGGTTTCTACCTTACAGGGTAGGTGTAAGTTAATGCATGGTAAGTGTCAAGCACCATGCCTATCCTATCCTAAGCATTCAAACTATGCCAGCAGTCACTATTCCTAAAAAGAAACAAAAAAAAGTTAGTAAAACATGACCCAGTGGATAAAAAATAGAAGGCGTTGAAGAAGTTCCCACCTCAGCTCTGACATATACTTACCCAGATATGTGTCTCTGAGCAAGTCATGTAACACTGATCATTAATTTGATTTGATATCATTCATTTGATCATTTATTCATTGATAAAAGTGATACCTACTGGGAAGGGTTGTCGGGAGAATTAAGTAAAACAGCACAGGTAAAAGCACTGGCTAGGACACAGGAGATGAGAGCTCTTCCCAGTAGCAAGATATGAAGTTATGCAAAGTTCACAGATTGCTTTAAGGCAGATATTACAGTCATTTTCCAAAGGAACCCCTCAAATAAGTGATACCAACATTCAAGGACAGTGTACACATGTGACAGGACTTGGTGAACATCCATGAATAGTAGAGCAGATACCTAAATGCACGACCAAGCTTTTATCCCTGCTTTTGCCCCATAGGTGGGTTAGGAGGAAGCCGGCCTTTCGGAGATTGGTGGGGAGCGGCGGGGATGGCACAGAGGTTGGAAAGTGTGAGGAATTCTTGGGGAGAAGCAAATAATACTGTTTAGCTGGAGCACTGTGGCCGGGGTGGGTGGGAGAAAAGACTGCCAAGGAAGGTCAAGGGTAGTGTTTACAGGAACTTGCTGGGGAAGCCACCACAATGTTTGTGAAAAACAACAAATTTTATCCTCATTTTTCAGGTGAGGAGACTGAGGTGCAGCTACGCTAAGGAACCCCCATGGCCACCCACACAGCAAAAGCCTGAATCCAAATCAATCTGCTTTCTTTCTGGAACTGCAGCCATATTGCCTTTTTTTCTGTCCCTTACTCTTACCACAGGGCCTTTGCACATGCTGTCTCCACCCCTTGGACACTCCTCCTCATCTCTCCCACACCCTTCACTTAGCCAAACCCTTTCAACTCTGGCAGCACTTCCTCAAGGATCTGAGCCCCCAACCAAGTCCAGTGCCCCTCTTACACATCCTGAAAGCCACAGTCCTTGTACTAGAGTTCTTCTCACAGTTGAAATTTCATATACGTCTGTGTGATTATCTGATGAATGTGTCTCTTCCACCAGGCAGTAAACTCTTGAAGGCTGGGACACTGCTAGTTCTCTGCACAGTGCCTGGCCCATAAAATGCATTCAATAAATGTGTGTGAAATGAGCAGACAAAGGAACAGAGGAATACATGAATGAATGAATGATTACCATACTTGTGCACACAATTAGGAGAAAGAAGTCAGAAGTCAGGACACTGAACCCACTATCGAGATCTTTTCCAGTGCTCAACATATGTAATGGGGTGCTTGGGGCTGTTTCCTGGAACTCTGGGGGTTCGTGCTGGGCCATGCTGGGGGCAGGAAGGAAATGTGTCTGACAGCTTCCTCCTCTGGGAAAAGAGGGCCTGTGGGGTGGAGGGTAGGGGGGAGAGGGGAGTCACAAACAATTTCTGCTTTAATTAGAGCTCTGTCGGCTTCAGTTAGCCTGGGTGTTTGTTCCCTTGTGTGTGTCAGGGAATTTGGAATGACCCCAAGCTTGTGAAATAATTAGTACAATAGTGCCGATCTAGCCATTTCTGAAAAGAGTAATTTACTCCTAGCGTAGCCTCCCGGCAGAGCCACTCATTAATCAAAACGGGCCGCGTACATCAAAGCGGGTCCCCCTTTCCACCACAGCATCCATCATCCAGCTGTTAAGAGCCACAGAAGCCTGAACCAATATACTGCCTCTGCTGGCTAAGCCCACCTCCCGTTGTCACCGACTGCCTGGAGTGGGGAGAGCACAGCAGCCAATACTGGGGTGGGAGGGCAGGAGCCTCTGGCCCTCTGAGTTTATGGAAACCTCACCTGTTTGGGGTACAGCCCAAAGATGGTTTTCAGCATTTATCACCTCCTCAGTGAGATGTCCTCCCTGACCATCGGAAACAAAGACCCCACCTAGCTCTACGGAAAACCCTTTATCATGTTCCTTCCTCTACCTGTGTTGACACAAGTGATCTTGTTCATTTGTTTATGTACTCGTTATTTTCTGTCCCAGTCGCTTGAGGGTATAAACTTTGTCATCTTCATCATTTTAGCCCCTGAGCCTTAACACAGTGCTTGGTACACAGAAAACATTTAATAAATAGTTTCTGAATGAAAGAATGAGTGCCTTTGCAAATTTCTCAGTACTCTTATCTATAGGTGACTTTGCATGCCTACAACCTATTCCATGAAATTCTGTTGGTCCTCCTAACATCCTCCCATGTAGTATATATATTTGTTTACATTTCTCAGTTTCTCTCTTGAATTGTTAGTTACTTGTATTAATCATCTGCTGCTGTGTAACAAGTTAGTCCTAAAGCAAGGGGCTTTAAACCACAGACATTTACTGTCCCAATGTGAGTCAGGCATCTGGGTGTGGCTTAACTGAGTACTTTGATTCACAGTCTCTCATAAGGCTGCCATCAATGTGCTGCCCAGGGCTGGGGTCTCATCTGAAGGCTCTACTGGGGAAAGATCTGCTTCCAAATTCAGTTGGTGGTTATGGTTTCTCAAGGGCTATTGGAATGAAAGCCTCAGTTCCTTGCTGTGTGGACAATCTTCAGTGGTGTAATGATTCACCAAAGCATGCAAACTGAGAAGGCAATAGAAAGAGTCTTCCAGCAAGAGAGAAGTCAGAATCTCCTACAACCTAAGAACAGAAATGGCATCCCCTCCACATTGCCATGTGGTATATGTTAAAAGCAAGTTACTCAAGGTGAGGGCGTTATGCAAGGTCATGACTACCAGACTATCAGGAGGTGAGGATCATTGGGGGTCATCCTAGAGTTTGCCTCTCATAAAGTAAGAAAGATATAGGCACATGAATAGTCACTGCTAGAAAGTGACTGTTATAATAGCCTCAGATTGGAAATTATCCAAGTGCCTCTCAATAAAGGAAGAGTTGAAAGTAAATTACAGAACTTCCATTCTAAGAGAATGTTGCTCAGTGAAGTGAGAACCAGGTAAAAAGTGGAAACTGCACTCTAATCCAAATTATATAAGCATCTAAACATACAAAAAATAAAAACTAAATTAATGGTAGGGTGTTTCCAATTCAGGCAAAACATTACCAAAGGAAAAAAAAAAAAGATTTCTTAGAGTGTTTATCAAAATGTTAGAAATGACCTTCACCCTGGCAGGGGTTCAGCCAGACGAGGTTCGAGCCCCTGGCCTGGGTTGGAAATCCCTCACCATGAAGTTTATTTGATGCCTCCAGTTTCTGTCCTATTCTCACCCCGATTGGGATTTGAAATGCATTCAGCATTGTCTGTTTTTGTTGTCTAACCAGGAAAAATAAAAAGGGAGATTCATAAATTATATAAACTCACTTTCACAGTGAGATCATTCTATTTGGTTCCTGAATGGATGGATTTTTTTCCCCCTTGTTAGATTCTGGCTTATTCCAAGAATCAATTTAACTTTGTCCTCCTGTGTCCTCTCCTTCGGCTTCCACTGTCCTTTCATAGCCGAGTGTCTGATGACCATAATCGTGACTTATTTCTTCCTCTTATCTCCCTGTAGTCTAGTTCAGAATTTGGCACATGTTGAGATAAATTGGAATCTGTCTGATTTCAGTCCTGTTGTAACTTCAGCCTGGGAGTTTTTAACTCCATTTTCCATAACCAAGTTAGAACTAAAGTTTACAATGTTATTTGATTCAAATACATAGTGGGGGGCTACCATGGTTTTTTTTTTTTTAATTAAATGAGGATGTTATAGAATCTGTCTCAAAGGGGAAACAGAGGAAGGTACCAAAGTTATTAATCATCTTTGTATATTGTGCCTTGTATGATGTATTTATACACTTCCTTTCACTTGATGCTCACAGAATTCCAGTGACAGACGTATTAAAATACCCCAATTTACATTCAAGAAAAGGTAAAATTCAGAGAGATTAAGCAACCTGCCCAAGGATACTCAGCTGGTCCAAGCAGAACAAGAGATTTTCTTCAGACTCCAAGGCCCAAGTCATCATGGTGGTACCATTCTGTATTTTAGTGGTAAGAGGAATGATTCCATTTTGTGAAAATAAACCCCTATGCTGGGCCAGAGATTCTGTGTTTAGTATTAAGTTCACCTTCGATGAGTTTCAGCCAGGGTTTCTCACCCTTGGCACTATTGACTTTTGGGGGCTGAATAACTCTTTGTTGTGGGGGCCTGTCCTGTGCACTATAGGATGTTTTGCAGAACCTCTGACCTCTACCCACTGGATGCCAGTAACACCCACACCCTCAGTGGTAACAACAAAAATGTCTCCAGACATTGACAATCGACATGCAAAATCACCCCCAGTTGAGAACCACTGGTTTAAGAAAAACAACAATGCTTTCTGGAAAACTGAGCATGAACTTGAAATATATCAAAATGTTTATCCTTTGTTGCATTCATTGTTCTATGGAGTAAAAGATGAAACTCTCAACAATAGTTAAGAATTGGTGTACTTTAGTTAATTCAAGGAGGAGAACTCTAATTTTGACCAAAATTATCTGGTGTTCATAATTATTCCTAATTACCCAAGACAGAAGGGAAGACAGGACAGCACAGGCATTAAAGGCAGCTTTGAACTTTAGCCAGACACTCTGGTGTGATTTGATCTTGAACAAATCATATCAACTCTCTAAGCCTGAGCTTCCTCATCTAAAATGGAATTAATGGTGCCTGTCATAGACTGTGGTGTTGTGCAAATTCAACAAGATCCTGTGGGGAAAGTGATTCACTTAGTGAATGCTCAATAACTGGGTTATCTTTTCCACCCTCCTTGGACTGTGCAATAGTTTCTTGACTGCCACTTGGTAGCAGCATACGTATGCTCAATGAACACTTACCAAATGGGATGACTTAACTGCTGACAGCCACAGCATGGCAGCCAGTAACCCTCAGTGGGTGCTTCATCCAACGTGTTGACCAATTCGCTAAGTGTTTCAAGCTTGTCTGTCAGCCTGTTTGATGGAACATTATGGAGTCAGTTTGGTTTTAAAAGGATGAATCCCAATATAGAAATAAATGATGGCCATCCAAATTAGAACAAGCAAAGACTATTTATCCAGAGCTTGCCCTAGCAAAGGAATCAGCCACCATTGTTTATGTTTGGCAGAAACTTCAAGGCAAGCAGGGGAGTGGGAAGGCTTTATAGTGGAAAAAAAAGAGAGAGAAGGTTTTGAATATGGAGGCTGTTGGCATGGGGAAGCTGGAGGCAGGCTAACTAGAAGCAGGACATCCTATGTGATTGGTTAGGGGCAAATATTTGGCTCTCTCCAGTTTGTCCTAAATAGGATGTGAGGACAAAAATTAGGAAAGCTGTCAGTTATTTATCAAGTACTGGTCATTTGGGGCTGATCCCTGCAAGAATTTGGCTTCCTAGGCTGGTTGCTACAGCTTGTGGGTACGAGTTCTACTTCTACATATGGTCTGGCCATTGTCTCTTTGTATCAATATATGCAATGTCTCATCAAAGAGATGTCCACAGGCCTTGCAATTAGTTCTCTTCTTTTCCTTGTAAATTTCCCAAGCCTGGTGGGGTTGCTTTCTATTGGAAGGAAGTTTGATGTTCTGGACAAAAACCCAGCCTGAGAACCAGAAGACTCTGGTTAGTGTTTGGGAATCTTTCATTGATTTGTGGGGTGACTTTGGGCTTTTTCTTTACCTGGGTGGGTTTCAGTTGTAATTTGTGGGTCCCATCTGTAAATTGGAGTATGTAGTCATTGCTTCAGTCATCTCAAAGGGCCAGTATTAGTCAGCAGACATTGCATACTCCAACTAGGTAAGGTTTAACAAATGGATAGTTACAAAAGAAGGGGCAGGATTTATGGAAACCAGTAAAGCACAGTCCAGTAGCCTCAGGATAGTTACTGTAGGAGATGTTACTAACTTTAAGCCCACAAGTGCAAGTGAGGGAGGGTATGAAAGGGTTGCCTGATAGGACCTGTGGCCTTCAGTAGGGGGACCGGGCCAATCCACTGTGTCCTAGCAGGAAGAGAATTGGGGAATACATACCCCAAGCCTACTCTCCTCCAAACCTCAGCTCTCCTGCCATTTCCTCCCATCAGGCAAACCCCGTTAGAAGCTAGAGACCAAGAGAGCCAGTTTATATAATCCCTAGAGGCCAGCCTCCCAGGTTCCCGAGTAGAATGGAGAGTAGAAATACGTACATGGAGAGGGGGTATGGAATATAGCCATTTGCCAGCTCAGGGGCCCATCTTGTATTAAAATTATCTGAAACACTTAGTTCAGAATGATGCAGCTTCCAAAGTGCCCTCACAGTCATTTTCTCATTCTTAAAACAGTATATCAGGAGTCAATAAACATTATGCCCCATTTTACAGATGACAAAACTGAGGTCAGAACATTTAAATGTGCTGCCCAATGTTACAGGGAAGCAGTGGCAGAATCTGCATTCGGTGCATTTTTAACTCTTTGTATACCAGTGACCTCAGCCAAGCAAAAGATCCATCCAGGTTTCTTACACAAGAACTCTGTCCAGGAGAGGCGATGTGATGCAGGAGACTGAAAATACAGGGACATGACGTGGATTCACCAACTTGTGCAATGACCTGAACAAGATCATTTAATCTTTTTAGACTTTTGCGTTTCCCCAATATTCAACAAGCTTATAATCTCTGGGTATTTAATGCCGAAATGCTGTCATGAGGTCCAAACACAGGAAAGTGAGACCTTACCTGGTTTTAGATGGTCGGTGAATCTCTCCTACACAATGCAAACCTTCATTAGACGCTATGACTGAGCCACCTCCTCCTACTGTGTGGATGAATTCTGGGGTCTCCTGCATCCCACTCTAATATTTTGTGTATAAGTGTGACCTCCCCACACAGAAGTGGATTTTCCTTGTGTCAAGATCTGCACAAATGGATGTGAGACTTCAGAAATTAAACCACTCTCAGAAGGCAAATCCTAGTTAGAGTGGGAGAGGTTATTTCCTAGCCTTCCCCTGGGATTGTTATCCTGCTAGATGTCCAGATAACCAGAATTTGAGCTCTTGGTGGTGAAGGGTAACTGCGACTAAGCTTCAGTCTCCTCACTTGTGAAATGAAAATATATATAGCACTTAACTGATAGTGTCAAGAAAGTTAAATGAGATAGAGTGCACAGTTATCAACTAAGTGTGTAGTAAACACTCAATAAATAAATAAATCATCATCATCATCACCATCACTATCCCATCATCCCCATCATCACCATCATCACCACCATCATCATCATCACCATCACTATCATCACCATCATCATCACCATCATCATCACCATCATCATCATCATCATCATCACCATCACCATCATCACCATCACCATCATCACCATCATATCACCATCATCACCATCACCACCATCACCATCACCACCATCACCATCACCATCATCACCATCATTACCATCATCACCATCATATCACCATCATCACCATCACTACTATCACCATCATCATCATCACCACCATTTCTGTCACATCTAGGAGCTGGGTCATCCAGGAGCTAGGATTTTTAAAAAGCAACCAGAGTATAAACCATAGCTCAAAATTTGCATGAGTTTTTATTATTATTATTATTATTATTATTATTATTATTATTATTATTATTATTAAATTTCTGTCTTGGCATTGCTGAGACTTTAGTAAGACTTCACTGGACATTCTGACCTGGTCCCAGGCATACAAGGGGTCATAAAAGAAAAATGTCCTTTTTTCCCTGCAGGGTCACTATTAAAAGAGGATAATTGAGCCACTACTGTTTTCCCAAACCCAACACTGTGATAACAGCAGAATTAAGCACAAAACTGAGTATTTATTGCTGGCATTTTAATAAGCGCTTTGCATACATGTTTTCATTCAGTCATCTCAATAAGCCAGTGAGGGAGGTATGATTGCTATTCCCATTTTACAGGTTAGGAAACTGAGTTTCCCCTGAGTTGAAGAGCTCACTCCAGGTCATAACATAACTAGCAAGGTTGGTGCCTGGCACCCAGAAGGCACTTAGAAATACTGACAGAGCAGGGCAGAGAATTGAACCCAAGCATTTCAACTCCAACACCCAAGCTCATAACCATTTTGCTATACTGCCCTCTGCTTAGTGAGAAGTCCCCGAAGGGAGATGTTCTGTTGTCATCCTGTGAGTGTCTGGCTATTATTCTTATTAAAGCAGCTATTTCTTTATGGCTCCAGAAGTCTTGCATAGCGGTGCCCCTGGCCCTGTCTTCATCACTGTTGAACACTAGTGGTCATAGCCTCCTCCATGACAAATCCTTCAACCTTATCCAGGACGTATTGACAATACAGTCCAGGCATTCTCTGAGGTTTATCATCTTGCCTCCTTTGTCCTCACCTCCTACACTGCACAATCTAATTGTCTGTTTCCCAAAACAAGCTCATCTCTCTCAAAAGCACTATCAGAGACACTGTCAATCAACAAGAAATACAAGAGATTTTGAAAGATGGTAGAAAAGCCTTCCGATGATGCTTACAGTCAAGGACTGCATCACCCCAGGTCGAAGAGGGAGACAACTGTGTGGTCTCTCCGCTTCCTCTCCTTTGGAATTCCTCTCTATTTCTAAGCTGGCCAACTAACGTCTGCATATTACCAGGTAACTAAAACTTTGAGGAGAGCAGAGCTACCCAATTAAGGGCTCCAGGTGAAAAGAAGGTGATAAAACGCTTCATTTCAGCAGGAATGTCTTTATGGAAATGGCAGAATTTGTTCACCAGTTGCATGTAAATGAGATGTGCAGGTACCATAATTACATCACCTGGCCATCTTGCTCCAGCGCAGAAGCTGACAGGTCCCTGGTCTGTGGACACCTTGAGGAAGGGGCCCCCTTTAGTCCCCAAAACCAAGAGATTGTGATCCCAACAGGGTAAACTCAGCTTAGCCTCTGAGCGTGCAAACCGTTCATTATAATCCCCAGACTGTCACACCGCTCCCCTAATGAGGGTGTACATCTTTGGCAGCCTCGGGACAGTAGTAACTTATTTCATGACACATTCTGGGAGTTTTATGTGCCGGCGCCATAAAAAAAAGAAATGCGCCGTTTCCACAGCAACGCAGGGTCTTTCGGGCAGCCCCGTTGTGACAGCGAGAGCCCCCACGTTCTTCTGGGAACCGTTCTTTTTGTTTTCTCTGGAAGCTCTTAATTTGTCCCCCAAGCAGTCTCCTCTGCACCCATTTCGGAGAGGACCAAGTGGCACATTCCCAGGTTTGCCAGCCTGATGATTCAGCTTAGAAATTCTCAAAAGTGCTCAGAGCATTCATTACAGACCCTGGCAAACCTGAAGATGAGGCTCATCTCTCCTCTTGGATTAGAATAGACAAAGCATTGCAGGGAATAACATTTCTAAATGGCTGGCGATATCTGATCACGTCAATCTATGGCTTACAGAGCTTTGATGGAAATGGACTGGGGGCCAGAAAAGCCCAGTTCTGGTGCCAGTTCTGCCAACGCCTTTGGGCTAAGAGTAAATGCTCCAGAGTCTTGCTTTGGTCATCACACTGACTTGGGTTTGACAGGACCAGTTTACCTCACTGGTTTGTCGAAATGATTAGATGGGACAATATATGTAAAAAACGGTACCAGGCACTTTATAAGCAACCCATAAGCCTTAGCTACTATCTTCCCAACACCCTGAAGGTCAGGTCCAACACGGCCATCCTCCTTCCAACCATCACTCAGTACCAGTAACCTTCCAACCTTGACCAATGGGTTTGCATGTAGATACAGACAAATCCCAGCCCAGCCATGAGCAGGTACATGGTGGGTCCAAAAGCTGTGTATAACCCTAGAGGCACATGGCTTTATTTACTTCACTCCATTAATCTGCATGCTACAGCAGCCCCAGCCCAATCCTGGGCTACTGGTGAATGTAATGGGGGTCTGGTTATGCTCTATATGGCGGCCCAAGCAGTAATACTCCATTCATTTCCTAGATGTGAACAGTGCACCGAAATGTGGACCTGTCCACTCAGCATGCACTCGGACTGGAACTAGTGCACCAGGCTCGAGGGGAAGAGACCTTTATTAGTCCAGTTCAGACTATGGGGTGACAGCTGCTTAAATCCCCTCTGCCCTTGTTTGCCCATCAATAATAAAAGGAGTTGATTGTTCCTTGCCTTGAACTTATATTTCCTCCCTACCCTCCCTGCCCTAAGTCCAGACTCTGACCATTTTACCTGGAGCATTTTGACAGTTTCCTCAATAGGGTCCCTTCCTCCTTCCTACCCACCCATCCATCGTAGACAGTCCTCCAGAATGTTCCAACGTGTTCCAATCTGGTCGTGTTGCTCCCCGGCTAAAAGTCTCCTAATATTTCCCTCACCAAATTCTGGAGAAGAGCCCAGAGGCCTTACCCCTCAGCATCTGGCCCTGCCCATCTCTCAGCCTCACCTCTACCTCTCCCTCCTCCTCCCCTAAGGATTATCTTGCTGCAGCATCCTTGAGGCTCCCTGCATTCCCCTTCCCCCAGGACACTTACCCTGGTGCTCCTCACTGTGTCTCCACATTAGAACCACCTAGGAAGCTTCTAGAGGTCGCAGAACCCAACTCCCCCTCCTGGAGAGCCTGATGGGGTTGGTCTGGGAATCCCAGGTGAAGGTAATTAACAGCCCGGGTTGATGGTTGACTTATCAGATTGTGATGGCCCTTTAATATGTTGGCAACCTAGACCAATGGGCCTTTGTTTCCTGTTTGCTGTGTTGTTGGACTTTGAGTGCAGAAGTTTGAGTTATTCAGACTCAGTTCATAACACAAGCAATCACTGCACTTGGGCAAGTCTCTCTCTTGCTTTCTTCATTTATTCCCTTTATTCCCAGTCCCAACATCATCCTCCATCCCCTCCTTCGGCGATCACACTCCTGTGTTCACTGTGTATCCTGTCCTTTGTTTGTGGCCCTGTCAGTTGCATATTTAGGGCTTGTGCATCATTTTAATTGCATATATGGTCCAGGGCTATGGATTTCATTCTGTTCCTTTCCTCTTTGCACCCAGTGCTATGTTTTTAAAAGAACGCTGTTGCTGCCAAAATACCTGATCGTCGTTTTAAAGATTCATAGAATTCCACAATGTGCATCCCCCATGTTTACCTGTCCCTCCCCCAGGGACCAGGTCCACTTGGCCTCCAACTCCCACCTCACAGTGTCAGAGTAAATATCTCTACGCATCACCCTTAGAGGCCCAGTTGAGAATCTCTTGAAGATACATCCCCAGAAATGCATTTGTCAGGAAGTGGGGCGTATATATTTCCATGTTAATTGACCAAGTGTTACCAAACAGTTCTTCAGAATGGCTGCACCAATCCACACTCCCAGGCCAAGATTTCATTTGTCTATTTCAATGTCTGGGGGCTTGACAATCTGTTTGAGAATCCGATGAGACACTTGGAAACTTTTCTCCAGAAAAAGTTATTATTATCATAAAAATCATAAAATATTTACTTAGAAAAATAATATTAATATTTATTTATCCAGATTTGTGTATTAGTTCATTTAATTTTCACAGCTTTTAGAGGTCTGTATTAGTATTTTTTAATTGAGATAACATATAACATGCAATTAACCATTTTAAAGTGTACAATTCAGTAGCATTGAATGCATGCACAATATTGTATAACCACCACCTCTCTCTAGTTTCAAAACTTTTTTAATTTTTTCAGCTTTATTGAGATAGAATTGATACATAACACTGTGTAAGTTGAAGGTGTACAATGTGTTGATTCAATACATTCATAAATTACAAAATGATTACTAAGATAGTACTAGCTACCACCTCCATCTCATTACCCCAGATGAACACTCCATCTTCTTTAAATAATCACTCCTGTTCCTCCTCCTCCATGCCCCCAGGGACAACCAGGAATCTGCTTTCTGTCCCTATGGATTTGACAATTTTGGACATTTTATTCAAAGGGAATCATACAATATGTGACCTTTTGTGTCTGGCTTCTGTTACTTAGCATAACATTTTCAAGGTTCATCCACGTTGTAGCATGTAACAGTATTTCATTTATTTTTATGACTGAATAATATTCCATTTTATGTATATACCATAAAATGAAATAAGCATTTAGAGGTTTGTATGTGGACATATGTTTTCATTTCCCCAGGAGTAAAGTTGTTGGGTGATAGGGTAATTCTATGTTTAACTCTTTGAGGAACCACCAAACTGTACCATTTTACATTCCCATCAACGATGCCCAAGAGTTCTTATTTCTTCATATTCTTGCCAACACTTGTTATTTTCTGTTTTTCTATTATTGTTATAGCCATCCTAGTGAGTGTGAATTAATAGGTCACTGTGGTTTTGATTTGCATTTCCTTTTTTTTAATTGAAGTATAGTTGATTTACAATGTTATGTTAGTTTCCGGTGTACAGCAAAGTGATTTGGTTTTATATATACATATATCCTTTTTTTCGGTACTTATCCATTATTGGTTATTACAAGATATTGAACGTAGTTCCCTGTGCTATCCAGTAAATCCTTGTTGTTTATCTATTTTATATATGATAGTGTGTGTCTGTTAATCCCATACTCTTTATTGATCCCTCCCCACCCGATTTGCATTTTCTTAAATGACCAGTGACATGGAACATCTTTTCATATGCTTTTTGGCCATTTGCACACCTTCTTTGGCGAAGTAACTATTCAGGTCTAGAGGTAGACATTACTATTAGCCTCATTCTCTAAGTTAAGGAATTGAGGCCAAACTGAGTTGGGAACCGAGGTGACCAGATAGCAGAGCCAGTGAATAGGAATGCCCCACTTTGCATTAGATGCATGGGAAAGGAGTTACTGAACACCCTCCACCAAGATTCCAGAGACTTCACGTTCAGAATTCTGCCTGGGACGGTGAATCTAGTACAAGATGAGGTGTGCGATTCTCAGTATAAGCTTGGACAAATGAATGAAGCAGCTACAAGTCCCTTCAGAGCCTCTTTTGCCTCAAAAGAAACAACTTTATCACACAAGGATTCATAATTCAGCCTCAGATTCTGTGTGCACCCCAGGACAGCTCCAGAGCATCTCCTACCCCTCACAAACCAAGGCCACCTGCCTAGTGCCTAAGGGCACCAGTGGAAGCCTGGGTGTCTAGTCTGGGTTGTTATTACATGTGGATCAATTCTTAATCTTTCAGTTTAGCTTTGAGCTGCTTGGTGACCTCTGACAGATCAGGTATAAATCATTCCACCCTGCCCAGGTAAGAGTCGTCTCGCTAGCTGTGGCCCCGTGACATCTGAGACTTTCTTGGAGACCAGCCCTCCTCTAAAGGTGGTGTGTGGTTCTCAGCCATGACTGGTTCAAAGGCAGGCAGATTCCGCAGCTTTAGTGAAAGGTGAAATCAACAACAGCGTGTCAACTCTGTCTTTGCTCTAGGTAGAAAGAGGCCGTGCATCTCATCCACGGACAAAGTACCTCAGTGCTGGGAGTCACTTTCTGGGACGCCATGAGGCTCATCTACATTATTGATCTTGTTCAGAATTTGTACTTTCAGAATTTAGAGAGGCAGGCAGTGAAAAGTGACGATGGGTTAAGCAGTGGAATCAACACCATCACACAATAAACTGTTTAATCTCTCTAGCCATGCCATGAATCGATTATTATGGTCACCATTATTTTACAGGGAGGAATTTTATTTTTTTAACTTTTTATTTTATATTTCAGTATAGCCAATTAACAATGTTGTGATAGTTTCAGGTGCACAGCAAAGCCATGTATATACATGTATCTATTCTCCCCCAGACTCGCCTCTACAGGGAGGAATTTTAGTTCTGAGAGTTAAATGGCTTTACAGAGGTCATAGGGCTAGTAAGGGCTGAGTTTAAAATCCAAATCTATCAGACTTTTATTCCTATGCTCTTTTTCACCTCAAAATCTCAATGAGTCTTTCTGTTCTGCCTGACCCTTCCCAGGAGTTTCTCCCTCCAAATCCACATGGAGGAATGGGAAATGTTCTGTAGTTAAAGAAACCCAAGTGCAGGTATGGCCTTGGCTCATACATAGGTACAAACTGCTTCACTTCACTGCATCAGTTTTCTCATCTGCAAAATAGGATCAGTGTGAGGATGGACCGAGTTAAGAGAAATGAGTGGTTTGAAAACTGTCTTGTTGAAAATTTCTCTGTTGAGTTTTTCACATTTTCAAGAAGTTTCTTAAAGATGACACAACTTTAAGAGCAAAAAGGATGCATATTTAGCGGTGAAATTTTAGAAACCAGGACAGTTCCCTCAGTAGACCATAAGAAAGCACCTTAAATTACATCTCATGGGTAACCTCATGTAATACATAAGCAGACATGTGCTAAGGTTGGCAGGATCCTAATCACTGAAAAGATTCATACTTTATCTTGTAGGTAACCTAATATTTCTGCAAAGAAAACAACTGAAGTCTCAGCGTTCTTTCTGCCAACACTGGTTACCAATGGAAACGATAGTCTGATTTCTGATTTGTTTATTTTGAAAGTTATTCGATCATTCTAGCTCCTGGGCAAAGAGAGAGCTCCTTTTGGCCAACTAGGACTAAAAGAACCTGATCAATGGTAAATTTATGTGCCTGCAAAGTCCCACCAGATCCACAGTTCACATTAAGCGAGATGGAGAGAGGTCAAGCAGAGCTTTATTTTTCTGCTGAGAAACCATGGCCCAACCTTCATTTCCTCTTCTATTCATAAGCCCTTTCCTTTCTCTTGTACCACTTTCTCTTGGCTTTTTCATGTTTGAGTCAGTCAGTCAATCAGCAAATCAATCAATCTGCAGGGAAGTGGTGTTGTGTACTTGGAGCAGAAATGGTGTATTAACATCAGCGGTGGTGGCAGGAATTGTAGTAGCAACACAATAACTTCACTTGGGTGCTTACCATGTGCCAAACACCATTCTAACCCTCTAACATTTGAACCCATTTTATTATCACAACCATCCTATGAGATATGACATGATTAATTATCCATTCAGATGAAGAACTTCAGATATAAGAGATAAAGTGGCCTGCCCAAGATCACAAAGCTACTGAGTGATGGAGACTGGAATTGAACCTAGGCATTCTGACTCCAGAGCCCTTGCTCTTGGGCATGATGCCGTTCTGTTAAGAATAGTGGCAACCACAGCTTACTCTTCCTGAGTTCTTTTTATATGCCTGATTCTTTCTTATCTATACCTATGAGGCCAACTTAACCCTGCTAGGCAATAACAAGGAATGTCAAGAACTCATACTGCAACAACCTTATCTGTTGCCCCAACCAAATGTCAACACACAGCCCCACTGGACAATGAGATCTGCTTCTCCCCAATCCAAAGTCCTTTCCAGGTAACAGTGTGGATGCTCAGAACAAGCAGGGTGACAGGATTCACGAACACTGGATCTATGGGCCCTGACTCGGACCAGTCTTCATGCAAAACCGCAGGATGCTCAATAGCATCTATATCAATATGGACTCATGGATATTTATCTTATTCTCTGGGTTATAATCCAACATTATCATTATTTGTTTTGTTGCTTAAATTATTCCAGCCTAGTGACTACACACTCCATCAAGTTGGCTCTTAGGTCCCTCATCCTTTTATTATTTTCTTCTTCTTCTTCTTCTCCTCCTTCTCTTCCTCTTCCTCCTCCTCCTTCTTCTTTTTTTTTTTTTCCTAGCACTTCCTTACTTTCTGGTGCTACAAGATATCCCAGGTTCAATTTCTATTACCTCTGCCCCTTCCCTATATTCAGGCATTTAGCTAAGGAAACATGGTTCCTTTAGTTGAGTAATGAAATTTAGAAACCAAGATCTGGGCATTGGCTATATTTTAATGAGTTTATTTCTAGCAACAATTCCTGATATAGTTTCCTCCTCCAATAAAATTATTGCCTAAAACATTATCCAACACCAGGCCTGGAGCTAATCTTTTTATATAAATGCATACATTGTCTCATTCAATCTTTAACAAACCCTAAAAGGTAGATCCTAGTACATATCCCCATTTTAACCACAGAAAATACAAGGCCCAGAGGAGTTCATTACTTTATGCACTGTGACACAGCTGGAAGAAGTGGAGTTGGATTTGAAGCCAGGTCTGAGTCTAGACCCCTCTCTCTTGTCCACCCACTGTGCCTTGGGACCTAAGATGAGTGGATTTGAAGTCAGAGCAACCCAAGATCAATCAAATTCTACCATTTCTTAGCAGTGGGACCCCTGAGTGTCCTCATCTACAAAGTGGTATTAATAAAACCTACTTCTGCAGGTTACTGTTAACATTAGAGAATACATATATTGCACATCTAGTCCTGAGCACTTACCTTATGTGAGAACCTCCCCCGCCTATTAGGTTTAGTGAGTAAAGGAATAGACTCTGAGGTCAATACTTGAGGTCCAAGTGCTGGATCCACCACGTCTAGCTGCTTAGTGTCTCTGTGCCTGTATTTTCTTTTCTGGAAATGGAGACATTCTGTAAGCAGGATTACGGTGGGTACCCAACATGGTAACATCTATAAAGCATTTACTGCAGTGTCTGATGCATAAGAAGAGCTCAAGCACCAATAAGGATTGTTATCAGTATTATCATTTGATCCCCAATATCCAGAAGAGCACCTGGCTTGATGTATTTGAATGAATGCATTTGAATGAATGACAGGCTCAGCAAGGATAGCCCATAAGGCACTCCTTTCCAATTCAGGATTAATATATACATTCTGCCCATCTCTCTGGTTGCCTCCCTGATGTTACATTCACCTGGCTGCTCCTTTCCTCATCTTCCTAGGAAGGTGTCTCCATGTAGTACCCCCCATGAAGAGGACGCTGTTGTGATGGATGATTCTGTTGGAACTGCAGGGCGTTGACAAACGCCAGTTTCATACATCATAGGGCCATCAGGACTGACACTTTGATAATGTATTATGTGAATACATCATCAGAACGCTGTCACCCTGGTGATGAATTCATCAGCAGATGGGGCTGTTGTCAGAAGGAAGGAGAAGAGAGTGTAGGAGGAAGGGAAATCCTATGCTTGATGAGGAGGGGGTCTTAACAATGAAAGACAAATTGTCCCAACCCATCTGGCTGATAAATGCCAAGAGTGTCCCGCAGGTGGGAAAGATGGCAGGGTACCACAGTGGATGGATGCTTAGCCTGAAGACCTGGGGCCTTGGGGTCTAGTCATGACTCATCTCATGACTCCTACTAAGCCCTCGTGACTTATTCTCATCCACAAAGTCAGTATGCTATGGAGTACTGCTGAAAAGTGAGGCACAGCACTAAAGGGCTTTATATCAACGATCTTATTTAACCCACAAAATTACCACATGCTATAGGCATTACCTCAATAATCAAAAATTATCCTCAATATTTGTATAGGAAACTGAAGCTTAAAGAGTTTAAATAACCTACTCAAAAGCAAGTATGGGGAACAGATTCAAACACCAGCTGTCAGACTTCCAAGCCTATAGACTAAACCACTCTGTTATTATGATCCACCCCTTATGTAAACTGAGGGACTCTACAAAGGCTTGATCTCATTATGACCAGTGTACAAGTTCACCCTGAGTACCAGCTATTGAACTACAAAGTCCATTGGCCATGCCTTAGCTTTTTAAAGATGGGCAGACTTGAAAACCTTGAATTCCTGAACACTTTTCTCGGCAAATAGGAGAAATTCCTATATCAACATGCTAGAATAGTATTATTACAATGTCTTAGAATATCATCCTGAGCAAACTCTCCACAGCTTTCATGTCTGGCATTGAATAGTGATGGCAATGAAGGCAGGGCATATTAGAGTACTTGAGAGACATATGTTTACAGGGTTCAAATTCCTCACCTCCCCTAGGACTTACACAGCCAACCAGTTTGCTCCTACATGGAGCAAGGTCTGGTTTGTCCAAGTACATGGTTACCAGACAATAAATGAATTAGAGTGACCCTCATTGTGTAGCTACTTACAAGTGAATGATAGGAGTGATAGAAGACTGTGTGACCTGCAGGAAAACCATGGAACTTGGAGTCAGAACACTTGGCTTATTGACTCACTAACCTCGTAACTGTAGGCAAAACATTTCTGTTTCTCATCAGTCTCCTAACCTTTAGAAAGGAAATCTCTAAGCTGAACTGTCACTGAGGTTTCCTCCAATTCTGCATCCTATGATTCTCTGAGCATTAAGCTCTGCACTCACCTCGTTTGCAAATTTCCAGAAAAGAACAAAGGCTACCAAAACACTAGTGGAACGAAGTACCTAGCCCATCAAGTCGCAGCCACTAGCATGCACAAAGTAAAAATGCTAACTCCACAGATTTGGATATTCACCCTGTAATGGTGAGATTTAATTTCAGCAGAGAGCTTCCATATCACATAATGGTGTATCATTGCACTATGTTTTACTTCCCTTAGCAAATAAAGTATATAGGAAAAAAATTGAAAAGAACATACATTGTTTTATTGTCTTGTGAAATTGCTGGGTTTCAAGCCAATAGAATGCCTTAATGCTCAAGTTCTCCAGGGTGATACAAAGTGCAGTGCATCTCTGTTTGGGAAGCTAAATTTAATAAACAGAGTAATCCCCTGGCAGGCCCTGGGATTTTTCTAATATCCTGATGGTGTCAAGGGAGAAGGGCTTGAGATGTGAAAAATACCATAAGACCTTACAACCAAGACTTACTAGAAACAATCCCCCATTAATTGAGGCATCTGCTTTTCACATGTTGTGGTGCTGAGTTGGAAATCACGTTAATTGTGTGTGCCTTGTCCAGGAGCCTTGGGGTGGATGCTGTCCACAGGTCGTGGTGCTGGACCAGAAGCCTCTAAATCCAGTGTTGCACAGACCAGTCTTAGGACACAAAGATCCCTGTCTTTTCTCAGCTATAAAGACATCCTCATCCTATACCCCTTCAGGGTATTTTAAATACACACTGATAAAATTTCTGCTAAAACATCTTATCAGATTACAAGAGCAACAGAAATGTTCATCATCATCTTGCATTGTATTGTATACAAAACTTACACTTTTTATTATATGTTAGTCCTATAATAATGCTTCTGTAGAAAATGTCTCTGGGACTGTCTGTCCCAGGTCAAGTTTCCTAAGAGCACAGCCTGAGTTGGGGGATGATTCTAGTGCAAATGATTTATTAACAGAGTACTCGCAAAGGGAAGAGAGGTTGGCAGAAAATCTAGACAAGGACAAGGAAACTAGATTCAGTGTGATCCCACAGGAAGCCCTGAAGCACAATGGCACCACTGAGCTGGTTCCACCTTGAGACAAGGGACAGGCCTTTTAGTACCACTGTGTCTGTCAGCTGCTTGCTGTGGACTTCCCAGAGGAAAGGATACCTCCCAGTTGAGGTGACTCCCATCAGACCCAGGGCAATTCTCCAACATAAGGCCATGACCATCACTCATAGGATCTGGGAGAGGGGCATACCAGTAAGGTAAAGAGAATCCTAACCTGACTCCAACAGCATCTACGACACTGTAAGTGCTTCACCCAGATTCTGGGATTCTTTCTACCATTTTCTCATACCCTGTTCCAGTTACTGCTGCAAAAATAAGTCACCCCCAAACCTTAGTGGCTTAAAACAAGAACGATCATTTATTTTGCTCCTAATTCTGCAACTTGGGCAGGGCACAGCATGGGAGGCTCATCCTGGTTGCATGCAGCATCAGGTAGGGTGACTCAACCCGGAGATCCACTTTCAAGAAGGCTTAGTCGCATGGTTGGCAAACTAGGGCTGGCTGTCATTAGGAGCTTCACGAGGGCTGAGGGCTGGAGTTCTTGATTCCCCTTTACATGAATCTCCACGTGGCCTGAGCTGCTTTAAAGCATTGTGGCTGGTTCTAAGGACAAGTGTTCTGAGAGAGAGCTGTATAACCTCCTAAGATCCAGCCTCATAAGTTACACAGCTTTCCTTCTGCTGTTATCTATTCATCATGGTGGTCACCTATGCCCAATAGACTATCTATAGCTCTTGAAGGGGAGTAGTAAAATCCTCGAAGGCTGTAAGGGATGGGAAATACTGCTGTGGCCATTTTGAGGGAAAGAATTTTGGAACATACATCCCCTCACCAACTTCTGTGGGTTTTGTTTGTTTGATTGATTGTTTTGTTTTGTTTTGTTGTGCCACACCACACAGCATGTGGGATCTCAGTTCCCCGACCAGGGATCGAACCCTTGTCCCCTGCAGTGGAAGCAAGGAGTCTTAACTACTGGACCAACTGGGAAGTCCCTGTGTGTGTGTGTGTGTGTTTTTTTTTAATGGCTGATACTTGTGACTCTTTTTGGAGAACTGCAGAGAGACCCAGAAGGGTCCAAGAATGTAGCCCTCCTAGAGGCACCCCTAACCAATGACTGACTGGACAGGAGTATGAAAGCTCCTTGTTGCATCTAGAGGCAAACTCAGAGATGCAATATACATTCCAGAGCATCTCTGTAGGATTAGGCCAAGGCTGACATCACATACTTACGGCTTCTTCCCCACTTTACCCTGCTGTCTCCACTCCTTCTGCTGGGACCATTTCCTTAACTGTCTGCAGATAAATCCTCATCTTCGAAACCACTGCTGCGGACCCTCACCTGAGACAACCTCTCTCTTAGGAAGTCATAATACTTATTCACAATGTCATTTATCTATTATTTAGACGGGTATCACTCTGTAATCTCCTGTTTCATATTGTTTCACAAACTTTGATATCATCATTTATCTTAATGCTTGATTTCCCAAGCACTGGATGGTGCTGTGTGTATCTTATTTATCTCCATTTCCTCCAATTTCTGAAAAGTCAGAAGAGAATGAGTCCTGTTGAACACTTACGATGGTGCCAGCCGCTGTTAACCTCTTTGCAGTCATTATCTCACCTAATTCTGAAAACAGCCTTTATGAAAAAGATATTATTGGATCATCCTCATTTTATAAATGAAGACTCTGATGTTCAGAGATGGGGAAATTGTGCTGCACCAACTCCAGGAGGAGCCATGAACAGGATATTCTCCGTGAAAGCATTCCCAGGAATTCAGAGACAGCGGTGCCCCCTAGAGTTGGGCGATATATTACTCCTTCTCAGAGGGATAAAGAGGCTTCCCTGAGATTGCTCAGCTGGGGAGTAGCAGAGCGTGGATTTGACTCTCTGCTTCGTTCCAGAGTCCTTGCCTTTAGTATGAAGCCAAGATGCCTTCTGGCACTTCAGATTGGTGGATTGTTTTTAATCTCCTTATTTTGCCCCAAGTCAATTTTTTAAGATGATATGATGATGAAAATATTTTTAATAATAGCAAAATAAATTCTTGATTACATGAAGATAGCCTGCTCTAATCTATCGTCAAAATCTATGGCGGGGGAAGATGGTGGGGGCGGGGAGAGTGTTCCTCCTAAGATCCAACGGCCTAAAAAGAGGCTATGTTCCAATGAGGGTTGAGCAGGAAGTTACCAGGAAAGGGATCTGGCCCTGGTGAACCGAAGAAAATACAAATTGTCTGCCAAGTGAAGCCACGTTTTTCTTTTCTGATATTCTAGCTGGCTGCCTCCCTCAGTGCTTTCTCTGCAACAAGCACCTCCACAACTGTGATGGTGGGGATGGGGGGTGTGACACGCTCTCGCCTGATGCCTCATCTCAAGTGTCAGCCTCCCAATCTGAAAAATTGAAGTTTCAGTTCCAGAAATTGCTGTTTTCAGAAGTGACATGGTTGGAGCATTGTGTTCTTGACAGAGAAAAGAACCCCACGTGAATCACGCAGGGTAACTGACAGGCCTTTCCAAGTTAGGAAGAGCCTGGGTATTGGAAACAGACAGACCCAGGTTCGATTCCAGGCTCCAACAACCTACCCACCATGTCACTTGAACCTTGGAAGCCTCAGTTTCCTCACCGGTAAGATAGGGATTTGTGATGTAAAGGTAAATGGAAGAGTAGATACCAATCAATTAAGCATTTGGAGCATAGTAAGCTGTTATTGTTTTTGCTAATTGTAATTATGAGCCATAAGGCCGTTCTAGATTCAAAATCATCAGTTGCACTTTTACTTAAATGAAAAGTCCAAATTAACTTGATTTTCCCGTATCCCACTGGGCTTGGCTATAATTTTCCTTATCCCTAATAACCTCTCATCTTACAATTCTCCTTCCTCCTAATAAACACACACACATACACACACATGCCAATTTGTGGGCATCATTAAATCATATTATCCAAGCCAGTTGTTGGACTCCACAATTTTTTGCAGGGAAGTATTACAGCAGCCAGTTAGTGGCAGGGCTGAAATTAAAACTGCAAGGAACTAGTCACCTAAAATGCAGCAGGTGATTATTTTTTGAAATGATTGCAGTGCCTTATATCTCTGTGATACATTACCATTTATCATATTCCTTTGGCATTCATCACATCACATGACCGTCTCAATATCCTGCGTGGTGGATACAATTACTAGGCTAAATGACTTGCCCAAGGTCACACAGCCAGCCATGAAGTGGGAGAGCTCAGGCTCAGACCTAATTGCATCTGCCTGCAAACCTGGTGCCCTCTCCACTCTACCTTTTTGCCTCCTAGCACTGTCTGAGCATTTAACAGCAGACACTTCTCCCATGGCTGGCTGATTCTAGGGCAGATCAGCAATAACCCAGCGGGTCCCACCAGGCATTGCTGAGTTTAAAATGTTGAAGCAGAAAGAGTTTGGGGGAGAGAAGCAAGTCCTCTCCCCACCACCCCTCCAGGAGCCTGACACACATCCCTGTGCTCACAGATGTCACCATTAATGTCCTCTCCCCCAGAAGATGCAGGCAGGGGAGCTGGGTAAATCCATCATGGCCCTGAACATAATGTTGATGAATGATCTCATTAACCTGGCAGCCTGTCCCACGTCAACAGCAGCCCTGATCCTTTGTGTGGAGCCTGGCTCAGCATCCTCATCTTCCTCCCCCATCTCCAATGATACTCCCATCCCCGCCGCCAGCCAAGTCCCCCAGCCCGACCATGTGCCAGACTGTGATGCCTCACATAATCACTGCCCTCCCAACACACAAGCCTGAGAGCTGCTTAATATCAACTTCAATCATATAGATAAAGACACAGAAATGGAGGAATTAGATGATTTATCCAAGTTCCAAGGGACTTCAGTTCACATTCGGCTGACCCCAAAGCCCTGCTCTTATCTCAACACGGTACCAACTTTTCTAGACTTTTTAGAGTTTGCAGAGCCCTTTTACCCATTATCTCATTCCGTCACCCAACCAACCCCGTGGGGCAGATTTTCTCACAACACGACCTGGTTAGAAACTGGACAAACTGGCTTAAAATAAGAATGAAACTTCAAAAGGACATTTGGGAGGTTAAAAAAGAGAGGGAAGAGACAATGACTCACCCAACTTGTTATTATGACATCTTCCAAAACTGTAGTAATAAAAACAAGATGGTACTGGCACAAAAACAAATAGGCCAATAGGGCAGAATATATAGTACAAGACAGAGAGCTAGAGGGAGAGAGAGAGAGAGAAATTTGACATATAATAGAAGTAGAATCATAAATCTGTGAAGGAATAATTTCTATAAATAAATAATTTATATAAATAATTTATATAAATATAATTACATGTATAATAAACTTATTTATAGAGAAGGTTAAGTCATGACCACATACCATGCACAAAAACAAGCTCCACATACATTCAAGGTATGCCTTTCCTATTTAAACAAAAGAAAAGTGTCAATAGCTTTGTGACCTCAGGATATAGAGTGATTTCTTAGATGGAACCTCAAAAACACAAACTTTGGGTGGGGGCATCATTGAATTTTTTTACTCTATGACAAATTTAAGACGTGGTTTCTCCAAAGGACGTCACTGACAGCTGGCACATTGGGAGAAGATATTGTCAATATCACAGAAGGAGAAAAGAAATCGACAGGAATGCATGTGATAGGAGGCCCCAACTTCCAGTATTTGGGGAAATAAAAGTGAAAGCAGCAATGAGATGGCATTTTATACCCTTCAGGGGGGCAAAAATTTTCTCTGGGGAGGGTATTCTTTATGGGGAAATGGTGACTCTCGCTGTATCACCAATGACAGTATAAACTCTTACAGTTCCCCAAACTGGCAGTATTAGAGTAACTAGGATACGCATTCTGGAGAAATCCTCACCAAGGTCCATAAGGAAACACACAGGAGGACAACGCATTCAGCTTTGCTTGAGATAGCCGTGGTTGGAAGAAACCTAGATGTCCACCTCTAGGGAGACAGATAAATCTAGTAAAAAAGATTGAGAAATACCATGAAGCATTCGGAAGTATGATGTAGATTTACACATGGTAACAAGGATGGATCTCAAATACAACACTGAGCCAATCAGAAAAGGGGAATTAAAACACAATGCCATTGGGGCTTCCCTGGTGGCGCAGTGGTTAAGAATCCGCCTGCCAATGCAGCGGATACCGATCCGAGCCTTGGTCCTGGAGGATCCCATGTGCCACGGAGCAAATGAGCCCGTGCACTACAACTACTGAGCCTGCACTCTAGAGCCCGTGAGCCACAACTACTAAGCCCACATGCCACAACTACTGAAGGCCGTGCACCTAGAGCCCTAGAGCCCGTGCTCTAGAAGAGAAGCCACTGCAATGAGAAGCCTGCGCACCATGACAAAGAGTAGCCCCCGCTCGCCACAAGGAGAGAAAGCCCGCACGCAGCAACAAAGACCCAATGCAGCCAAAAATAAAATTAAATAAACTTATTAAAATACACAAAAAAATCACAATGCCATTTACGCAAAATTTCAAATACACCCACCCTAAGCAAAATCCAATGATGCACATATACCTCAATAAATATAGGAACAAAAGAGTGGGCCGTCACACAATTAGACAGTACACAGAGTGCCTGCGAATTGGGAGAAGGAGAGGAGGGCAGGGATGATAGATAAAGAGATGAATAATAAGATAAAATAGAATCAGGGCAAAATCTCATTCCAACAGTATGTCATAGAATGAAAGGGACTGAGTTTCCTGTGTGCTCATGCAGTACAAGAATCAGGTGATGAAAAGGAGGAAGCAGAGGATGGCAGGGGAGACAAGGAAACAGGAAATATTAGATCCTCACCTCCCCCCCCCCAAAAAAAAGAAAAAGAAAAGAGAGAAAAATTGGAGGCTCAAGGGTTGAAATAAAGGAAGACCTGAGGCAAATAAGGAGAACTATTTTCAGGGCAGTTTTAGAAGAGTGTTGGAGAGAATCACACTGGAGGCTTGAGAGTCTATCGCTCAAGCTGCACATGACAGGAAAGAGAATGCAATGACTGTGGGTCAGGTCAGCACAGAGGGACCTGCTGGTCTCTGGCTAGAATTATCCCGAGCAAAGCCACTGATAGAAAATCCAGTGTCCTGGGAAGAAGATTAAAGAAAGCCTCTGGCGCCCATGGAGCTTTCTCCTTCAATTAAGTCAGGTCCATCCATACCCTGAAGCTAAGTCACCTCGAGTTTTTCCTGTAAGATGGACTTGGAACTCAAATGACCTTGGTTTTCCTCCCGACTCAATCACTTCCTGGTCTTTTAACCTTGGACCTGTTCTTAGCCGCTCAGAGCAGAATGGAGATCATCACAGTTCCTGCTCCCAAGAGCCGTGATGCCTAACTGAGACGACCCATGCAAACGTTAACATGGTGCTTGATGTGTAGAAAATGTTTGTGCAAAAAATGAGGTTGGTGGAGGGGGGTGGAGGCTGCAATGTGCAATTGCATTTGTTTTGTTGTTGTTGTTGTTATTGGAATCACAGTCCAGTTGTTTGATGTTCCTAGAGACCCCCTGCAATAGGTGGGGTGGGTCCTAGATCCAGACCCCTCCAGGTTTCTCACCAATTTTCTGAGAGGTCTTGAACAATCCCCCTGAAACTCATGGCCTCAGCCTCCTCCGTGGCCTATGGACAGCCTCATTCTCTCCTCAGCCTTGCTAGGCAGCCCTCAGAGTCCTGGCTGGCCGGTCAGAAGGCAGACCATAGAGCAGCCATCCTTTCAGGGCCAAGGTCTTTACGTTAATATTTCTGCGAGTAAATTGGGTGAAATTATGATAAAAGTGCCATTTGCAGACGAAGGTCATTTCACACTTCAGACAACC
Source organism: Hippopotamus amphibius kiboko (assembly GCF_030028045.1). Taxonomy (NCBI): domain Eukaryota; kingdom Metazoa; phylum Chordata; class Mammalia; order Artiodactyla; family Hippopotamidae; genus Hippopotamus; species Hippopotamus amphibius. Next base: position 127,979,562 of record NC_080194.1, read on the forward strand.
TGATGACACGTAGGCATTGTTATTATTATTTTTATTAGGATTATTCCATTTTACAGACAAAAAATGAAGGATTGAGATCGTTGATGGAGACTCATCCAAAGTCACAGGCGGGCAGTATGAGAGCTGAGATTGCAACCTGTTCCTCCAGACATCTGAAGCTCTGATCTTGTCTGCTGAACGATGTTCCTGGTGAAAGACAGAAAGGGGCTGGAAGCTGAGTCTGGAGATGCAGGGGAGCAGAGGCAGGTGTCTAAAAGGCCAGCACTGGAAGGCACACAGGGCAGGTGCTCTAAGTGCTGACCCCAGGCACTGCCTTTAGTGTCTCTCCCTTGTGTAAACAGGGTGGGTGAGACCTGGGACTGACACATCTGGTGACACTCTGAGCTGTTCTGTGTCATTTTCTTTTTTAGCTGCCTTAGGTCTTTGCTGCTGTGTGAGGGCTTTCTCTAGTTGTGGAGAGCAGGGGCTGCTCTTTGTTGCAGTGCGTGGGCTTCTCAATGCGGTGGCTTCTCTTGCTGCAGAGCTTGGGCTCTAGTAGTTGCAGCATGCAGGCTCAGTAGTTGTGGCTTTCAGGATCTAGAGCACAGGCTCAGTAGATGTAGCACACGGGCTTAGTTGCTCCATGGCATGTGGGATCTTCCCAGACCAAAACCTGTGTTCCCTGCATTGGCAGGTGGATTCTTAACCACTACACCACCAGGGACGCCTCTCTGTGTCATTCTTAAAGAGGCAGAATGACAGAGTAGGAACAAGATCTGTAACAGAGCAAACTGCCCAGAAACTCATCCATGAGAGCAAGGGGAGGTCAGCCTGGTGCTAAGAAAGGGGTGTGAAGGGTCAGGAGAGATGACCCCATAAGTGTTGCAACCAAGTCACTGTCGATGGGGAAAAGATGCACAATGTGAGGCTTGTGAGTTAAGTTTTATTTGGGACAAATTAAGGACTATAGCCCGGGAGCCAGCATTCCCAATACCTCTGAGAAACTGCTCTGAAGAGCTAGGGGAGGAAGGTCAGTATATATGTCCTTTTGGTGAAGGGGGAGTCCATGCAAACCAGCACATATTTTTTGCAGACGGTTCTGCTAGTCTCGTGCAGGTTACTGCTGGTCACGAGGAGCAGACGCCACCAGGAAGGATTTTAGCACTTTTCTAGATACGAGGAGATGCAAGAATTGGGCTCATAAAATCTTCTCCTGAAAACATCTAACTATCTGAAGACCTGTTCTGCCAGTATTTCCCAGAGCACAGAGTGCTTCATTCCTGATCTCCACCCTGAACTGCTTTCAGGGGGTGTTGAAGGTCAGCAGCTGCAGCAACTCATGATTTAATCCTTGCAGAGGTGGATGGCAAGTGCCGACTTGTAGCTGGCATCACCACTGTGTGTGTCCCCTTTGACCCTCTGCCTCTTGTCCACCAGTCCCTTCAGCTTGAGTTCCGTCAGCATTTATGGCCCCAGGTATCCCACTATGTCACATATGAAAGTCCTGCCAAGAAGAGTTGTTTACCTCATCCTAGCCTCCATACCCTTGTCCTCACAACAGGAATATGAAGCATCCACCTCCCAGCGTGGCCCTGAGGACTCACTGAGCATTTGTTTAGCACAATCCTTAGAACACAGTCAGCACTTAATAAAGGGAGGCAGCTCTTATTATGACTAGTGAAGAAAAGCATGTAGGTTGAATCATGAAAGACACCACCCCCACCCAAAGGCTCAGATTGCCTTGCAAAGCAATGGTCAGAGGGCTTCCTGTCCCAGAAGGAAGAGACCAGCTTCCCACAGGGTTCATTCATGACACTTGTTCAAGAACTGCAGGCAGACTTCATTCCGGAGGTTCTATCGAGAATGTCAAAGGCACCACCGAGATGTGGTTTTGCAGAGATTGGGTTCAACTACAAATGCAACAAAGGAACAATGGGAATTGATAGCCAAGGAGCAGGGTAGGGATCACTGAATGGAAAATTACTAAGAGGAAATATCAGGGAGGGGAGAATTCTGGCTAAACTGACCTAACAGGATTCTTGCTGAAGGCAGGCCAGGGCAATCAGACATCACCTGGGGGGTGGCGGGAGGGTGAGGAATTTGGTTGGATATCAAGAGGGATCAGTTACTGAGGGCAGGGCATTCTGGCTAAATTAACTCACCAGGGTTCTTGTTAAAACTGGGCAATGCAGGGATGAACACAGAAGCCCCAAGTCAGGACAAGTTGAGAAGAAAGTTCAGAGGAGCCTGACTAGTTTGCTCAAGGAGAGAGTCTCTGTCACTCCTTCCCACTCCCCACACCCTCATACACACAAAACCCTTCCCCAGAATCCCAAATTGTGCTTCACCCAAGGCTTTTGCATACAAATACATACGAAGTGCATTTGCCAAAAATTCCCCGCAGGGCTGGCCTTCGTGTCCAAATCACCTGGCACCAGCTTCTGCTTTGTTTGACCCCAAACTTCAAAAATGAGAGTTCCTCACATTTCCCCAAGCCTTAATTTGCTGCTGTGGAGACTCAGTTCAGCCTCCCCACAGGGACACCGCCGTGTTCAGCTCCCAGAGACCACTGCACAGAGACTGATCTCAGTGGAAAACATAAGACCTTCCCTTGTCAGATACACAAACCCAGGTCTGTTGCAGGACATGGAGTTTTCATGGAAACCTGCTTTCAATTGCTGGACATCACTTTATAATATCAGGGGCTGGGGGAGGGAGGGATAAATTAGGAGTTTGGAATTAAGAGATACACACTACTAGATATAAAATAGGTAAACAACAAGGACCTACTGTATAGCACAGGGAACTATATTCAATATCTTGTTATAATCTATAAGGGAAAAGAATCTGAAAAGGAATGTATATATATGTACATGTGTAATTGAATATATATGTATATATATACATATATGTAGATATGTACATATATAATTGAATCACTTTGCTGTACACATGAAACTAACACATTATAAATCAGCTATACTTCAATAATTATTATATTATTATAATATATATTATTATATTATATTAAATTGTATTATAATATATTATTATAATATATATTATATGATATTAATAATAATACTATCAGGGGATAACTTTCATCCACTTTTTATTACACACCTGGACCTGACTTAAGGGCTTTACTTTATCCTACTCACTCAATTTTCAACCATAAGAGACAAATACTTTTGGTGTCCCCGTTTCACAGATCAGAAAATTGAGGTTTGGAGAGGGGAAACTGACCCAAGGTGAGGCAGCCTTTAAAAGGTGGTGGTCCTAGCTGGCTGAACCTGGTGCTTTAACCAAAATGCCATACAGTCAAGACAGCCAAGAAAGAATGTGCAGAATACCCAAAATGGCCATCAGGAATACCTCAGAGTTACAAAGAGTGTCCAGAGAGAGAAGAAAAGAATTTAAAGAAGCCAGGAGAGCAATTATTTCCCTGTGAAATTTTTACTGAGGTTAAGATTCTGTGCACGGGTCCTTCTGGGAAGAGGTTTGAGGGTATGTGTTGGGGGTGGTGAGGGTGTCTGTAAGGGGTCTGTAGGAGTGTGGGAAGAGTGGGTGGGAGAGTGGGGGGAGAGGGAAATGTGGAGGAGAGACAAAGGTGGGGTGAGGAATCATTGAGAGAGGTGAGTGTGTAATGTGAGTGTTTGTGTGTGGTGAGTGAATGGTGAATGTGTGTTTGTGGCGGCTTGTGGGAGTCTATAAACAGCTGTGTTAAGCTTGTGGTGAGTGTGTCAGAGGGTAGAAGAGGAGGCTGGTGAGTGTGTGGATGATGTGGGTGTGTGGTGAGAAGGTGATGTTCGTGATAGAGTTGGGTGTGAGGATGTGGACATAGGCAGAGCATGAGTGTCTACAGTTGTATGGTGTGTGTGGGGGTGGGTGGGGGGGTGTACTTGTGCAAAGCAGCCAGCCTCCTAGCCTCCTTGGCCAACCCTGTGGCACCACTGATCCTGAAAACAACTCAAGATTCACCAGGGACCTGCTCCAAATTCACGCTATGTTTCATTTCTCAGCTGGGTACCACTGAAGAATGGATGCTGCAGCTTTAAGTAGCTATAGTAGAAAAGCCTGGAACAAGGCTGTCATCAGTCCCTGGGTGTGGGGAAACATTCGTAGTTTAAAAAGAAGCTTTGTTTGACCACCAATTACTCCAGCTTTTGAAAATGCTTTTGCTTGCATTTGATTAAGATTTGAAAGCGCAGCTTAATACCTTCTGCCTTGCCTGGAACTGCGATTTCCCTCTCCCTTCAAAAGGGTCTCTGTAAATTTAAGCATCATCCATCTCTGCTCACTTAGACCTTTCAGGGCACTGGGCTGGGATTCCAAGTGACTAAACCTACCCTCTACAGAGTGGTTCTTGTCAGTGAGAACCCACTTCCCTCAATCTTCCAGAAAGTTGGGCTCGCTGAGGGTCAGTCCCAGGCTAGGAACGAGGTGTACATTATCACCTACTGCAGAGATTTCAAACCTTTTCTGGGTCATAAACTCCTTGGGGAATCTGATGACAACCATTGACATTCTCTCAGACATAGACACACAGGTAAGAATGCATGTGAGACTTCGCATGCAACTCCTAGGGTTGATGTCTGTGGTTGGGCTTCCTAAGAACAGAATCTGAGGTGGGGAGTCCTTTTGCAAGTGACTTATGGATGGAGAGCTCTTGGGACAAACTTGTAAGGAAATGAAGGGGCAGGGAAAGAGCCTAAGTGAAGAAATGGGTTTGACTGAAGTGTCAGTTCAGCCTAATCCCACAAGGGCCTCTGGAATATGTTTATTTATGACCAGAGAATGATCCCACTATGAAGCAAAGGGGGAGAGCTTCTGTATCTCCTATTCAGTCATTGGATGTATGTCTTTTTTTTTTCATGGCATTTTTAGAAAAGGCAGCATCCATTGGCCAAGGGCAACTCTCCACAGAAGGATGAATTCTCCAGTGCTGTGCTGGAACCAGCTCTCACTCACTCACAGGACCCAGTTAGATGCATCTCATTCCAGTGCTGCATTTGGTGGCAACATCTTAGCAGTTTGGAATCAGCTACGGTGGGAGTATTTACACCACAGAAATCGGCCAAAGCTACAAATCCGGGGGCTTATTTCTTCCCTTGGAAAACTTGTTGTTATCAGTACGGGCACAGCACTGAGTGTATCTTTTCATAAATATTACCCAACACTGACTTTGGGTGGGTGCACTGCCCCAGTAAAGCACGTCTGAATGAGTCACCAACATATCAGCTATGATATTATGGACTCCCTTTGAAAGCAGTCAGCGAGCTACAGCTTAAAAGCCCTTCCTGGAGAGAAAGAGAGTCTGACATCCCTGCCCTGACTTTCAAGGCCTTTCACAATCTAGTCTCAGCCAACTTCATCCTGATGTAGCATCTCCTAACTGATTTCCCCACATTCAGACATTTCCCTTCCAACCTGCCCTAAGCAATACTGCCAGAGTGATCGCTCTCAAACACAGGTTTAACACCATTGCTTCCTTGCTTAAAAACTTTGCATAATTCCCTGCTGCCCAAAGATGATAACCATTGGCAAAGCATCAATGCCATTCAACATCCAACCTTAATAAGCATTTGAGGCACAGCTCCTATTTCAAATTCTGCTCCGCACATCCTTGCTCCAGACATGTCTTGTGACTGGTTGCTCGCATGTCTTTAAGGCCATACCTCCCCCCTCTGCCTGTGTCTACAATACTCCTTCTCCATCTCTGCCTCAGTAATCCCTCTCCCAAAGTTCGGTATCACCTGAACCATGTGACTTCCCTGACCATGCAGGACAAATGCAATTGCTCCATCCTCCACATTCCCAGAGCACCGCATCACACCTCATCCCTAGCCTGTTCATTTGTAATTGACGGAAGTCTCTCTCTATCATTAGCCCTTGCTCTCTGCCAATGCACAGACAGAGTCGTGTTCATTTCTGCATCCACAAAACTTAACCCAGGGCCTGGCACACAGGAGATGCTTCAAATGCTGATTTTAGATGCAAAACACTGTTAGTGGTGCTTTGAAATCTAGGCTCCTAATCGTGAAACAAAGAGTCAGGCCATTATCCTGGAATATGTCGTATGAAAGGGTGATAGAAAGGGGAGCAGCAAGGTGGTAGGGGAGGACAGAGAAATTCTGAGAGTTTTTCTTCCCAAATCCCCTGCACTAGTGGCAGAGAACTTCCAAAGCCATTTGATCAACAACACAGCCGACCTAATACTGCAAGATGACTCTCCTTTGAAGAGCAAGATGGCATTTGTTTCCACTTCTGAAGGCCTACTTGTAACATAGACACAGTTTATAGAAATTCTCCCCTGCCTGCCCCAGGGTATTGGAGATATATTAAATAATAGAGGAGGTAAGTTTTAATGATCCACGCAGCTGTCAGCCTGTGTGTTTCCTCCCCTCTGCTGGGTGGATATCTTTACGAACATAACATGTTACGTGAGATGGGCTCTTTATAAGGTCTAGGTCATGGCCAAAATCTAAGTAATGTGCTTTTAGATTATTTCAATTGCATTTAAAGAGAAATGCTTTGATATTTATCAGCTTTCTTTAGAAGGGGGATTTTTGCTGATATAGCTTAATGGCTGTTACCTTCCAGGAAAAAAATATTCGGGGGATCCTCTGGAGCAGAAGAGTGAGGGCACATGCTGGACCCTTGTGCATCCTGTCCTCCACACTGGGAGGCTGCCCAGAGTGGACCACGTCAGTGGGACCCCTGGCTTCTGGATGGGTCAGCCAATGGTCTTCCTCCCTGGCACTCTCCATGGAAAATCACATTGGACTGATTCTGTCCTTGGACCAAAAATCACTATTCCTCTTGAAACGGCCTCCTTTGCATGATGTTTTCAGGGTTCCAGCAACTGCTCCCTTCCCTTGCCCTCCAGATTTAGGAGTGGTAACTGTTCAACTATTCCTGGCTCGGGGCTACAGCACCATCCCTGTGGTTCCCTAAACCTCACTCTCACTTATGGAAGTGGTCCCTTAACTAAGTCTCCTGGGACATCCCCAACTTGCGTGTGTTACCTGTTTTGTCTCAGGACCCTGACTGATGCGGTGTGAATGCAAATGCAAGATGAAGCTTTGAATCCTGGCTCCCCCACTGTCGTACGATTTGGAGCAAAGTATTTCATGCCTGATACCTCAGTGTCTTCAACTGTAAAACAGGAGTAAAATAGTACCACCGTGAAGGACTATCTGAGCATCACATTAGTCAATGTAAGGAAAGTACCCAGGGAAGTCCTAGTCTTACGGGAGGACCTCAGAAATCCAAGTTCTCTCCCTTTCATCGCATTCTCCCTGCTCTGACGTTTCCCCTTATCTCATAACAAAGGGAGGCTTTGGATGATTTAAACGCTCTTGTCCATTGCATGAGTCACAAACAAGTAACAAAACCAAGTGATAAATGTACCTGAGCCACAGACAGCGGCCTTTTTGTGCTTGTCAATAACATGTTTAAAATCGGACTTGATTTGCTTTCGCTTTAAAGAAGGTTATTAACTGGCTTAGATCTACCCAAGCAATAGAGACATGTGTTGTCCACATTACTCACCAGGTTTTTAATCAGCAGGCAGGGCCCAGCCAGCCGCTTTGGTGGGGGCTGAAATGGCTCAGGGAGCTGTCTGGGTGACCAGGGGAGACCAGGGCTCCTTGCCGAAGACGTTGATAAATGGGGGAACGCGGCTCCGGCCCCAGATCCTCCACAGATGGTTTGCTCATTTTAATTGCTACCGGCCCCTAATCCTCCTCGCATTCCAGCATTTCCAGCCTGCAAACAGGCGGAAAGAACTCAGTACAACGAGCAGTGCCAATGCAGCAAGGGCTGCAAAGAACTATCCTTTGCCCTTAAAAGCACTAAAAATGCATTCTGTTATGCCAAGCCTGACATAACAGAGAGCAACCACTTAGGTCCTTTCCTCTTATTTGTATTTCCCAGCAGCTTTTTTGAAATGAAATTACATGCAGACGTTGGAGATATTGAGGGTTCAGTTCCAGACCACCCCAATAAAGCAGATAGTGCCATAAAACGATTCACGTGAATTTTTGGTTTCCCAGTGTATATAAAAGTTATGTTTACACTATACTGTAGTCCATTAAATGTGCAATAGCCTTATGTCTAAAAATAATGATGTACATACCTTAATTTAAAAATACTTGATTGCTAAAAAATGCTAACCATCATCTGAGACTTCAAGTCATAATCTTTTTGCAATAGCAACATCAAAGATCACTGATCACAGATCACCATAACAGATATAATAGTAATGAAAAGATTTGAAATATTGCATAAAATACTGAAATGTGGCACAGAGACATGAAGTGAGCAAATGCTGTTGGAAGAGTGACACCGATAGACTTGCTCGAGGCAGGGTTGCCACAAAACTTCAATCTGTAAGAAATGCAATATCAGCGAGTCACAATAAAGCAAAGCGCAATAAAACGAGCTGTGCTGACTCACTTTGCTGCACACCTGAAATTAACACAACCTTGTAAATCAACTGTACTCCAATAAAAAATTTTAAAAAAGAAACCAGGTGTGCCTGTATCGTGATATTCTTCCCCTAAAGTTCATACAAGAAAGGATTAAGGTCAGATCTCTTCAGAACAAGAAGAGAGACAAAGCTGGGATGCCTTTGCAAAGACTGGTCCAGGATTCTGCAGCATCATCTCAAACATATCCTTTGCCCAGCCCTATCCAATTCCCCCTGAAAAATGGCCAGCTGTGCACTAGCTCTTCAGAACCATTTTCATGGAGGCATTCTTTGCACCCTCCGGAAGTTCCGAGTTTAAGACATATTTGGATTAAATAAGAGAATAGTGAAACTTTCATTTCTTCATCCATTCTATTGAGTGACATTCCCCCTATTCTGTGGATGACCACCCTGGTCTTCATGGAATTCATGGTGGGGAGGCTAACAGAGCAATGACGTTTCTCTATAAATTGTCTCATTAAGAGAAGGTGTGATGAAGAAATCCCAAGCCATATCACAAGGCAACTTTTCACACATGTTCGTATAGCTCTTCTGCCAGTCCTTTATACCTGAATTCTCCATAATCAAGAATGTTATCAAGAAAAAGCCTGAACATATTCCTAAACATTGTGGGAGCTTCGTATGATGAACCTCGTGACAATAGGCGACTTATTGAGCCTCTTTAAATATCAGCTTCCTTATCTGCACAATGAAGACAATCTGACCAACTTCATAGACTTGCTGTGAGTGTTCATGAGCTACATGCAAAGCACTTGTTCCGGTGCCTGGGACACAGCAAAGTGGCAACAAAGGCAAGTCCTTGCCATTTTTCAATCGTCATTGTCACTAGTGTCACCATCATCATTTCTATTTTTGTGGCTTCTTCACAACTTATAACATACAGACCCAACCCATTAATATGAAAAAAAAAATCCACAAATGCTTATGATACCTGGCCAGTGTGCAAGAGAGACCAACCTGCATAAATCCTAGAATACTACTGAACTCCTAATCCCACCCAAGAAAAGACCAAGATGTGCTGTTAGAAAAATGAGCTCAGTATTTCACTGGGCAGATCAATGACCACAGGACGCTGAAGAAGAACAAAGGAAGAAGACAAACCCAGGCAGGTGTGAGGACCCACCTCAAGTCCTCGCCCCTCTAGGGAATGGAGACATTCATCTTTCTCCGCACACCTCAGACCCTCTGCTGACACCCCTAGCTGGATCCCGCGAGAGAGGATGAGTTGCTAATTTGATTGCTCTGAGCCCTGCACTTCTGCTGAGCCACAGTCACTGCTGGATGTAGTTACTGTGCCTTAAAGGTCTGCATCCTTGAGCACATCTCCCTCTGGTTTTCCATTTCCATTGTCAGCACATCTAGACAGGATATAGCAAGCAGGGGACCTCAATGAACCCTCCTCCAGGCTTAACCCACACTCCCCATCTAGCATTTTACTTCCATGCACTAGGGGGTTTTGGGTGCTTACCCAGCTATTTAAAAAGCAGTACTTTCTTTCCCATTTAGCTGTTGCTTTTTGCACATGCTGTACTTTCCTTACTCAGGAATCCTTGGGAGAATGAGACTGAATGTCGGGGCAGAATTGGAGCATGGCTTTGTTTGGGTTCCCCCAGAAGCAGACCCCTGAGACAGTGATCTGAGTGCAAGCTGTTTTACTGAAAGTTCATGGAACACTGGACAGAAAGTGGAGAAATAATACAGGGGAAGGAAAGCAACCAATAAAAGGTACATTAACAACCCTATTTCGGCAGTGGGTGACTGAAGCTTAATCCCATAGGAAAACTTTGCAGAAAGGTGTAAAATGCATGCCTTAGTGTTGGGGAGCTGAATTACATATACATACCCACTCCCATCAGACAGTGGGTGAGGGCTGCTTCTGGGGCTGTTAATTCCCTGGGACATCCAGCCTTCCTTGCATGGGAGCAGAATGGCTTTCCAGAAAATGCCAAGAGGTAGAGATGCAGATAGTGGTAGGTCAGAGCCATTTGGCAGAACACATTGAAATGGGAAGACGCAGGGGATCCAAGCAGTATCTGCTATAGAGCATTTCCACATCCCTGGCCATCATGCCACACTTGAACCACCACACATTGCCTAGAAATTGGAATATCCATGGAGAAAAATCCCGAGAGTATCTCATCCAATTTCCCTTTGAGAATTTCCATCCTAAATCTTCCCCAGCATAGTGTAAGTCACTTTTCAAGGGACTGTGGGCACCATAGCAGCCTAACTCATCAATCAGAGTGGTTGGTTAAGTGCACAAAGTCAAGAATCAGGGTGTCCAGATTCAAATCTCAGCTCTGCTGCTTCCTGGCTGTGCATAAATTACTTAATCTTTTATTCTTCAGTTTCCTCGTTTATAAAACCAAGGCAATTTCAATACCTACTTCTGTTACCAAACCAAACTTGGGTCCTCTCACCCATGCACAGTAAAGCCAATCTACTGACACCATATTGTGGTGAAGGAAAGTGCAGCATTTATTGCAGGCACCAAGCAAGAAGTCCAGACAGCTAGTGCTTAAGAGACCCAACGGCTCCCCGATGGCTTTCAGGGTGGGGGAGTGGGGGTTGTGTGGTATGTGATCAGCTCATGACATTCTTCTGATTGGTTAGTGGTGAGGTAGTCAGGAGTCAACATCATCAACCTTCTGCTTCCAACCATTCTGGGGTCTACATGCTTGTGGGTAACACGTAGTTAACTCCTTCTGGTGGGGATTTCTGTATCTGCAAAACAGCTCAAAGGACATGGCTCAGAATATTATCTATAGCCCTTGAGGAGGAACTAAGTGTCTCTGACTTTATTTAATGGCTAAACTGTTATTTTGTCTTGCTTGGCTGTTTTCCTTTCTTTCGGTATTTTCTCATTTCTCTGATTAAATTTATTCTCTGACTGAAGTTTTTCTAAAGGCAAAAGGCAGGTAGAGGACATGGGGGAAGCAGGGTGCTCTGGTCTGGGAAGGCCCCATAGGGTCCTGCTCAGTTACACTTCCAAAGGTTGGTATGAGCCTTGGTTAATATCATGGTTAATACCAACCACTTGTGTGTTGGTAAGTAAGTGGGTTACTATCTGTAATGTGTCCAACACCTAGCAAACATTATGTAAGTGCTAAATAAAATAAATGCATCTGGGGACTTCCCTGGTGGCACCATGGTTAAGAATCTGACTGCCAATGCAGGGGACACGGGTTCAATCCCTGGTCCGGGAAGATCCTACATGCTGTGGAGCAGCTAAGCCTGTGCTTCACAACTACTGAGCCTGTGCTCTAGAGCCCATGAGCCACAACTACTGAGCCTGCGTGCTACAACTACTGAAGCCCAGCACCTAGAGCCCGTGCTTCTCAATAAGAGAAGCCACGCAACACACCACAATGAAGAGTAGCCCCCGCTCATCACAACTAGAGAAAGCCCACACGCAACAACAAAGACCAATGCAGCCTAATTAATTAATTAATTAATAAGTAAATGCATCTGGAGGGAAGCCCAGTAAGTTTGAGAACCATCATGAACCATTTATTGGACTGGGTGATGACATCCATTACTTCATAGAATTGTTTCAAGAATCCTTTGAGCTAAGGATGACTGTTATGATGTTTTATACATAGAGACTGACTCTCAAAAGCCACATACTCCACCTTATTCAAGCAACTGAATCCTGAGCATATCAAAAATAGCACTTATGCAAACAACCAGTTTTATAAGAAACCAGTCGAATAGTCCTAATACTTCCCCGATCATTCCTGTGCCATGTCAGCTTAACGATAATTATTCAGCCACCCAGAATAATTGCATAAGATGATTCCCTGGATGATGAATTGGTTTGATAATAACTTCTAAAGGAGTCATTCTGAAGCCCACTGAGGAATTGGGTCCTTCTCCAGGAACTGGCCCAGGGTAAATCCACTCTTGTGTCTCTTAAGATGCTCTAACGAAATGGGGAAAGGCTCCAAGAAAAGGAATATCAGAGCTGAATGGCAGCACCAGGACCTTGGAAATGCTTTCAAAGGCACAGGCTCGTGGTTTTCATTCTCATCACATCTACTGCAGTTCAGCTTTCCCTGGAACCTAGGCGTTGAATACGAGCACATTGTCTTCCCATCCAGTTTCTGGCATCCTTTCTTACCATCCTTCCTTCCTCTGCTACAGTACTGATTGTTTGTAGATCAGCCCTCTCTGTCCTCTGGGTGTTTTACCTTCATCAGAATTAAACTTGCCTTTTTTGACTTCCTGCTGACAGCCGAGCCAGCCCTGGCATCTACCCTGTTTACCCTGAGTTTTTAGATATGCATGGCTTTTCACTCCCAGAGCCAAAGCACCAGTGATTAGAGCTGAGCTTAATTAGACCAGATCTCTATCAGCGTCTCCTCCCATATGCTTCCTGCTCATGTACCTGGAGGCCGCTCACCTCCTCTAGCAACTCTCATGGAAGATAAATTACTTTCTTTTTTTCCCCTGCAAGACACTCATGTTGGATGAGAGAGACTTTGTGAAGCAGTGAAAATGTTACCAAAAGTGGGGTCTGGCTACTTGCAGCTCTAAAACCGATATTCGAGAGGCAAAGTTGGTGGAAAGTTTGCTTTATTTTGGAGGCAGGTAACTGGGGGAGAGTGTGGACTCATGTCCAAAGGCCAACTCCCCCCCCCCCCCGCCCACCCCTGACAATTAGTAGACAAGAGCTTTTAAAGGGGAGTTTCAGGGGTGTATAGGCAGAGGGAGGGAGCTACATGCAGAAACAGCATAGGCAGCTCTAACAGTCATCTTGAAACTGGTCCTGCAGTGGTCTGATCAGCGTCATCTTGATTGTTTTAGGTACAGTTAATCTTTAGTTCCAGGGTCGATTTGTTCCCATTTCCTTAAGTCCAGTTCTTGGAATTGTGGCAGCTTATGTCATGGCTACAGTCTGGTCATCATGTAGTTAACTTCTTCCACCTGGTTGAGGTTTCAATCTCTACAAGACAGCTCAAAGGACATGGCTCAGAATATTATCCATAGCCCTTAGGGAGGAATTGAATGTCCTTGACTTTGTTTAATGACTAAACTATTATTATGTTGTCCTGTTTGACTGCTATTCTTTGCTTCTGCATTTTCTCACTTCTCTGATTATGTGTATTCTTTGGCTAAACTTTTTCTGCAGACAAAAGACAGGTGTAGGACATGGGGTAAGGGGAGGACCATAGGGCCCTGCTCCACTTCAAAAAGAGGCTGGGATACATGTTTAGATAAACTGAGATGTAAACCCTATAACATACAGCATCTGATCTTGGTCAAGTTGCTTGACTTCTCTGAGCTTCCAATTCCTTATCAACAAAGTGGGAAGAAAATACTAACTAGGAATCATAAGGCCCTCTGATGAAGGTTAAGTTAAAATATGCCTGGTATCAGAGCCTGAAATGCAGTCGGGCCTCACAAATAAATTCCTATTTGTCTAATATGCACACCCACTGTACTCTAGGCATGGGGGTTGGCTGAAATTACAGTCAGGAACATGGTCCCTGCCATCAAAGACTTTATCTCCCAGAGGGTTCCCTAAGAGTAACTGTTGGAAACTGTTCACACGTCACCATGTATCCCTGGGATGAGAAACTAATTTTAAAGATGGTCCCCAAATCTCCCAGTTTCTCAGCTGATCTTGGCATGTTCTGAAGGACCTCCTGTCTTGGGTACCACATTTTCCAAGGTGCATTGGCTCATTTCTATTGCAAAGACAGGCTAACTTGAGCAAAACAGTTCCTTACTCTCTAACTCAGCCATCCTGAGTCACATACACTTTGAAATTGGTGCACAGCCTTGGGTCTTCATAGTCAGGTGCATCTCCCCCACACCTCAAATTATCCCCTCAGCCTCAGGAACAAGGTTTCTGGCAACCAAATTTGTACTGGACATCACACTCCTCACCCCCCAGATAATGGTGATCAGACCAGTGATGAGTATCTCAACAAATCTGGAAAAAAGGGATTTTCTCTCCTGGGAATTTAGAATTGGGACTTGAACTAAGACAGGAGAAATCTGGAAGTCATCCTTTGCCCCAGAGATGGGCAAAAAAGAAAAAAATAATTTCCCCTGCGGAGAGAGAAAAATTGATCAGGTTTGATGAGAGAATCATAGAAAAGAGATCAGGCAGCTTTGCTGGCTTTCCAATCCTGGTTCCTGATTCTTGCTGAGAGGCTCTGATATCTTTCAGTAATCCCCCACCCTCTCATCTTGTATTTTCTGATTCCATTTCCAATGGGACCAGCAACTAAGATGACTCCTCAAAAGCCCTGGACCCTGTGAATGACTCATGTATTCAGCTAGAAGTCCTTCTTCCAGTTGCATCATTGTGTGGTCCCTTCATAAGCACCTATTCATTCAACAAACATGTGTCCAATGCTTTCTGTCAGCCTGGCCTTGAATTAGGCTCAAGAAATTCAGAGATGAGTAACACTCATCATCAGACCAGAAGTCGCCTTCATGGGGACGTGGAACGAGAGCAGGTTCAAGCATCTGGGACCATAAGGCTGCATGTAAAGTAGAAAATAATTCTAACCTCTGTGGCCCAGTTATCTGTGTGCGATTCCTAACCCCACAGCCTCCTAGCTTAGGCAGTTTACTTTTTCTCTCTAAGCCTCAGCTTCCCCATCTTTATTTTTTTTTTTAATTTTTTTTTGGGGGGGTACACCAGGTTCAATCAACTGTTTTTATACACATATCCCCATATTCCCTCCCTTCCTTGACGCCCCCCGCCTCGAGTCCCCCCCACCCTCCCTGCCCCAGTCCTCTAAGGCATCTTCCATCCTCGAGTTGGACACCCTTTGTTATACAACAACTTCCCACTGACTATTTTACAGTTGGTAGTATATATATGTCTGTGCTACTCTCTCGCTTCTTCTCAGTTTCCCCTTCACCCCCCGCCCCCTCCCATACCTCGAGTTCTCCAGTCCATTCTCTGTATCTGCTTCCTTGTTCTTGTCACTGAGTTCATCAGTACCATTTTTAGTTTCCGTATATGTGAGTTAGCATACAATATTTGTCCTTCTCTTTCTGACTTACTTCACTCTGTATGACAGATTGTAGTTCTATCCACCTCATGACATATAGCTCCATCTCATCCCTTTTTATAGCTGAGTAATATTCCATTGTATATATATGCCACATCTTCTGTATCCATTCATTTGTTGATGGGCATTTAGGTTGCTTCCATGTCCTGGCTATTGTAAATACTGCTGCAATAAACATTATGGTACAAGTTTCTTTTGGGATTATGGTTTTCTTTGGGTATATGCCCAGGAGTGGGATTACTGGATCATATGGTAGTTCTATTTGTAGTTTTTTAAGGAACCTCCAAATTGTTTTCCATAGTGGCTGTACCAACTTACAGTCCCACCAACAGTGCAGGAGAGTTCCCTTTTCTCCACACCCTCTCCAACATTTGTGGTTTCTGGACTTTGTGATGATGGCCATTCTGATTGGTGTGAGGTGATACCTCATTGTGGCTTTGACTTGCATTTCTCTGATGATGAGTGATGTTGAGCATCTTTTCATGTGTTTGTTGGCCATCTGTATGTCTTCTTTGGAGAAATGTCTATTTAGGTCTTCTGCCCATTTGTGGATTGGGTTATTTGCTTTTTTGGTATGAAGCTGCATGAGCTGCTTGTATATTTTGGAGGTTAATCCTTTGTCCGTTGTTTCATAGGCAATTATTTTTTTCCCATTCTGAGGGTTGCCTTTTAGTCTTGTTTATGGTTTCTTTTGCTGTGCAAAAGCTTTTAAGTTTCATGAGGTCCCATTCGTTTATTCTTGATTTTATTTCCATGATTCTAGGAGGTGGGTCAAAAAGGATGTTGCTTTGATGTATGTCAAAGAGTGTTCTGCCTATGTTTTCCTCTAGGAGTTTTATAGTGTCTGGCCTTACATGTAGGTCTTTAATCCATTTGGAGTTTATTTTTGTGTATGGTGTTAGGAAGTGTTCTAATTTCATTCTTTTACATGTTGCTGTCCAATTTTCCCAGCACCACTTATTGAAGAGGCTGTCTTTTTTCCATTGTATACTCGTGCCTCCTTTGTCAAAGATAAGGTGCCCATATGTGTTTGGGCTTACTTCTGAGTTCTCTATTCTATTCCATTGATCTTCCTTTCTGTTTTTGTGCCAGTACCATACTGTCTTGATCACTATGGCCTTGTAGTATAGTTTGAAGTCAGGAAGCCTGATTCCACCAACTCCATTTTTCCTTCTCAAGATTGCTTTGGCTATTCGGGGTCTTTTGCGTTTCCATACAAATCGTAAGATTTCTTGCTCTAGTTCTGTGAAAAATGCCATTGGTAATTTAATCGGGATTGCATTGAATCTGTAAATTGCTTTGGGTAGTACAGTCATTTTCACGATGTTGATTCTTCCAATCCAGGAACATGGTATGTCCCTCCATCTGTTTGTGTCGTCTTTGATTTCTTTCATCAATGTCTTAAAGTTTTCTGCATACAGATCTTTTGCCTCCTTAGGCAGGTTTATTCCTAGGTATTTGATTCTTTTTGTTGCAATGGTGAATGGGAGAGTTTCCTTAATTTCTCTTTCTGCTGTTTCGTTGTTAGTGTATAGGAATGCAAGAGATTTCTGTGCATTCATTTTGTATCCTGCTACTTTACTAAACTCATCAATGAGTGCTAGCAGTTTTCTGGTAGAGTCTTTAGGGTTTTCTATATATAATATCATGTCATCTGCAAAGAGTGACAATTTTACTTCTTCTTTTCCAATTTGGATTCCTTTAATTTCTTTTTCTTCTCTGATTGCTGTGGCTAACACTTCCAAAACTATGTTGAATAACAGTGGTGAGAGTGGACACCCTTGTCTTGTTCCTGTTCTTAGAGGGAATTCTTCCAGTTTTTCTCCATTGAGAACAATGTTGGCTTTTGGTTTGTCATATATGGCTTTTATTATGTTGAGGTAATTTCCTTCTATGCCCATTTTCTGGAGAGCTTTTATCATAAATGGATGTTGAACTTTGTCAAAAGCTTTTTCTGCATCTATTGAAATGATCATATGGTTTTTATCCTTCAATTTGTTGATATGATGTATCATGTTGATTGATTTGCATATATTGAAGAATCCTTGCATCCCAGGGATAAACCCCACTTGATCGTGGTGTATGATTTTTTTAATGTGCTGTTGCAGTCTGTTAGCTAGTATTTTGTTGAGGATTTTTGCATCTATATTCATCAGTGATATTGGTCTGTAGTTTTCTTTTTTTGTGACATCTTTGCCTGGTTTTGGTATCAGGGTGATGGTAGCCACGTAGAATGAGTTTGGGAGTGCTCCGCCTTCTGCAATATTTTGGAAGAGTTTGAGAAGGATAGGTGTTAACTCTTCTTGAAATGTTTGATAGAATTCGCCTGTGAATCCATCTGGTCCTGGGCTTTTGTGTGTTGGGAGATTTTTAATCACTGCCTCAATTTCTGTACTTGTGATTGGTCTGTTCATGGTTTCTATTTCTTCCTGGTTCAGTCTTGGAAGATTGTATTTTTCTAAGAATGTATCCATTTCTTCCAGGTTATCCAATTGATTGGCATATAGTTGCTTGTAGTAGTCTCTCATGATGTTTTGTATTTCTGAGGTGTCCGTTGTGACTTCTCCTTTTTCATTTCTAATTCTGTTGATTTGCATCTTCTCCCTTTTTTTCTTGATGAGTCTGGCTAATGGTTTATCAATTTTGTTAATCTTCTCAAAGAACCAGCTTTTAGTTGTATTTATTTTTCTTATGGTTTCTTTCCTTTCTTTTTCATTTATTTCTGCTCTGATCTTTATGATTTCTTTCCTTCTGCTCACTTTGGAGTTTCTTTGTTCTTCTTTCTCTAGTTGTTTTAGGTGTAAGGTTAGGTTGTTTATTCGATCATTTTCTTGTTTCTTAAGGTAGGACTGTATTGCTATAAACTTCCCTCTTAGAACTGCTTTTGCTGCGTCCCATAGGTTTTGGGTTGTTGTGTTTTCATTGTCATTTGTTTCTAGATATTTTTTGATTTCCTCTTTGATTTCTGTAGTGATTCCTTGGTTGTTTAAGAGTGAATTGTTTAGCCTCCATGTGTTTGTCTTTTTTGCATTTTTTTTCCTGTAATTGATATCTAGTCTCATGGCGTTGTGGTCTGAGAAGATGCTTGATATGATTTCAATTTTCTTGAATTTGCTGAGGTTTGATTTGTGACCCAAGATGTGATCTATCCTGGAAAATGTTCCATGTGCACTTGAGAAGAAAGTGTAGTCTGTCGTTTTTGGATGGAATGTCCTATAAATATCAATTAAGTCAAGATGGTCTAATGTGTCATTTAAAGCTTGTGTGTCTTTGTTTATTTTCTGTTTGGATGATCTGTCCATTGATGTAAGTGGGGTGTTCAAGTCTCCCACTATTATTGTGTTACTGTCGATGTCCCCTTTTATAGCTGTTAGCATTTGCCTTATGTATTGAGGTGCTCCTATATTGGGGGCATAGATATTTACCATTGTGATATGTTCTTCTTGGATGGATCCCTTGATCATTATGTAGTGCCCTTCCTTGTCTCTTTTAATAGTCTTTACTTTCAAGTCTAATTTGTCTGATATGAGTATTGCTACTCAAGCTTTCTTTTGACTTCCATTTGCATGGAATATCTTTTTCCATCCCTTCACTTTCAGTCTATATGTATCCCTTGGTCTGAAGTGGGTTTCTTGTAGGCAGCATATACAAGGGTCTTGTTTTTGTATCCATTCCGCCAGTCTGTGTCTTTTGGTTGGAGCATGTAATCCATTGACATTTAAAGTGATTATTGACATGTGTGTTCCAATTACCATTTTCTGAATTGTTTTGGGTTTGTATTTGTAGGTGTTTTCCTTTTCTTGTGTTTCCTACTTAGAGAAGTTCCTTTAGCACTTGTTGTAAGGCTGGTTTGGTGGTGCTGAATTCTCTTAACTTTTGCTTGTCTGGAAAGCTTTTGATTTCTCCCTCAAATCTGAATCAGATTCTTGCTGGGTAGAGTATTCTTGGCTGTAGGTTTCTCTCTTTCAGGACTTTCAGTATATCCTGCCATTCCCTTCTGGCCTGCAGAGTTTCTGTAGAAAGGTCAGCTGTTATCCTGATGGGTTTTCCCTTATATGTTGTTTGTTGCTTTTCTCTTGCTGCTTTTAATATTTTTTCTTTGTGTTTAATTGTCATTAGTTTGATTAATATGTGTCTTGGTGTATTTCTCCTTGGGTTTATTCTGTATGGGACTCTCTGTGCTTCTTGGACTTGGTGAATTATTTCCTTTCCCATGTTGGGGAAGTTTTCCACTATAACCTCTTCAAAGATTTTCTCAGACCCTTTCTTGTTTTCTTCTTCTTCTGGGATGCCTATAATTTGAATGTTGGTCATTTAAGGTTATCACTGAGGTCTCTGAGGCTGTCTTCTAGTCTTTTTATTTTTTTTTCTTTTTCCTGCTCTGTGGCATTTATTTCTCCCATTCTATCTTCCAACTCACTTATTCGTTCTTCTGCCTCAGTCATTCTGCTGGTGATAGCATCTAGAGTATTTTTAATTTCCGTTATTTTGTTATCCATTGCTGTTTGTTTTTCTGAGTTCTTATGAACTGTTTCTTGTACTTTCTCTATTTTGTTATCGAGATTTTGTATCATTTTTACTATCATGACTCTAAATTCTTTTTCAGGCATTTTTCCTATTTCCTCCTCATTTATTTGGTCTTGTGGGTTTTTTTCCTGCTCCTTTGCCTGCATGGGGTTTCTTTGTTTCCTCATGGTTGTCCAAGCTTTTGGGGTTGCTTGTCCTGGTGATAGAGGTGTTTATAGAAGACTTTCCAAGCCTCAGACTAATGTCCAAGTATTGGATTAAACGAATATTCAGTCTAGGAAACACATACATGTATAAGACACACAATTATTGAATCCGTTAGGACATAAGGCTCTAGAAAGACCTGACAGAACCCCAGTGTGCTATCAGATATTCAAAGAGAAACCCAGCAGAAATTGACAACTGAAACAGAACAAATCAGAGACAAAAGCAAAAGCAAACAAACAACAAATAACACCCTACACATACAAACATCAATCCAGGGAGATTTTGTAAGCTAGGATCAAATATAGAAATGAGCTGGAGTACCACCAGAGAGAATGGAGATTCTCAGAATGTAATTAGACAACTGTACTAAAAACTAAGATAAAGACAAAAGCCTAATATTAATACCAAGGCAGTGCATCATCTGGAGAATAGAGCAAGGAGTCTGAGCAGACCGCTAGTGTTGCTTATAAGTATGTTAAGATAAAATACACTTAAAATGGCTGGAAGAAAGGGGAACAGAAGAGCATAATGTGGTTGGAAATATGCAAAGAAAAAGAAAGGAATAGAAGTGTATAAAAGAAAGGGATGAAAGGAAAGTATGAAAGATATTTTGTCCGTACTACCAAAAACTTAGCTAGATATAGAAGTATATAAAAAGGCAAAAAAAAAAAAAAGAATAAAAAATATCCTTAAAAAATTATGTTGTAAAACTTGTAGATCCCTTAGGGCTAAGATCATATTTAATAAATAAAAAAAAAAAAAAAAAAAGAGAGAGAGAGAGAGAGAGAAAGAAAAAAAGAAAAAAAATCCAGAACTGATCCCAGAATGGACCAGTTCAATAGGTATTGATACTACTATTTCTGTTTCCTTAGCGTCTCAGCTGTAAGTGTCCTTCTCCTTGCCTTGGGTTTTTTTTTTTTTTTTTTGCATTATTCTGTGACCAGCAGAGGTTCCTTTATTGTTCTTCTGTAAGCCTCGGTGTGTGGGGAGGGAGAGGGTACAATAGTGGCTCCTTCTCCTGGGAGTGAGTGAGCAGTGGCGCACTGTTGTTTCAGTCAGGCTTGGAGGTGCCTGTTGCAGAGGGCGCTGGTGGCTCAGGCGTACACAGAAAGTCTTAGAGTTGGGCCTCTCTCGGGGTTTTTTTCTTTTTGATGCTGGTTTTTTTTTTTCTCTCGGCAGCCTCCCTGCTGCTGGCATTGCAAGGAGTTTTAATCTAGCCCCGCCCGAGTGCCTGAGGGTGCTTGTTATCCCTGAGCGCCTTAGGTGGCCCGCAGGGCGTCTCTCCACTGCCTGTTGCAGAGGGACCGAAAGAGAGGGAGAGGCTATGCGAGTGGCTCCTCCCCCCCACCCGGGAGCCTGCAGCCTCCAGCCGCCATCATGGCCGGGCAGCTCTCAGGGACCAGCACTCCTCTCCGTGGACCTCCTCCCTCCTGTCCTCTCGGTCCATCACCCTACCGGCAACAATGTTTCTCACCCTGAACCAGCTCTCCGGTTCCCACGCTCCCGCTCCCAGACCCTCCATTCAGCCGCGGATCGATGTCTCGGTCCGGGAACACTGAGCTGCGCTGCGGACCCTCCGTATGTTTCTCACTCCCTCCCGTCTGCCACAGCTCCGCCGCTTCACCCTCTTTGAGCCCTCATAGATGCCTCCCTACCGGCTATGTCGGGCTCCCCGCAGCCCTTTCTGGTGTCAGAGGCCGTCTGCTAGTGTTCAGCTGGTTCTCTGTGGGAATGACTGCGTCCTTCCGTGCGTTCCCAATGCATCTGTGGAGAGGGATGCACTCCACCTCTCTCTACTTCGCCGCCATCTTTTTCTCCCTTCCCCATCTTTAAAATGAGCACTGAAAGTATGGATTGTTGAGAGGATTCAACAAGAGAACCCAAGGAACATGCTCAGAACAGTGTCAGACGCATTTAGGAAATGTTAGCTTGGAAACCAAATACCTTTAAGCTCTTTGGTTCTATCTTTTGAAAGAAAGGTGCCTTGGTACCCTTGTAACAGATAAATAGGATGATTGACTTTTTTCTGACCAACACTTATCACATCTTAGACACTGTCACCACAAGAAGAAAACTGGGAATGATAACTGCAAGTTGACCAAGCATCACTGCATGGGAAACAGCATAGTGGATCCCAGGATTGAAAGCTGGTAATGGGAAGGTCTCCAGGGCTTCATTCAAAGGATTTCATGCTGAATCTCATTCTCAAGCTTCCATGCGGTTTGGGAGGAGAAATATTGGTCCAGCCACAGTCTGGCCATAATCAAAGCAGCCATGTATCAAAGAAAAAGCAGATAATGTTACCTAGTGAAATACTGGGAGTTGCAAAGATGGCCAAAATCTCCACTACAACGGGATGCCAAGAAACATAGTCTGAAATAAACATGGAAGGTTCTGGGCTCTATAATGAGACCTCAAAGCACTGCTGGACACCCTGGGGGACAACTGGCCTGGACGGGCAAAAAAAAAAATCCTAAATTCCACTGCTGAGGCTGAAGAGCATTGGGAGAACCCATCAGGAGGCTGAGGAAGTCTGCAGAGGGAGAGAGGAGAGCTGGCAGATTTCCCCAGCCAAGTTTCCTGCTGCCGGGAATACACAGACCAGCCTGCTGGAGTTTGTTAATGTGGTATTTGGGGTGAAATTTAGAGAAATGAAATTCCCTCACTGGGTACCATGTTAGTGACCATTCAGGATGGCATGGTTTGTGAATGAACCAGGTTGCCTCCTTGGGAAACTTCTGAAGTCATAGCAAATACTCTGGTTTTGCTTGCCCTGGGCATTGGTGGAGACCATATGATTTCCCAGGAGGCAGAGACAAGACCACAAAGGCCTCTGATGGCTGGTATTGCTTCTTTGTCCTCTGCCTGCCTCCTGTCCCAGCTACAATACCCCAACAAGCACATCCCAGCCTCCCTAACTCCCATCCTCAATAGCCTGAAAATTATCTCCCCACAGCATAGAAGGTGATAACCATAGCATTAATAGTAACATTGTTAGCATGAAATATGACTCAGCCATAAAAAAAGAATGAAATAATGCCATTTGCAGCAACATGGGTGGACCTAGAGATGATCATACTAAGTGAAGTAAGTCAGACAGAGAAAGACAAATACCATATGAGATCACTTATACGAGGGTGAGTCAAAAATTATCTGCACTCTGGCTGTAGAATTTATAGAAGTTTTAATATAACCAGAGTGCAGATAATTTTTGACTCACCCTTGTATGTGGAATCTGAAGAACAATACAAATGAACTTATTTACAAAACAGAAACAGACTCACAGATATAGAAAACAAACTTATGGCTACCAAAGGGGAAACGGGGTGAGGGGAGGGATAAATTAGGAGATTGGGATTAAATATACACACTACTGTGTATAAAATAGATAACCAACAAGTATAGTGCAGGGAACTACACTCAGTATTTTCTAATAACATATAAAGGAAAAGAACCTGAAAAAGGATAGATGATAGATAGATGATAGATAGATAGATAGATAAATAGATAGATAGGTAGATGATAGATAGACAGATAGGCTGAATCAGTTTACTGTACACCTGTACACAATATTGTAAATCAACTATATTTCAATTAAATAAATAAATAATAAATAAATAAATATGTTTTAAAATGCTTTCCTGAAACCCATTGGAGAGTTTGGGCTTTTTTTTTTTTGGCTGTGTTGGGTCTTTGTTGCTGCATGTGGGCTTTCCCTAGTTGCAGTGAGTGGGGCTACTCTTTGTTGCAGTGCACAGGCTTCTCATTGCAGTGGCTTCTCTTGTGGAGCATGGACTCCAGGCATGAGGGCTTCAATAGTTGCAGCATGCAGGCTCAGTAGTTGTGGCACATGGGCTTAGTTGCTCCGAGGCATGTGGGATCTTCCTGGCTTAGGGATTGAACCTGTGTTCCTTGCATTGGCAGGTGGATTCTTATCCACTGCACCTCCAGGGAAGTCCCGAGTTTGGGCTTTTTTGAGCATTAGCTGTCCTGAACTCCTTGCTTGGTGCCCTGCAATAAATGCCGCACTTTCCTTCATCACCAAAAAAAAAAAAAAAAGGAACATTGTTATTAACATCTGTGGAGCACTTACTATGTGTAAGCTGTGATGTTAAGCTCTTTAACAGCCACCTCTCAGCTATGGGATAAGAAAGGCATTATCATTACCTTTATTATACTGATGAGGATATGGACAGTCAGACGGGCTTCTAGTTACTCTTCCTGCCTAAATCTTAGGATGTGATACAACCACCAGTGTGTAGTCCTCACAGATTCAGTGGGTCAGGACTTTAGATGGAGCACAGCAGAGATGGTTTGTCTCTGCTCTGTCATGGTGGGGGACTCAGCCAGGAAGACTTGATGGGCTGGGGGGTGACTCATATCTGGAAGTAACTGGAGGTATCTTCACTCACATCTGACACTTGGACTGGAGGACTTGAAAGCTCAGCTCCGGGATGGGGGGGCAGGGGGGCGCTGTCAACTGCAGCAACCACACGTGGCCTCTCCATGAGGCCCTAGAACCATATGGTGGCCCCTGAGTGGGCCGGCAGCAGCTTACTTGGTCTTTTATGACCTCGCCTTGAAAGTCACATGGGTCTGTACGTTATTATTTGAACCTACAAGATTCAAGGGAGGAGAATGCAGAGCCCATGTCTCCCTGGAAAGAGTGGCAAAGAATCTGCAGACTTTATTTTAACCCTCCACAGACAGGCACTTAAAGAGAGCCAAGATTCCAATGCAGGCTTTGGAACTCCAGAGTTTGTCCTCTTAACTATAGCTACACCTGCCATGTAGGTAGGTTATTCTGTCATGATGCCTCACCTCTCAGAGCTCTTGACCTCAGTTCCTTAAACACAGAAGAATCACTTCATCTGGACCATCAGAAGGGCACCATATTATCAGCGCCTGTCAGGGCAACAGACAGAAATAGAAGATCTCAGGTTGGAATCCCACATTCTCCTTGTGTGACCTTGAGCAAGACTCTTCAACGCATCTCAGAATCGCATCACCTGTGTGAGATGAGAGAGTTTCTAAAAAAGTACTCTTGTTAACTGTGATTCTACTTTGATTTACCCATGAAGATATCAAAGGAAAACAACACCATCCCCTCCCCCCATGGATTTTCTTTTTTTAATATGGAGCCTCAAGATCTCCACAAGGATGTATTTTACTTCAAAGCTGTTCACTAAGCAAGAAGGGGCCAAATGATCAAGAACCGTCTGGAGTGGGGCAGATGACCAAGACAGGATCCTGGCTATAAGAAGCTAACATAGATCAGTGGTTGCTGGGGTTGGGGGAGGAGGAAGGAGGGATAAATAGGAGGAGCACAAAAGATTTCCAGGGCAGTGAAAATGCTCTGTATGATGCTATCGTGATGGATCCATGTCATTACAAAATTATCCACACTCTGACTATAGTTTTAACAGAAGGTTTAAGATAACCGGAGTGCGGATCATTTATTTATTTATTTATTTATTTATTGGCTGCATTGGGTCTTTGTTGCTGTGCATGGGCTTTCTCTAGTTGCGGCGAGTGAGGGCTACTCTTCGTTGAGGTGCATGGACTTCTCACTGCAGTGACTTCTCTTGTTGCGGAGCACGGGCTCTAGGCATGTGAGCTTCGGCAGCTGTGGTGCACGGGCTTCGTTGCTCCACGGCATGTGGGATCTTCCCAGACTAGGGCTCGAACCCTTGTCCCCTGCATTGGCAGGTGGATTCTTAACCACTGTGCCACCAGGGAAGTCCCTGGAATACGGATAATTTTTGACTTAACCCTCGTACATTTGTCGAAGCCCATACATACAACACCAAGAGTGAACCCTCATGTAAACTATGGACTCTGGGTGATAATAATGTGTCGTAGGTTCTTCAGTTGTGACAAATGTACCATCTGATGGGGGTGGGGCGTGGCGTCAATAATGAGGGAGGCTGTTCATGTGTGGGGACAGGAGTTAGACAGGAAATCTCTGTATCTTTCCCTCAATTTTGTTGTCAACCCAAAACTTCTCTTTAAAAAAAAAAAATACAGCATTTTAAAATTTAAAAAAAAAGAAGCTAACATAAGGTACATATTATTACTGACCCTGTCTAACAGATGAAGAATTTGAATTCAGAGAGGATAAATAACTAATTCAAGGTCACACAGCATGTACCTATATTTGGAAAACCCAATCTCTTTGCTTTCAAAATTCCTCTTCCAGTTGGGGTACTGATTTACTGTTGAGCAGTTTTCTTAAGAATTTTCAGTAATAAACTCCTTCTTCTTCCTTTTTTTTTTTTATTGTTGTTTCTATTCTGGTTGAACAACCATATGACAAATTGCATATCTAATTAGGGCCGGTGAGATAAAGAGGTACATGGTGATCTTCGCAGGCAGCATCTGAGGTTAGGCCTTGAGAACGTGATGAAGCACCATCACTAATCAAGTTGACGAGGTCAACCACACTCCTTCCCTTCATTCTTTTCATTCTTATTAGGATAATTTTACACTTCCTGTGCTCAGCAATTGAACAATGATTACTTTGCTAAATACTACACGAGTTTTGACAAAACAAACCCCCAAGGAATCAAAATAAGTAATTTCTATTCAGCAGAAATCATTCTCAGATTAGTCTGCATGCCATACTATACAACCCAATTATCTCAGTAAGCAGACACGTGTAATAAGTAAAGAGCATGCCAACTCCAGCATCTCCCGTGAGCTGGGGTTAGGCAAGCAGTGAGGATGCAGCATTTCGAGTTGGGACCTGTTGATTTGGAACCTGGGACCTCCAAGAAATGGGGAGCCAGGAGCACTCAAGTCTCCATCCTAGCAATGCTGAAATTCTTCTATCAGTGACTTTCCAGCTCCATACGTACCATGGAGATGTGTTTGTTTATTTATTTAATGTTTGGATTCAGAACACATTCGTTGGTCCTTACGTTTGTGTTCAGCGTGGTCCTGGGGATCTGAGATGAACACAACACAACCCCTGTCTCATGGGGTTGTGGTGGATTTTACACGTGTTGGCCTGGGTAAGGCATGCAGTACCATGCCTGGTTTGCAGTTGGAAGATGCCCTAATTAGCACCCTCTTCTCCGCTCCCCTCCACAGATCCTGATTGATGGTTCGACCTCCCATCTTCATTCATTCATTCACTGCACAGTCTTTGTTTGTTGGTTTGTTTTTTGGTAGTACAGTGTAACACACAGAATCCTAATTCCCCGACCAGGGATCACACCGTGCCCCCTGCCATGGAAGTGCAAAGTCTTAACCACTGGACCACCAGGCAAGTCCCTGCACAGTCTTTACTGAGACCTTTTCTTTAAAATTAATTTATTTATTTATTTATTTATTTATTTATTTATTTATTTATTTTTGGCTGTGTCAGGTCTTCATGGCTGCACGCAGGCTTTCTCTAGTTGTGACGAGGGGGTACTACTCTTCGTTGTGGTGCATAGGCTTCTCAGTGTGGTAGCTTGTCTTGTTGCAGAGCACAGGCTCTATAAGCACGGGCTTCAGTAGTTGCAGCATGTGGGCTCAGCAGCTGTGACTCTCGGGCTCTAGAGCACAGGCTTAGTAGTTGTAGCATGTGGGCTTAGTTGCTCCGTGGCATGTGGGGTCCTCCTGGACCAAGGATCAAACTCGTGTCCTCTGCATTGGTAGGTGGATTCTTAACCACTGCACCACCAGGGAAGTCCCTGAGCCCTTCTTATATGCCCAACCCAGAGGCAAGCACCAGGGTTAAAATGGTGAACAGAAGTCACTCCAGTGCCTGCCCTCATGGAGCCTCCAGGCTGCTGGGAGAGACAGGCATTAAATAATTTTATGAGCAAATGTACAGCTGCCACTGTGACAGGAATCAGGAGGAAGGATGCTCAGTATGGTGGGAACTTGTAAGAAGCTGATATGCCCCAGCCAGAAAGATCAAGGAAGACTTCCCATGAAATAGCATCTCCTAAACCAAGAGTTCAAGAGAGCAGATAGAAGTTAACCAGGTCACTGAGGGCGGGAGGAGAAGGTACACGTCTCAGTTTATTTCACAACACTGTAAGGGAGGTCCTTTAGAGATGCAGAAATTGAAACTTAGAGACTTAAGGTAATTTGTCCAAGATTGCACAGCGCATAACAATGAAGCTAAGATCCCAACTCAGGTCTGGAGCCAGGAAGGGGCCAGTTTCAGCTTGTGGCCTCTTTCTGATGGATATCGCTCACTTTTTCAGGTCCCTTTGACAGTTGTCATCTGACATGCAAAGCAGAAAGAAAAAAAACAGAAAAATGAAAGCCATCAAGACTTCACAGATGGTCCCTCAGACTTAACGCAACCCTGCGTACGGCTGGCATTACCTATTGAGTCCACACCCAGGGACAGAAATAACGAGTCGCCAAGTCATCCCTACACTGGGGGTATTTACCCAGTGTTGTCTATGCCAAGATAGGAGAAAATGCAGAGTGCTCAATAAAAAAAAAAAAGTCCAATAAATGTGTGTGTGTACGGGGGGGGAACAGAGCAGTTGTACAACCTTCCCAAAGTGCCTGAGAGATGCCTGACCTTCCAAAGGCCTTGGCTTTGAATATGCTTCAGAGCTTCGCCAGTTCCATTTTCTAAATAAAGGCTAAGGCCAAGTTTGAGCCCCTGGGTTATTTATTAGGCAAAGCGAGGCATTCAAGGTTCCAGTCAGTGAACAGAAAGACTACAGTGAGGAGCTGTTCCTGATTAGATGTGCTCAAAGGAAGCCTTGTAAAACAGGAGCTTGGCGCTGTAATTGAACAAGTGGCTCCAAGCAGAGCCAAGACATTAGCAGTGAAGGAGAAAGGGCATTAGCACAGCCAACATTATCTTTGCAGAAAAAGGCCCCGGAGATCCCACCTGCATTGATTGCATTTATTTATTTATTTTTATTTATTTATTTAGCTCCCCCTCCCCCCAACCCCACAAAGATCTGAGTCACTTAGAGAAATAAAACAAAATAGATACAATTTTTAAAAAATCAGAGTAAACATAATAGAAGGAGTAGAAAAGAAAGATACAGTCAGGGACAGAGTTATACACAAAAGGCACTTGCTTGAAGTGGGGCTTTCATTTGACTTTGAGCCTCCTGGCAGCCAAAGCAAAGAGGGAAAGAGTTTCCAGAATATTAAAATGTAGCTGCTTGGGTAAGGTGCACATTTCCCTGATACTGAAGTCTGAGAGCAGTTTGTCCTAATGGGAACACGGTTTTATGACCTCAACCACATCTCACAGTAAATACATTACCTGGTTTTAACTCTAGGTTTCATATCTCATGGTGAAACGCCTGTCAAATAGAAATTCAGTGCAAATAGTAAGGAGGGAACCAAAGCAAGACATGCCAAGTACAAAGCACGCTGGTCTCCCTTGAGTTAGTTTGAATTTAGACTTTATTTTTTTTAATTTTATTTATTTATTTATTATTTTTTGGGGGGTACACCAAGTTCAATCATCTGTTTTTATACACATATCCCCGTATTCCCTCCCTCCCTCGACTCCCCCCCCACCCTCCCTTGAGTCCCCCCCATTGAATTTAGACTTTACAATATAGAAAGCAAGCTTCTAAAACTGGGTCATGTAAAATACTATTATCCCAAGAGGATCCATCCAGGTTAAAATTGGTTTGGCAGGTGATTTGGGATATTCATGCTAAAGACTCTGAGTAGTCCTCTAGTAAAGGAACCCACTTATTTTGCACACACATATATGAGCAACAGCCCTTTTTTATTTATATTCCATGCTACATGCTCTAGGGATGACTAGCTCAATAAGAAAATGCCTAAGTGTCTAGTACCACTAGTACCACCCCTTAAGTGCTGCTATATGTATCATTATTTCATTTCATCCTTAATGGTTCCTGTAAGATGAACGGTATGCCACCCCTTCCACAGCTGGAGAAACTAAAAAACAGAAAAGTTAAGATCACTGCTCAGCCACACCACCAGGAAGCAACAGGGCCCTAATTTCTCCACTTCCTGTGGTCCTGGCAGAACTGCCAATCACACTCCCTGAGTGTGTAACACTGGCTGGCCAATCCTTAATCCCTCCCACAGCTACTGTGATTGGCTCAGGGTTGGGCACATGATCTCCGGCAAGGCCAATCATTATCTTTGTCAGGGATAATGAGGGAAGGGCACTTTCTACTCCATGGCTGCCTGCAGCCTTTTTGCCTCCGGTGGACTGATTTCCCCTGTGAAGAATGGTGTCAGGCTGACACAAGCGGATGTAAGAAATGCAGAGTCACATTGATGAGTTTAGTAAAGTAGCAGGATACAAAATTAATGCACAGAAATCTCTTGCATTCCTATACACTAACAACGAAACAGCAGAAAGAGAAATTAAGGAAACTCTCCCATTCACCATTGCAACAAAAAGAATAAAATACCTAGGAATAAACCTGCCTAAGGAGGCAAAAGATCTGTATGCAGAAAACTTTAAGACATTGATGAAAGAAATCAAAGACGACACAAACAGATGGAGGGACATACAATGTTCCTGGATCGGAAGAATCAACATCGTGAAAATGACTGTACTACCCAAAGCAATTTACAGATTCAATGCAATCCCGATCAAATTACCAACGGCATTTTTCACAGAACTAGAGCAAGAAATCTTACGATTTGTATGGAAACGCAAAAGACCCCGAATAGCCAAAGCAATCTTGAGAAGGAAAAATGGAGTTGGTGGAATCAGGCTTCCTGACTTCAAACTATACTACAAGGCCATAGTGATCAAGACAGTACTGGCACAAAAACAGAAAGGAAGATCAATGGAATAGAATAGAGAACTCAGAAGTAAGCCCAAACACATATGGGCACCTTATCTTTGACAAAGGAGGCACGAGTATACAATGGAAAAAAGACAGCCTCTTCAATAAGTGGTGCTGGGAAAATTGGACAGCAACATGTAAAAGAATGAAATTAGAACACTTCCTAACACCATACACAAAAATAAACTCCAAATGGATTAAAGACCTACATGTAAGGCCAGACACTATAAAACTCCTAGAGGAAAACATAGGCAGAACACTCTTTGACATACATCAAAGCAACATCCTTTTTGACCCACCTCCTAGAATCATGGAAATAAAATCAAGAATAAACGAATGGGACCTCATGAAACTTAAAAGCTTTTGCACAGCAAAAGAAACCATAAACAAGACTAAAAGGCAACCCTCAGAATGGGAAAAAAATAATTGCCTATGAAACAACGGACAAAGGATTAACCTCCAAAATATACAAGCAGCTCATGCAGCTTCATACCAAAAAAGCAAATAACCCAATCCACAAATGGGCAGAAGACCTAAATAGACATTTCTCCAAAGAAGACATACAGATGGCCAACAAACACATGAAAAGATGCTCCACATCACTCATCATCAGAGAAATGCAAGTCAAAGCCACAATGAGGTATCACCTCACACCAATCAGAATGGCCATCATCACAAAGTCCAGAAACCACAAATGTTGGAGAGGGTGTGGAGAAAAGGGAACTCTCCTGCACTGTTGGTGGGACTGTAAGTTGGTACAGCCACTATGGAAAACAATTTGGAGGTTCCTTAAAAAACTACAAATAGAACTACCATATGATCCTGTAATCCCACTCCTGGGCATATACCCAAAGAAAACCATAATCCCAAAAGAAACTTGTACCATAATGTTTATTGCAGCAGTATTTACAATAGCCAGGACATGGAAGCAACCTAAATGCCCATCAACAAATGAATGGATACAGAAGATGTGGCATATATATACAATGGAATATTACTCAGCTATAAAAAGGGATGAGATGGAGCTATATGTCATGAGGTGGATAGAACTACAATCTGTCATACAGAGTGAAGTAAGTCAGAAAGAGAAGGACAAATATTGTATGCTAACTCACATATACGGAATCTAAAAATGGTACTGATGAACTCAGTGACAAGAACAAGGACGCAGATACAGAGAATGGACTGGAGAACTCGAGGTATGGGAGGGGGCGGGGGGTGAAGGGGAAACTGAGAAGAAGCGAGAGAGTAGCACAGACATATATATACTACCAACTGTAAAATAGTCAGTGGGAAGTTGTATAACAAAGGGAGTCCAACTCGAGGATGGAAGATGCCTTAGAGGACTGGGGCGGGGAGAGTGGGGGGGACTCGAGGGGGGGTGTCAAGGAAGGGAGTGAATACGGGGATATGTGTATAAAAACAGTTGATTGAACCTGGTGTACCCCCAAAAAAATAAAAAAAAATAAAAAATAAAAATAAAAATAAATTAAAAAAAAGAAATGCAGAGTCAGAGAGAGAGAGAGAGAGAGTCCCAACAACATATTTGAGTTTCAGGATCAGATAGTCTGAAACCACATTCACCCTTGGACTTCGCTCTTCCACAAATTCATATATTTCCTTTTGGGCAATTTGATATGGGCTTCTGTCATTTACAATTGCAACCGTCTTCAATGACTACAACATCCGTGTTTGTTCTTAATGAGTGTGTGTGTGTGTGTGTGTGTGTGTGTGTGTGTGTGTGTGTGTGTGTGTGAGAAATAAATTTGCACCTGAGCCACACAAAAGAGATGATAAAGTCCATTTGTCTACATATCAGAACCTATAATGGAAATAGATTCAGAACCAGGGAGAATAGTAATAAGGGCGGAAAAAGATGATATTTAAAGCAGAGTCTGAACTCCCTAAAGAACTCAGTTTAGCCTGGAAATGCTGACATAAGCCGAACCACAAAAGCACAAATCGCCCCCACTATAATTAGTTTACCTTTCAGTTTATCCAAATTCAACTCCTGAGGACTTTGAGCATCTCAAGAGGAACAAAGTCTTAGCCACCGGTATCACCAGCAGAAGTCCCTGCAGTCGTCCTATTGACTTTGCTTAGTTCATTCTGAATAACCTCAGAGCGGCCTAGAAGACTGCTAACCGCCGCCTGGAATCCCTTATGGGGCCCAGACTCTGCATCGCGGTCTTAGGGAGACTCGTCAGCAGGCTCTGAAACATTCCAGGCACAGGGATGTTTAATGAACACAGAGCTAGAGGGGCATTTGTAAACGGAGCGAGGGAGAAGCTCTGGGTACAAAGCAAGGCTGATCGCAGTGCATTACTGCTGTTTAATTACAGCCAGCTCCTGAGTCTTTTGCTGGTGCAAAGGCACCAAAGTTGTATGCACCCGCACACACACGCACACACACACACTCCACAAAGAATGAAAAGAAAAAAGAAAATCCATGCCAAGCATTCACAGTGCAGCCCTGACTGATTAGCTAGCAACCTCCAAAGTCAGCGATGCCAGCAACCCTAGTTTCTGCAAGTTCCCAGCTTCTCTTTAAGGAAAAAGAAGAAAGGAAAGACAGAGAAGTGCTAGCTCTCCTCCGTCTTTGAAATGGTTATGAAATAAAATTTTAGGAAGATAAGAAAACGTCCTAGTCATATATGACAGCATAGGGGAACTGAAGGAAAGACGGTATATCACCAACAATCAGTGCAAAGGCACCAGTGGAGTTGTGCAGGGCACAGCAGTTCACTCTGTGTGGAGGGTCTGGACGAGACAAGAGTGAGGTATTCTGCCTGCCCACTTCCCCATTGCTCCCAGTGTTGTTCCTGTAAAAAAATTGTGTTTGTAAAAAAAATCCCTGTCTCATAGCTCCATGTCCTTATCTGTAACATAGGGTGTTGGACCAGAAGCTCTCAAAGGAATTGTCTAACTCCAAGAACTTATCAATTATATCTTTGAGCTGGGAAAGATCTATAAAGGTTATCTGGTCCACTACCATGTATTTCAAACTCTTAAGATGAATGTAGTTTATTGGTTAAGGATGCAGATTTTGGTGTCAGAACTGAAATATAGAGTCCCATCTCTTCCAAATCTTATCTGTAGGTAATTAAATGAATCATCCCCCTCTATTGCCTTGTCTGTGACATGGGGTGATAATAGAACCGCAGAGCATAGAGCTATTTATTCCATGAAATAAAGCACATAAAGCTATGAGCTCATCCTCGAGCCACAACTACTGAGCCCGAATGCCGCAACTACTGAAGCCCACATGCCTAGAGCCTGTGCTCTGCAACGAGAAGCCACGGCAATGAGAAGCCCGTGCACCACAACGCTCACTGCAACTAGTGAAAGCCCCGTGTGCAGCAACGAAGACCCAACGCAGCCAATAAACAAAGCTATGAGCTCACGGCTGGCCCATGGTTAGCATTTTTTAAACGTGGCTCTTGTGACCATTAATATTATGATTATGCTTATTTTTCATATGAAGTGATATGTGTCCCAGCTGGTAAGGAAATGGAAGGGGGAGAAAGTCTCCCACTTTAGTGGTTCTTATGCTCATCGTTGACACAATGCAGTGGCAACAGAGGGGAAATAAAATCTCTTCAATGAAAGGGGTGAAATGGTACTGCCTCTGTCTCCATCCTCACCCCTGCAGCTCCACAGTGCTGGCCATGGAATCTAAAAGAATAAATTTAGAATATACAGCTGAACTTTCAGGGCTCTGAGAAGTCCCTGAGTCCTCAAAAACTTTTCTCAATTAAAGGAAAGATCTTAAATATTACCATGAAGAGTTTCACTATTTAGGTAAAGACTCTGATCTCCATTAAAATCCAAATATCCATGAGAGAAGAGTTGAGTTACTAGGAATGAAAAACAACCAAAGGGCAGCTTTTGATTGAAGGAGGAAATATTAGAAATATTAGAGACAGGAAATAAGTGATGCATCACCAAAAGGTGAGAATAAGAGGTAGGAACTCCAACTTTGCCTAATTTCCCCCTTGCCAAGGGCTAATACGGGGCTGTAGAGAATGCATGCCAGTGTTCACATCTTTTGGTCTTGGGTTGAAATTTAGTAAAATTTCTGAGAGTTTAGAGAAACCTAATCCTATCCCTCTGAGTAAACCAAGTCATAGAAAGGGTAGAAGAACT
This sequence comes from Hippopotamus amphibius kiboko, assembly GCF_030028045.1. Lineage (NCBI taxonomy): Eukaryota > Metazoa > Chordata > Mammalia > Artiodactyla > Hippopotamidae > Hippopotamus > Hippopotamus amphibius. The sequence continues at coordinate 128,014,706 of NC_080194.1, forward strand.
GTCTGAGGTCACATAGCAAGTTGGGTAGAAGAGCTTACTTCTCTAAATGCCCAACCCTGGGTTCTTCGCACTAAATCATGCCACCTCCTCACTCCAACCTTCTCATAAAGGAGAAGCAAAGGGACAAGCTAGATTAATTCAAGTGTTCTGGTGCTGGCCGAGAGTTAGGACTTCCGAGCTATTCCCAAGAACCCCCAACCCTGGAAAAACATTTCCAAGGACAAAGGTAACGCTTCCAATGATGGATCCTACAACGTGCAAGTGGAGGTTGCAGATTCAAGTCCTGATGGCTGTGTGACCTTGGGCTCATTATGAAACCTCAGTTCCCACAACTGAGGTCCTCCTTATTCCGTAGACTTGCTGGAAGATTCATGAGATACAACATGAGAAATACTCTGTCAGACTCTGATGCATTGGATCAATGTTTCTTCTTTTTGTTTTTCCAGAATCCCTTTAGATCTGATTCTTGACCTTATACTTAGAGTAAGGCCACATTCAACACCCCCTGATTACCTTTTTTCAATTTCCCCTGCTATCCAGTGCTCCAAAGTTCTGATTAAATGATAAGACTCACACCTGAGTGTATTAGACAAATGAATCTATTTATTTTCATTTCTATTCTGCACGATGCATACCGGTCTGCAACTATCTTCACAATCATATCTTGTGAAGAATACCTGAAGGTACCTTTCTGATTGACTTCCTCAATCTATATGCAGATTTGTGCTAAGCCAATAAATAATTTGTAACAATTTGCATTGAGTTTATGGTTTCTCTAATCCAACCCTGATCATTTGTAAATTGTTTCTATTCATGTGCAGATCAACTGTAATAAGATTGCTAATAAAAGAGTGGTTAATAAAATTTATAATGGGAAGACAAAGCATAATTTAGAGGCGGGTATTTTTGACATAAGGGCTTTTCCAGGCTGTAGGCGAAAATAGATTAATAAAATTCTATTTGTTTTTATTTTACAATCTAAAGAATACTTCATGGTGAAACGTGGTCTTGAATCCTATTTCTTCCTCCTAGACTTGACTGCTGGTCTTGAGTGACAGGGTTTTCTCATCTCTTGAAAAACTTTTCCAGTAAGGGCTCAGCCTCTCAGCAACTTCTTGGTAGGGATTAGAGGGATGAGTGGTTTGTACGCATTTATCTATTCATCTATTCAGGAAACAATATTTGAGTTTCCACTGTGTTACAGATACCATGACAGGTCATGAAATACCAATGTGAGTGAACCAGGCCTATTTCATCAATGAACTGACAGACTGATGGCAATCAAGACTTTGTCTATATTGTTTACCATTAGGTCCTCAGTGTCCAGGAAAATACCCAACACCTAGTTATGTGACCGATAATAAATGTTTGTGGAATAAATAAGTCTGCTGGGAAAGTTAGGTAATAAATCATGCTAACGCTATCAAACCTCATCCCAGTTACCCATTACTCTGAGACTTCAGGAAGTAAGGCAAAGCCCTTTTGGCTGAAAGAATCATAAAATATTAGTCACGTGACATGTGTCAGAGCACGGGAATCAGGAAAAACCCATACCAAATCTGACTCCACAAGAGAGGTTTTCTTCAAAATTTATGAATTCTCCTAGCTAATAAGTGCCTGATAAGATGAAAGGCTCTGGACCACATCTGTTTCATTAGCTATAACGTCCCTGCAAGATTGGTGCTATTGTTTTTATTTTGCACATGAGAAAACCATGGTTCATAGAGGTTGAGCAACCATCTAAGGTCACAACAAGAAAGTGGCACATCTGTCTCAAACCAGAGCCCACATTTGTGAAGAGCCATTTTTCTTAAGGTCTATCTAGGAGGATGGAGAGAGAGAGAAAGGAGAAAGTCCAGGAGTGTGATGCTAACCGTGATTCTTCCATGTAGATGGAAATATTATGAGGACGGAAGATGTCTCCCTTCCCCCAAAAAAGTCTCTTCTGCTATATTTTGAACTTATTTCTTATTTGATCTTTTATTACCTGGCCCCAAACTTAATACCCCATCCGCCACCCCAGGAAAGACAGCCCTTCTTGTGCCTGGACCTGTCATCCTAGTCTTCTTCGTTTACAAAACCAGCTCAGTTCTTCGTTTTAAATTATCCTCCATCAATTCCCCAAAAGGAAGGGTGGACTCCCCAATGGAGGAGAAGTCAAAGGATATATTCTCAGAATAGAAAGCCCATTGCCATCGCAGGCCAGACACGTCAAGTACTTCATGGGACTACAGCACAACCAAAGGCTGTGACGTGGTCCCCAATGGCAGCTGCCAGAGGCGTGTTGTAGGAAGATGACCTCAATTTCCCCTTCTGTCAGTCAGGCCATCTTCCCAAGCCCTATGTTTAATTCTGTGCACTTCAAATTCACCCTGTTTTGCCCCTGGGGCTCAGGGACTCGAGTCCATGGTTTCCATAGCTGTCTTTCTCTTTCAATGCTTTTTCTAGAATAAGGAGTGATTGAGAGTGGGAATTGCAGATCAAAAGGAGACAGTGAAATGTCATCAGCATTACATAATTTGTACTATCACTTGTCAACACTGATCCCCTTAATACCATCTCTTTGACAGATGAACGAGGCAGGATTGTAGAATACTAAGAAGAGAAAGAGGGGGATAAAAAGGCAACCGAGTTTGATTACCCTCTTCAGTCCAAAGGATTTGAAAGTCATGACACTGGTTATTACTACGGTCTTTGGAGAGATGAAGAGAAACTTAATCTATCTAATAAAATTGCCTCGAGAGATAAACTTAATCTAAACTTTCTTTCAGCTATCTCTCAGTATAATCTAATGGATTTTTCTTGGTCTCCATTGCAACACAGGACAGCTGGGTAGAAGATAGACCCACCACGTTAATTAATCCACTTCACTCTTGTCAAATGGACATGGTATGTGGAACAGAGGTTGGTGCTTCTGAATGTATTGGGGTCTCATATTTAATAGAATTCAACTGATGGGACAATCACAGACTTTCAGATCAGGGAGACTGCCAGGATACTGGTGAGTGTAGCTTGCAAAACTACAAGGAGGAGGATGATGGGGAAGTGTGGGGAGAGGAGGGGAGGAGTTGGGGATAGCCAAATGCATCCTTTTAAGAATTTCTGAGCTGTCACTATAGAGAAGTGCTTGGGGGTCGGGAGAACTGGCTGGTCACCACATGCCAGGGGTGGTGCTAGCCCATGAGGAAACAATGGTGTATATAACAGAAAGCCTGTCCTCGCAGAGATTATAGCCTGGTACAGAGACAGTTGATTTAAAAAGCACATTTCCTGGTACAGACTACGTGCTGGTTGACACCTCGCTGGAAGAACAGGTTGGGAAAAGTGATCACATTGGGTCAGGCATCTGTGTCCCTGCCCCAAGGGGAGAACAGATCTTTCCCCCCAAAAAAGCTTGGTCATGCTAACTTCTCCACGCCCTGTGAGAGCCTTTGTTCCCTTTCTTGGGTAATCAGGCCAGAAATCAAAATCAACCAGCATGTACTTGGACCAAGAGCGTGTAACTAGAGGACTAACCAGTCTCAGAATTTGTGTGGCAGGGTCCCTACCCTTGAGCATGGGCAATTTCCATCTGCCTTTCTTCCCCGGATCCATTTCCTCCCCTGAAGGCTAAAGAGAGGTGCCTGGGAGTGGAACCAAATCTTATTTTAAAGCCTGTAGCCCCCACTGTAGAAATCATGCAGGAGTGAGTGACAACCATTCATGTGCAAAGTAAGCAATTTCCTTCTCCATCCCTGGAGAAGGCGGTCCCCACTGCTTTCTGATGCTTCCCTAATCTCTATTTTCTTTCCCTTCTACTGCATGCCTTCGTATATGGGCTAAGGGAATTAATATTTATGCATACTTCATATGAGCCAGACCCTTGCTCGGTGATTTGGGTAATTATGAAGACATTGTCTTTTTTTAGCAGAAGGGATGGAGAGAGAGTCGCCGTTACTGACATAATTTGATAAGCCTGCTATAGGTGAGATACAAATGTCTATGGCCTGGTACCAGGTCTAATAAGAGAGAGAGAAGATGCTGTGTTGAATGGGTGGTAGGGGAGATTTAACGCCCCTAGGAATAGGTGGAAAGCAGAGCACAGAACTAATCACTCCACAGGGAAGACTGAAGAAGAGCATCTCTCCTGATGACCTCACTGAGGAGGGACTTTGGGATGAAGGGAAATGTCAAATAGGGAATAAATTGTGTGTTGTGATGTGTGCAATGTCAACACCCCCTCTGGCTCCCATATAAAATATTCAGAAAAGGTGACAATACTCTCTAACTCATCATAAAATAGATTCATTGGGAGAAGCACAATGGGAAGTTGAGGAGTCCACCCAGGTTTGCCAGCCCCATTTTACAGATACGACTAAGTGAGGGGAAGCAATTTGCTCAAGATGCTGATTTTTTTACTCAGCTCTGTCGAATTCTTCGTATCACGATATACCATCTACTTAAAAATGCACGATTTTTTTAAAGTTGTCTCTTGCTGAGTAATAAATGAGCTCCCAAACGTAGTGGTTCTAAAAACAACATTTATTATCACACAGTTTCTGTGGGTCAGGAATCCAGGTATGGCTTTGCTGGGGCCTCTGCTTCAGGATCCCTCACAGGCTGTAATCACAGTGTGTCAGCTGGGGCTGCAGTGATCTGAAGGCTAGATTTAGATAGAGATATAGAGATATAGCTAGATAGCTAGATAGATGATAGATACGTAGATAGATAGATGATAGATAGATAGATAGATAGATAGATGATAGATGTTCTTTTTCAGATTCTTTTCCATTATTATCTGTACAAGATACTGAATACAGTCCCATATGCCATACAGTAGGTCCTTGTTGTTTATCTATTTTATAAATAGGAGTATGTGTCTGTTAATCCCAAACTCTTAATTTGTCCCTCCCCACCCCCACTCCCCCACTCTCCCCTTTGGTAACCATAAGTTTGTTTTCTATACCTATGAACTTGTAAATAAGTTCATTTGTATCATTTTTTTTAGATTCCACATATGTGATATCATATGATAGTTGTCTTTCTCTGTCTGACTTACCTCACTTAGTATGATAATTCCTAAGTCCATTCATGCTGAATAATTCCTAAGTCCATTCATGCTGCTGCAAATGGCATTATTTCATTCTTTTTTATGGCTGAGTAGTATTCCTTTGTGCATATACACTGCATCTTCTTTGTCCATTCCTCTGTTGATGGACATTTAGGTTGCTTCCATGTCTTGGCTATTGTAAATAGTGCTACAATGAGAATTAGGGTGCATTACCTGCTCTCTGTTTTGGTTGATGTTATGTACACTCTTGAATCTTGATTATTCCTCTGTAAGCTGGAGAGGAATTGGAATAATCTTCATCTAGCCCAATGCCTGGTTCATAATAAGAACTCAAGAAGTAATAGCTACCTACGAGTGGGCTGAACTCAGCCCCTTTCAGCTTTATGAACCTGTGGCTTTTCCTTTCTGACAGATATTTACCTTATGAACCCCTCTCTTAGACCATTGGCAAGTGATTTCCAGATCCCTTGGGTAGCATTTCTTCCGCCCCTTTCCAAAAGTTATGCCTCTCCTATTGAGATAAACTCATGAGGTGACAAGAGAATGTTTATCTTTAAAGAAAACATTCCTAAGCAGATGAAGGCAAATCCATTAGACAAATGTTCCTGCTAATAGATCTCTTGAATCACCTCAGCATCCTGAGTCAACATATAAGACGATTGCCCTTTCCTAGTTTCACCAAGCAAATGGCAAGTTGGGGGTTTTTTAACTTATTTTATTGCAGTATAGTTGATTTACAATGTAGAATTTACAGAAGTTTTAATATAACTGGAGTGAGGATAATTTTTGACTCACCCTCGTACAATATTCTTTTTCATATATGTATAATATATATAATGTATATTATATTACATTATATATGTAATATATAATGTAATATATATGTAATATAATATATATAATATGTATAATATATAATATATATTCTTTTTCATGTTCTTTTCCATTATGGTTTATCACAGGATATTGAATGTAGTTCCCTGTGCTCTTCAGTAGGACCTTGTTGTTTATCCATCCTATATATAATAGTTTGCATCTGCTAACCCCAAACTGCTAATCCATCCCTCCCCCACCCACCTCCCCTTTGGCAAGTTGGTTTTTATCGAACCTTTTTGACATCTCCAATTTCACCCTCCAATCTGTTAGCTCCGCTTTCAAATACCCACTTGCCGATGTTTTTCTACCTCAACATCCGTGAGTGAACATGCTCTGGGTCTCTCGGAGATTAAAAAAATAAAAAATAAGACTAGTTAAAGACAAGTATCAAAGCTCACTTTTTCCTTGGAAAGCAGGTAGCTGGCTGGGCAGCTGAATTCACTGGGCTCCCAAGATGTGGTTTTCTCAAAGGTTTGGCAGAGAAATCGATTTGGCAACAGGGAAGAAGGGGTTGCCAGGCCTGAGGACAATTTGGGGTAAATGTGCAGAGGACCACAGGGCAGGAAACTCATGAAAGAGGGGAGGAGGGTCGTGCCAGCAGAAAATGACCGCTCAGAACAGCCATTCTAGACAAACAGACCCACGAGTACAGGGCTTGCTGGTTCATTTATTTATTTAATTGTGCGTTTTCCCCTTAAAAAATATTTCTCATCAGCATTATCAGCATGGCCTCAAAATGACTTCCCTATTACTGCTTATAAACAAACCTTTATCACAGATAGCTTGCCTGCTGAATTAAGACAGTGCGTTAAGCAGTATATTGCTTCTGTCTGGCAGATCAGCTGTTTGTAGGAAGATAATAATACCAAAAGCAACCACAACAATCAGCTACTGTAAATTAACTTAACTGTATGAAATAATGCCTCCCCTATCAGATTAGCTTTCTGAATGACTTTATCCTTAAATTAAAGCTTGCTGGGGCTGAAGAGTAAATCATTTAAATGGTGCCAGGTTTTTCAGGTAATGTCTTCATATATTACTGTAATTTCAATCCGCCAAGGCATGCAGATGGCTTTGGTCTCTAGCTGCTTGTCTCCAAAAACCCTCTGCTGCACTGCCATTTTGTAATTACAGTGTGGCTCGGCGCCTGCCGCTGCTAGATTTCCCAGGGTGCACCAGCAGCCAAGGCAATGTATCTTAAAATTATTATTCTTGTGTGGCCCTCGTAACATAAATGTAAATCTTTTATGCTAACGCTGTCAGAGGGTTAGCTCTGGGGCTCCAAGGTGTGCTGATGTAGAAATCACCCGCCATCCATCAACCGTGGACCATTTGGGATCCAGCAAGTAACTCGCGTTTGGAGGAGGGGAGAGGATTGTAAGCTGAATATTACTCTGGAGTCCGAGTGGTACCAAACAAGTTGCTGCCTTTTGGGGAGGGGTGGGGGGAGGCAGGGGAGGAGGGAAGGGGAGGGTGTCCTAAAAAGCCATCTGTATGGAGGCGTCTCATAGCTCACCAGTCCTCTTCTGGGAGGGTGGGAAAATTTACCATGAATATAGGTCACTGTAATATTCCAGTGATGCCTTCTCCATATTACATTTTGGAGAGAAGATGGTGAGGTAGCATCTTCAGAAAGCTACCTGGAAATTAACCTTCTTTTGCGTTTCTGCCTTGGGAAAGGCAGTGTTGAGAAAAAAGCACCTCTCTCCTCCAATGAAAGAGAGCTCATTGGTATTTAATATTCTCATCTGAGTGTGTCCTAATCCCACCTTTCTAGAATAGTCCAGAGCTTGGTTCAAAGGACTCAGGTGAGGGATGATTCTGCCAGTCGACATGGCAACAGGGAAAATCAGGTGACAAGGAGACCACAGAGGCAACCAAGAGATAGGAGCGCAAATGCCCATGAGACAGAGTGAGGACTAAATCCAGAAGATCCAAAGAAGCTATCAGGGACATACATCGGGGAGATGAAATGTTTTAAATAGCAGGGAAAAAATGAGAAAAGAGTAGATCATAAGACCTCAATAGATGAAAATATTAGTAATAATATAATAGTAATAGTAATAATAACAATAAATAATAACAATAGTAATGTAATAATAGCAAAAATAAGAGTAGTAGTAGTAATAGTAATAACAAAAGAGTAACAATAATAGTAATAACAATACTAGTAACAGTAACAATTGAGTAATAACAATAGTGATATAGTAATAATAGTTATAACAATAGTAATAGTAGTAGTAACAATAGAGTAATAATAATAGTAATAAAAATAGTAGTACTAATAATGGTGGTGATAGTAATAATAGCAATAATAGTAACAATAGCCATACTTATATAGGGATTATTACATACAAGGCACTGTTCTAAGGGATTTATACACTATATGCGCTATCTTTACTAACCAGTCTTTGAGGCTTTTCTTTACAAACTAATGGAAATGATGGGTGAGTAATTCAATCTGGATTAAAGACAGGCCTCATTGCTTGGTAAGGCATTTAAATTGGACAGTGAGAACTGAGCCTCACCCCCCTCTGGCACATAGAGAGCAGTAATTAAATGAGTCTTGGGTTGAGTTACAGGGTGCGTAGCTTGCCCAAGACATTTCCAGGAAACGTGTCCTTGGTCGATCTGGTGGACCATGGCTGTAGTGGCCAACTTTCATCATGTGAATTCTTTATCCAAGGATTTTTTTCTGATCCACAACCTTATTGATAAGAATAAAAATAATGGTTCCCTCCTGCACTGTTGGTGGGAATGTAAATTGATACAGCCACTGTCGAGAACAGTATGGAGGTTCCTTAAAAAACTAAAACTAGAACTACCATATGACCCAGCAATCCCACTACTGGGCATATACCCTGAGAAAACCATAATTCAAGAAGATACATGCATGCCTATGTTCATTGCAGCACTATTTACAATAGCCAGGATATGGAAGCAACCTAAATGTCTGTTAACAGATGAATGGATAAAGAAGATGTGGCACATATATACAATGGAATATTACTCAGCCATAAAAAAGGAATGAAATTGAGTTATTTGTAGTGAAGTGGATGGACCTAGAATCTGTCATACAGAGCAAAGTAAGCCAGAAAGAGAAAAACAAATACTGTATGCTAACGCATATATATGGAATCTAAAAAAAAAAGAAAAAAGGTACTGATGAACTCAGTGGCAGGGAAAGAATAAAGATGCAGATGTAGAGAACAGAACTGAGGACATGGGGGTGGGGAGGAGAAACTGGGACAAAGTGAGAGACTAGGAGACTCACATTGACATATATACATTATCAAATGTAAAACAGATGGCTAGTGGGAAGCAATTGCATAACACAGGGAGATCAACTCAATGACTGGTGATGACCAAGAGGGGTGCTATAGGGAGGAGGGGAGGGAGGCCCACGAGGGAGGGAATATGGGGATACATGTATAAATACAGCTGATTCAATTTGTTGTACAGTGGCAGAAACTAGCACAACAGTGTAAAGCAATTATACTCCAATAAAGATCTGGAAAAAAAAAAAAAGAAAATCAACTAAAGAGATCAAATAAAAATAAAGTAAAAAGAAAAAATAATAATGGTTCCAACCTTAGAGTGCTTTATTTGTGCCAGGCATCAACAAAGCATATTACACAAATCATCTCATGTATTCCCCCAATGACCTTATTGGAGAGATACCATTATTATCTTTGTTTTACAAATGAAAAACCTGGAGCACAAAGAAATTAAATTACTTGGCCAGAGAGTAAGTGATGAAGCCAGAATTTGAGTCCTAGTAGTTTGAACCGCAACCTTTTTAACCATTAATCTATACAACCTTGGATGTAAAGAATAACCAATAAGACACTGACACAGGGAGAAAGGGTACCAACATTTGTAGAGCGTCCTCTAATGCTAAGTCTCACTTTAAACTCTCTTTACTATTTTTATGCAACCATTAGAGACTCTACCAGGAAATGGTAAGCATTTCTATTGAAATGTTTGGGGATACCTGTTTACCTTTGTCTTCACACCCAAGAATCTGCCCCCATCACAGCCTCTAATATTAACATGATGCCCTTGTATTAGTCAGCTTCATCTAGGTTATGCTGCAGTAACAAACACCGCCAAATTTTAATGACTTCTGACAACAATTGTTTATGTCTCACTCGTGTTACAAGTTGGTGGAGGGCCAGCTGTGACTCTGCTTCCTCGTCTGAAAGAGCAGTGCTATCTAGGTCATTACTACTCTCATGACAGAGGGAAAAGAGTGATGCCAGACAGCACTTAGAACATCTGCTGAGACGTCTCTCATGTTATTTCATTCACATATCATTATCTGAAGCCAGTGACATGGCCAATCTGCTATCAATGCACTGAAAATAAGAACCCCCACAGACACCCAGTAAGAAGGGGCTGCAGGGGATGGACAGTGAGTATTTTACAATAGTGCTACCTACCGCTGGCCCCACCCCTTAGAGCTGCCACAGCTGATTGGACTACAGATAAGTACTCAATGCAAAGAGAGCTTATCCTCAGCTGAAGCCAAGGAGATTCATCTCTGCAGAATTTGGAATTAGGACACCCAAAGCCAGAACTTGAAGCAGAAAGCTCATGGTGTAGCTTGGGGAGAATATAAGTGATGAAATATGCCAACTGATGAGGAAACAGAGAACATGCATCCTCAGGACAGGAGCATAAGACAGACACATGGTCACGGGGAACTGTGTTCAATCTCCTGAAATAAACCATGATGGAAAAGAATATTGAAAAGAGCGTATATATGTGTATAAGTCACTTGCTGTACAGCAGAAATTAACAAAACACTGTAAATAAAATACACTTCAATTTAAAAAAAAAAAAAAAAAAAGACAAACACATGGAAAGAAACAGAAACGGGAGAGATCCTGAAGCCCTGGGAGAGAGGGAAGACTTCCGTTCAGTAGGTCTTTAAGTTTCATCTTCAAGTTCTTATAGAGTCATCAAAGCCAATTTAAGTGGGCTTCTGTTCCTTACAATCAAAACTGAAGACTCAGAGAGGTTAAGTCACTTACCTATAGCCACACAGCTAAGTGAGAAAGTCAGATTTCAGATATTTGTCTCTGAAAATTTTCACACTTATTTTTCACACTTATTATGAAATCTTTTTACCTCCAAAAAACATAATGAATAGTAAAATAAATATCCTTGCACCTGTGACCCAGACTACGAAATAAAATTTCACCAATAGAGCTGAAAACCCTATGTACCCCTCCTGGACCTCATTTCTCTTTCTCTCAACTACCTCCCCACCTCAAAGGTAAATATTCTTCCAAATCTGGTGTTTACCATCCTCATACCTTTATTCATACATTTTCAGAAGCATTTCCAAAAGCGTTAAGGATGCTTCCGTGTGTTTTTAAATATTGCAAAAATGATAGCAATCTATGTTTTCTTCTAAAGTTCTTTCCAACCTTCTAAATGCTTCCAAAGCATCTTTCTCAAAGGCACTGGTACATGAAGGTCTATCTGAGGATGGGTTCCCTGGAAAACAGACTCTGAGATTTGCAGGCAGGTGCCAATCAACACATGCTGGAGAGTGAGGGAAGCAGGATTGTGGAGGGCTAGGGGCAAGGTATTCATGACAAAGGCATCAGATCGTCCCTGGGGAGCTCAGGAGCTGGGGTGGCCTTCTTCGGAATCATCCCAAATGGAGGTAAGGAGGCCCACCTTTAATCCCTATGTTGCCCAGTTCATGCATTTGGCCTGCTCTTAGGAAGAAGTAGTGATCTCAGGTATTACAGCTTTCTGGGGCCAAAGGCATTTCCAGGAGAGCATCTTGGCTGGGCCGTGTCAGCCACCAATGCTCTCAGCCCCAGGAGGAATGAGAGCATCACTTCTGAAAGGGTATCTGGACAGTGTGGCCCACGGGCCATCACAGGTCCTGGTCTTTTCAGGATCCAGGAATGACCTGCTCTGTGCTACCTCCAGATCCCCCCATTTGGTCTGTTCCTTAACTTCCAAGAGAAGTTGCTACATGTTCCTTTGAGACGTATCCAGAGACTAGGTGTTAATCCCATGTCTCAATTACAATGTGCAGACCAGAGAGGGAATGCCTTGTTTAAGACTTTTGGAGTAACAGGCTATTATTTCTAAGAAGAAGACATCATCCCTGGGGGGCCACTGACCTGGAGAGCTTCTCCATTTTTTCTCCTTCTTTTTAAAGCTTTTGTGACCCAAGGTATTGGAGCTGCAGCGTTATGTAAGAAACTCCAAGCAAAGAGCTTTCAACTTGACTTGAATCTTTCTTTAATATTCAATAAAAAGTTGGAGATTTATTGGCCGATGGCAGAGGCCAATTTCCTGTTACATGGACCAGAGAGGAGATTAAAAAAAGATTTTTAGAGCAGCGCCCATATTTCTTAAGAGAGGCGAAGAACGGAGCTCACCTAATTTTGCGAATCGGGCTTCTAGCATCGTTCTTTTCTCTAGGCCGATCTGAAATTAGAAGGCTGGAACTAAAATCCTGCAGTCTCCCCACAGGGACCATTTCAATTTTCCTCTGAGTAACAGCCCCAGAAGGATCGTCTTCATGGCTTTAAGGTCAAGGTTGGAAGTGGCTGAGTGTGGAAAAGATTGAAGACCATGCCACAGGCTTTCAGAGATGTACAAGGCTTGCTCTCTGCAGGCAGAGGAGGGAGGAGTAATTCCAACAGGCTTCTGAATTTAAAAGCTCTACTGCAAAGATGCAGGACAGGGCTGCAGGAAATACAACAGGAAGTATGGACAACAGGTTGGCATGAACTATCAATTTCCAAAGTGTACCCGGCTAGGGTCAGAGTATCTGAGTTTGAATACTGGCTCTGTGACCTTGAGCGAGTTACTTAACCTCTCTAGGCCTCTGGTTCCTTGTCTGTAAAATATAGACATCTATAGTACCTATCCCCCAGGATAAATGTGTAGGTAAATAAGATAATACGTGCCAAGCTTGGAAACCATGCTGGCACAGAATAAGTACTCAAAATGCTAGATTATTACTATTATTATATTTTTTCATTGGAAAGCCAACTAAAACTGGTTTGAGCCTGGTGGGCCCAGAAATGATTATCAGAAGCAGCCTCTGTGAAATTAGGAAGCAAGGGATTTGGTTCAACTGGGTAAATGGTTATGGAGTCCATCACATACTGGGATCTGAGCTAGGCACTGGGGATCCACATATGAAGAAAACATGACTCCTACACTGGAAAAATCTATAGTCCCAAAGAAGGGACGGACACATAAAAAGCAATACACAGACCCAACTGCCCCACTTGAAATTATGTTCAAAGCACAGAGGTAGCCCAGGGAGTAATTAAGCCTGCTCAGGAGTGTTTTGCAAAGACATCCGGAAGGGCAATATTGGAAAAGGGTATTGAAAGATGAATAGGAGTTTGACAAGGTGAACAATGTGGGGAGAAATGGCAGGCAAGGTGATAGCAAGTGAAAGTCATGTCGGGGGACTTCCCTGGCAGTTCAGTGGTTAAGACTCTGCGTTTCCACTGCAGGGGACCTGGGTTCAGTCTCTGGTCAGGGAACTAAGATCCCACATGCTGCGCGGTGCAGGAAGGAAGAAAAAAAAAAAGCATGTCTATCTGAAAGGACATACCATGCGCATCTGCAAAACTTCAAGCTTCCAGTATGAGTGTGGGATGGTGGCAAGAAATTGTAGGCAGAGAGATAATCAGGGCAAGAACACAAAGGACCCTGAATATCAGGATAAGGAGTTGGGACATCCTTCGAATCACAGAAAAATAAGGCTATGTGTTACCTCCAGATTCCTCCACTTAGTTCTGTTCCTTGACTTAATCTTGCCAGTCCTTCCTTGCTGCACCAGGTCACACTTTCATTCATCACACTTTAATTGGACATTTTCTGCATGTCAGGTAGATTGCCATTCACTGGGAAGGCTTCAAAAATAAGTGAGCCAGCATCTCTGTCCTGGAAAAGCTCAAAGTTGAATAGGAAAGACACATAATCACAATGCAACCTCAGAGGTCCCATGACACAGATAAGTTTGAGATATTGCAAGAACAGAGAGGAGAAAAGCCTGGGCATGTTTTTAAAAAAAAAATGAGGGGCTAGGGACAAGTGACACTCTCATGGGATCTTGAAGCATGGGCTCTCCATCAGCTGGAGGACATTGGGGGCAACATTCAAGGTCTGGGGAAGAATTTATTTAACTGTCCAGAGACATGAAAAAGTTCAGGATAGCTGAAATTATTGAATGCGAGTGTGGGTAATGCTGTTTATAGGAGTGGACCATCTCTCCCAGAATCCTCAGATTCCTTTAAGACCCCATTGACCAGAATTGTGTCACATGTCCATCCCTAAACCAATCATTGGCAAAGGATAATGAGGTTACCATGATTGGCTTAGATTCCAACATGGACCATCGGCTAGGGATGGAAGCCCACTTTCCCTGAACCTCTGCCTGCCCAGACTTAAACCAAAAGGAATTTTGTTAACAGAGAGGAAAGGAGGATGACTATCAGGTCGGCGGCCAATTGTCTCTACCCCAGGGAAAAAGGGGTAGAGACATCTCATCTAGGGGGGAGTCCAGATGGAGTTGAGAAGACCCAGGACTGCTGCTTGAAGATCTCCAATATTTTGAAGTTAGGGAGGGGAAATACCAGCAAAGAAGCCTGAGAATAAATAGCCAATGAGGCAGGAAAAAAGTGAACAGTGGTGGCGTCATGGAGACCCAAAGAAGAGCCTGTGTTTAAAAGAAAAAGATGTAAGCATGTCGATCAAAACAAGGCACAGATAATTTTCAGTGGCATGAAGTTTAGGGCATTTCTCTCTTCCAAGAGGAGTAGGCAGGGGAAAATATAACAATTGAAGACCTCAGGAGTCACTTTTGACTGGCAGAATTCCAAATACCGAGGCAGCTGGCTAAGGAGGCTTCCAATCACAACACAGCACAGCAGTGGCCTCTCTGTAAGCCTGGCTCCGGCTGGAGCTGAGTCCGAGGGATTTCTGTCCCAGAAGGTCTGGCAGTGATCAGCTTCAGGGAGAATGCTTCTCTGGGAGGCGGAGAGTTCTTTATCTTTCCGGAGCGGAAAGAAGGCAATCTCTTCTGGCAGTGGGGTGACAGGGTTGCGATAGATTTCCCTCTCCCAAATCAGAATGAAACTAAAGGCTGTCAGCCGACCTGCTGAACACTCAATCTTCCATCTTTATGGGTCTAGCCGTGACATTATTGCAGAGGCCTCTCGGCAAGTGAAAGGGAGGTCAGCCTGGAAGAATATATGCACAGAATCTTCTGAGTTCTAAGGGCTCAGAATGTACATCTGGGCTTGGGAGGTACCATCATGGACAGACGAACAGAGGGATGGACAGTACTCACCATTGATTCTAGCCAAGACTAGTGCCAATTACATCTTTAGATCCCTTCCTCGCGAAAGCCAATACATTTTCTTTTGTGCTTGTGTTAGCTGGAGTGGTTTTCTGTCTCCCGTTTCGAAATAGTCTAGTCTATTACACTCTCTGGCTTACTCTTTCTGAGCGTTGGTTATTTTCATTCACAAAATGGAAACAAATAGCATCAGTCCTGCCCAGCTCATAAGATGGACATGAAATTGTTTTTGCAAAATGTCAAGTGTTGTAAGGATATAAGTCATTCCTGGATACATGGCCCTCATTACATGGAGGGCTGCAGAGCCCTTGACCCAGCAAAGCCTGCTCTCTCATCAATGGTCTTTATTTCTGTAGATGACAGCACCTAGTTGCTCTGGCTCAAAATCATGGAGTGGTTTTTGATGCCTCTCATTGTCCCAAACTCCACATACAATCCCTCAGCAAATTCTCTTTGTTCTAATTTCAGTATATGTCTCCAAATACACTTCTCTCCTCTTCCACAATGACCCTCATCATTGGGCTACCACAGGAGCCACATAACTGACCTTTCTGTTTCCACCTTTGCCTCCTACATTCTCCTCCCTGCAGAGCAGCCAAGGCAGGTGGTCCTTCTGCAATGAGAATCAGATCATGTCCCTCCCCTGCTCTCAATCCTCCAATCACTTCCTACTGACCTTCATCAAATGGGGTTCCTTCTCCTGACCTGCTCCCTGGCATCCTTCATGAGCTCACCTCCTAACTCTCCCCTTCAGCTCAGCCTGTGCAGGGACACAGGTCTCTCTGCTACTCCAGGAACATGCCAAGTAACTTCCTACCCCAGGACCTTTGCATGTTTTTCTCCCCCTCTGATTAGAGCAATCCTCCCCCAAACACCAGCATGGTTCACTCCTTCAGCATTCAGACTTCTGCCTAAGTGGTACCTCCTCAGTGATAGCTTTCCTGCTTAAAGTTACAGAGGGAACTCCCTGGTGGTCTAGTGGTTAGGACTCTGTGCTTTCACTGCAGGTTCAACCCTTGGTTGGGGAACTAAGACTCCACAAACTGCACGGCCAAAAAAATAAAAAATAAAGTTATACAGAGACCCACACATGGATACACACAGCTTCCCACATCATGTGAACACTTTGCCTCCCTTTTGTTATTCTTCTTCAAAGTTATTGTTACCTAATATTATATGACATATTTATTTGTTTACCTGTTAAGATGTCTCCCCCTCCGGAGAGTAGGAGCAGAGAATTTGTCTCTTTTACCACTTTTTCTCCAAATCTTGGATCAATGACCTGGGATATAGTGGGAACTCAAGTATTTGTGGAATGAAGGAAGGAAGGGAGGGAGGGAGGGAGGAAGGAAAAGAGGGAGGAAGGAAGTTAGGCCCCCAAATTGACTAGCTTTAGAAAGCCAAGACCAGTGCTGAGGTGTGAGTGTGTATGTATCTACAGCTCTAACTTTTACTAATTTTGCCCAGTTTAACTTACATTCCGCTAAGCCCACTCTTTCCAGCAGAGGTGAAACCTTACCCTTCCCTGGGTAACCAAACAGTGTCGAAATACAAGGTTAGAATACAAGTTTTCGATGGTTCCTGAACACTGAAGTGCCCCCCAAGCTTTGGAGTTCTCAAGCACCATGGTGGTAATGGTGGACTCACTGGTTACTGGGAAGATACAAGTCCTAACAGAATTCAAATGATTCAGGAATCTGCTCTAGGTTAATAGCATGGTGGTCCCACCTAAACACGGGAGGGAGTGTAGGTTGGGTATGAATGTGTAGGTGTGCCCCAGGTCAGGAGGAAACAGACAAAATGTGTGTATAGTCAAGAGGTTTTACTAGAATAACCATGTAACCAAAGTTAGGCAAGGTACAGGCACACCTCGGAGATATTTTGGGTTCCATTCTTAACCACCGAAATAAAACAGCTATTGCAAGAAAGTGAGTCACATGAATCTGTTGGTTTCCCAGTGCATATAAAAGTTATGTTCATACTACACTGTAGTCTATTAAGTATGCAGTTAGCATATGTACATACCTCAATTTAAAAATATCTTATTGCTAAAAAATACTAACCACCATCTGAGCCTTCAGCGAGTTATACTCCTTTTCAATAGTAACATCAGAGATCACTGATCACAGATCATTATAACAAATACAATGTAAAAAGCTGGAAATATTGCAAGAATTACCGAAATATGACACAGAGACTTGAAAAGAGCAAATGCTGTTGAAAAAAATGGTGCCAATAGATTTGTTCAAGGCAGGGTTGCCCCAAACCTTCATTTTGTAAAACAAAAAAACAAACAAAAAAACAGAAACAAAAAACAAAAAAAAACAAAACGCAATATCTGAGACATGCAGTAAAACGAAGTATGCCTGTAAATCATTAATTGCTGTTCCTATTGTTTCCATGGTTTCTACCTGTTTCATAAGAAAAAGAATCATTGCTAAGGTCTTTAATGACACCTTTTTCTGTGCCAGGCACTGTGCTAAGCACATTCCTTCCTTGACATCTAATTTGGAAAGAGAATCCCTTTCTACATCCACGAGGGGGAGTAAGATGGATGGCAGTCTCCAGTTTCTTGCATCTGTCTTAAGATTCAGACCTACTTCCCCAGCTGCCTAATGAGGCACCTTCACCTCATATCCCACAGGCACCCCAGATTCACTTTGCCCTGAATGAACTCACCATCTTACTTCCCAGCCTTTCCTCTTGGGTTGTCCATCCTCAGTGAATGTCAGTGAATGTCCATCACCAGGCACCAAAGCATCAAAGGGAGAAAGCAGGGTGTCCCCTAGACTGCCCTCTCCTCCTCTTTCCAATGCACTGTCTCGCTGAAGTGGGTAGAAGCCCAGTCTCCTCATCTCGGTTAACTCTTCTGCCTTTGGGGCCATCCCTATTGGAGGATTCTTGCCCTGTTATACCCAAGAGTAACAAGACCTGCTTTGGCAAATGGACTGTGAGTGAGAGCAATGTGTGTCCCTCAGGCAAACATTTAAGAGCCAGTAAGTGACTCACAACATCCATTTTTCCATCTGCCATAATAGCTAAAATGTTCCAGAAGGAAGCCTCTCTCTCAGCCTGGATCCTGGAACAAGGGTGGAATGGAGGAGAAGCCCATGTAGCCTATGATGGGCGTGCATTTTTAATGAGAAACCAGCCTTGAAAGCCATGGAGACTCAAGGTCTTGCTTGTTAGCACAGCACAACCTAGCTTATCCTGACTCATACATTTCCTTCATAAATATCTTACTTGCATACCAACAGTTTCCACCACGATTTCTAAACTTCCAGGTCATCTTCCAGACCTGGAAGACATGGTAGTGACTTCTGTGGTGTGATCACATCATTCTCTATTTTCTAATTCAGGCATCCACAAACTTTTTTCATCAAGGGCCAGACAGTAAATATTCTAGGTTTTGCCAGCCATATGGTTTCTGCCACAACAACTCGACTCTGCTGCTGTAGTGGAAGCAGCCACAGACAATAAATAAACAAATGAGTGTGGGCTTGTGCCAGTAAACTTTATTTATGGACATGGAGATTTGAATTGCATATTATCTTCACGTGTCAAGAAATATTATTCTTCTTTGGACTTTTTTCAACACGTAAACACGTGAAAACCATTCATAGCTAATGAATCATCTGAAAACAAGCAGCAGGCTGGATTTGGACCTCAGCCTGCAGTTTGCTGCTCCCTGATCTAACTAAAGTCTCCCGAGCCCTGCGCATGATGTTGAAAGCCCTTCAGAGTTTCACCGCAAAGGTTTTGTCAACACACATGCACGCGTGCGCGCTCGCGCGCGCACACACACACACACACACACACACACACTCTAAGCTTCGGTCTTCTTAAAGGTACTGTCATTCCCTGCACCCACCTTGTTCTTGCATGCCCCCAGGCCTTTGCACATGCTGTCCTTCTGCTACGAATGCCCTTCCTCTTTTCCCATACCAAGCAAGCTTTTACTAGCCTATCAGGTCTTGAGTTCAAATAACAAACTCTCTTTTTTTTAACTGAAGTATAGTTGATTTACAGTGTTTCACGTGTACAGCAAAGTGATTCCGTTTCATATATATATATGAATAAACACAGGTATTCTTTTTCAGATTCTTTTCCATTATAGGAATTATAGGTTATTACAAGATATTGAATATGGTGCCCTGTGCTATACAGTAGGTCCTTGTTGGTTATCTGTTTTATAAATTGTAGCGTGTATCTCTTAATCCCAAATTCCCAATTTATCCCTCCTCCCCCTTTCCCCTTTGGTAAGCGTAAGTTTGTTTCCTATGCCTGTCATATCAAATTCTTCATAAAAACTTTCCCCATGCCAGAGGTTGATTTAGGTGCTCTCATTCTGTGTTCCTATATGTGCCTTTGCATTAACTAAGATTCTGAAGTAGGACTTGTCAACCTTAGCACTACTGACATTTGGGACCAAATAATTCTTTGTTGTGAGAATTGTCCTGTACACTGTAGCATGTTTAGCAGCAATCTAGGCTGCTACCCACTAGATAACACACTCTCCCCAGTTGTATCAGCCAAAACTGTCTCCAGATGTTGACAAATTCCCTTTGCCCACCCCTACCCAGTGAGAACCACTGCCCTAGATATTTACTTGGAAATTTAAACTCGTAGCCCCTTGAGGACAAGGGCTAAATAGTCTTCTTTATTCTCATATGCACCAAGCACCCAGGCTGGCATATAGCAGACCTTTAGTAAATATTTGATGCATGAAGAAATGAATAAGACATTGAAAATCAATGACTCCATTAGCATCGATGTGAATAATCTTTTAAAAGATGTAATCCTAGTCATTCTGCTGTTATTTTTTTCTTTACCTTTGCAGAAAAGGCAGTTTTGTAAAATCCGAGCCTCGTGAAAGGATTTTCTAGTCCACGTATTGTTTTATTTACGCTGCTCTCACAGGTGCAATTAACACTGCATCTGTTTTACTAACAATTCCCTTTGTTTTATGTAGTGCTTTATATTTCTCCAAATGTGCGCAAGACTGGGCTTTCCACAGTCTACAAGTGGAAAAAAATCACTGCCTATGGATGGCGGGGTGTGGGTGGGAAAACAACCAAAAGTCTTGTAAAGCCATTTCCCTAATCCTCTGGCATATCCCAGGCTAAATATGCTAATTTCTTTACACATCCCATCCTACTTCCTGTAGATTGGAGAAGAGATAAGAGGAGATAATGCTCTTTAGTGAGAGCATTGTATTTGGGGGTCTGTGGAATCTTCCCTTCAATTGATGTTTGGATGGATCCTATTGGAGTACCTTTCCTTTTCACAGTCAAGCGTGCTCAAGGAATATCCACATTAAACCCAGCTGTAAAGATGCATCCAGGGCTCATGGGCTCTAAGGCCCATTTGATCAAAGGAGATCAAGCTTGAAGATGTAAATATGTTCTCATCCAATGTCCTAGACTGGCCAAATTGATGTCAGGACAGACCCCATTTTCCTGGTTTAGCTATTGAAGATGATAGGTGGATAGCTGAACTAATACTAATGCGAGTTTTCCCTTTAGGGAAATTAGGATAATAACATTTTAGAGGGACGGAGAGAATTGCAAAGGGGAACAGCGTGGCCTGTCGAGCCAGGTCACCTGGGGTGTTACCCTGACCCTGCCCTTGCCAGCTGGGGGACCTTGGACATGCTTTGTTGTTGTTGTTTTTGTTCTTAATTTGTCTTATTGCAGTATAGTTGATTTACAATGTTGTGTTCATTTCTGCTGTATAGCAAAGTGATTGAGTTATACATATACATATATATATACATTCTTTTTCATATTCTTTTTCATTATGCTTTATCACAGGATATTGAATATAGTTCCCTGTGCTACACAGTAGGACCTTATTTTTTATCCATCCTATACATAGTAGTTTGCATCTGCTAATCCCAACCTCCCAAGCCATCCCTCCCCTATCCCCTCTTCCCCTTGGCAACCACAAATCTGTTCTCTATTGGACATACTTCTTAACCTCTCTGTAGATGGTTTCCTCTCCGGCAAAAAGAGGGATGAGTAGTACTAACATCCTAGGATGTTATGAAGATTAAAAGATGAACATATAAAAGGCACTTAGCAAAGTGCATGGTAAACACACAGCAAATGCCATCTATCATTCATAAGATCCCACGGAGCCTGGCATAGTGAAAGCAGTCAATTAATGTTATCTATTATTATACCAGGAGTTAAAATTGTTCTTTGGAGATCATTTGGTTCAAATCTTACCTTTAAGAGATAAGGGCCCTTAATTCCTACACCAAGAAAAAAAAATTTTTTTGAGTGCCCAGAGATGCTGCAATAGCCATCTAACAGATGAAGAGAATGGAGATAAACTTGAACTTCCCTGTTTTAAAGAGCACCTACTATGTGCTGCGATTTCTGCTTTAGTTGTATATTGTTCCACCCAGAGCATGTAACCTCCGTGAAGTCAGGGACCTTGCCTGATCCACACAATAGAATGTGATAACACAAAGACGGGGAAATCACGGGATACTGGGGGAGAATAAATATTGGGGTCCCAGGGATGAAGCCCTCATAGAGATGGCAACTGAGTCGAGTCTTAAAGAAAAAATAGGCAAGGATATGCGGAGTCTAGAAAAATGGTACAGATCAACTAGTTTGCAAGGCAGAAATAGAGACACAGATGTAGAGAACAGATATATGGACACCAAGGGGGAAAAGCGGGGGGCGGGGAGGGGAGGGAGAATTGGGAGATTGGAACTGACATATATTGTCATGGAATTGCCATAAAGTATGGAATTGCCACAATGTATGGAATTGCCATACATTACTAACAAGAAAAAATATATCAAATTGTACACTTTAAATACATGCAGTTTATTGTATGTCAATTATATCTCAGTAAAAGTCCTTAAAAAAACAAACAAAAGAAAAAAGAAAAAGTAGGCAAGGGAGCAAAGGATTGTGTGTACACGCTGCTCTATTTTGCTTCTTTTTTTTTTTCCAAGCCTGAATCACCAAACCATTCCCCTACCCATCCCCCGGGGGGATATATGTGCAAGACACAAACATTAACATTGGAGACCATTTTTTATTAGTACCTCTTTACCTCTGCACTGAGGGGGAAATATATTTATTTCAAGTTTTAACAAAAGCTTGATTCCAAGCTTTGATGAAATGTTACTCATTCCTCCATGAGTAACCTGGTTTGATAATCTTCCCCTAGAGATCAAGCCATGTCTGAGTACGATGATTGCCATATTCTAAATTTAACTGACCACATGGATGCATTACTTGCAAGCAAGAAAGAACATTTCCCTTCCTGACTTGGAGAAATGGGATGTTTATGACCTGTTTATAAAAGTCTGCATAAAATACAGCTTCAGAGTCTTGTCTGCGAGTAGGCTACCTGGAGTCAAGTATGTCTTTTAAAATATGATGCATCACTTGCAAGAATGGTTTCTCCGTCTCCCCCTCCCAACCTTTGGCCCCCTCAAATCAATTGCTCTCCCATAAATAACAATGTGAGATGATGGCTTGACCACTACTTTCATTGTGCCCCCACCTGTATGGGATGTCTTCCCTGGTGGATTTTTGTTAAGAAACAAAATACAACTTTTATTAAGATCAATAAAAGATCAAGGTGACAAAGTGATTTATTGACTATAGAGGCGGCTCATTTTTCCCTCACAACTGCAATAGCTACCAGAAAGGATGTTTTTTTTACCCTGGGTCTTTAGGAAAGTTGGGAGAAGCCAAGCCTCATTTATCACATCAAACGAGAAGGATTAAAAACCATAAGGAAACAAAGAACACACATGAGCGAAAGTTGGCCTTTCATGGGTTACTTTGCTGAGATACCAGGTCATAGAGTATGAAGGGAGAGAGGAAATACATGGCGTGTTATGCAGAATGGTGATCAGTGGGATGTGGGGAGCAGTGGGTCAGAATTGCTCAGGCTAATGTCAGAGAAAAGGAAAAACTGCACACTGGGAGACAAGACACCAGACTGAGAGCATGGAATCCATCATTAACCATGGTCGGGGGCAACTTAGAGATCTGGGAACAGCATAACATCAGAATGGGAGGATTACCTCCTATGCTTCATTTGGACCAGATTCTTCAGATTGGCAAACACCCCAGTACTCTTCCTCCTCCATACTTTTCCCCATGCTGTCCCTGCTGCTAGAAAAGTCCCAGACCCAACTCCCTTCCCTTCCTGAAAACCCATGTCCTCATCCTTCAAGGCAAACTCAAATACCTCTCCCTCTGCTCCAATGCCCCCAAATAGAAAGAGTCTCTCTCTGCACTCTGATGAGGATAAATGCCAGAAAACCCCATGCACTGGAGCCCCTACTATACACCAGGCATAATGCAGAACATTTCACATGCTGATGATGTCCAAGGAGTCAAGGAATTGTGTGAATTCCTCTTTAGGGCTACATTCCCTGAGCTTCATTCATGGTTGGTAAATGTTTTAAATCCTCAGAACAGTCCAGGAGAGGTAGATATTATTATCCCCATTTTACAGAAAAGGAAACTGTAACATCCAGAACTTCACCCAAAGCTTAAGCATGGCTGACGGTCCAAGTTTCTCTCCTCTGTCTCTTGCTGCAGGAAGTAGCCCTACTAACCACACCCTATCCTATCCCCAGTGGGAGGAAAAATAAGCTCTGAGATTGTAGACAAAGTCAAAATTAGAGACGTTTATAGTATAGAAGATAATCCCAGCTTCAGGTCTGCTTTTAAAGAAAATTAGGTCTAATGCTATGGTTAATGGAAAATCACCCTATGAAACTCTCAGCCTGCCATGTGTGGCCTCTGAGACTCATGGCACCTTCTCAAGGTGGGGAGATGGGCTTCCAATTTAGTGGTCATCATGAGTTCTCCATTAACTATATAATGAGTTGATTTTTTAAATTTATTTTACTGAAGTATAGTTGATATACAATGTTGTGTTAATTTCTGCTGCACAGCAAAGTGATTCAGTTATACATATATATTCTTTTCCATTATGGTTTATCAGAGGATACTGAATGTCGTTCCCTGTGCTATGCAGTAGGACCTTGTTGTTTATGCATCCTATATATGACAGTTTGCATCTGCTAATCCCAAACTTCCAATCCATCCCTCCCCTACCTCCCCTCCCCCTTGGCAACCAAAGTCTGTTATCTATGTCTGTGAGTCCATTTTGTAGATAAGTTCATTTGTGTCATATTTTATACGTTTATTTAGTTATGTATTTATTTTTGGCTGCTTTGGGTCTTCTTTGCTTCATGCAGGCTTTCTCTGGTTGTGGCGAGCAGATGCTACTCTTTGTTGCAGTGCACAGGCTTCTCATTGCAGTGGCTTCTCTTGTTGCGGAGCATAGGCTCTAAGCATGCAGGCTTCAATGGTTGTGGCTCACGAGCTTAGTTGCTCCACATCGTGTGGGATCTTCCCAGACCAGGGATCAAACCTGTGTCCCCTGCATTGGCAGGCAGATTCTTAACCACTGCACCACCAGGGAATTCTTGTGTCATATTTTAGATTCCACATGTAAGTGATATCATATGGTATTTGTCTTTCTCTGACTTACTTCACTGAGTATAATCATCTCTAGGTCCATCCATGTTGCTGCAAATGGCATTATTCCTCTAATGAGTCCATTTTAAATTCTGACATGAAACCAGTAGCGCCACTACCCTCTGGATCAGTGCTGCCATGAATACCCCTCTGGAGAAAGCTGAGCTTGCCAAGTATTGATTTTTTTTAAAAATAAGCCAACACGATTTCACTTCTAGGAATCCATCCCACAGATATAGTCGCATTTGTGAGAAATGATGTAAGCACTGCATTACTCATTATAGTCATGTCTGCAAGAGCAAAATATTGGGAACTGCCCAAAAGTCTGTCACTAGGGGACCGTGAAAGTATGTATGCTTGCTCGGACAATTACATAATAGGCAGACATTAAAAAGATCCAAGCGATTCTTTATGTCCTGATGTGAAAGGATTGCCAAGATACTAAGCACAGAAAGAAGGATGAAAACAGTCTGTAGATGATGCTGTGACAGATATAGATACATAGGTAGAGGTCAAGGTAGAGATGCTAGAGCCAGGGATAGGGATAAGGATGGAAAGAGACAGAGGTAGAGACACACAGACACAGAGATGGCTGTCTGTATAGAATATTTCTGGAAGGATACAGGATAATCAGCCATAGCAGTTGCTTTCAGGGAGTGAAAATGCATGTCTAAAGGACAGTAGTAGGAAAGAAAAATTTCCTTCCCCTACCCTTTCAATTTTGTGTTACATGCATGTATTGCCACATATACGTCATTCAGCAAATATAGACTAAGCGCCTGTTATGTGCAAGTATATGTAAGTAATTAACAGACAACAATCCAAAAGCCCTGCTAGCATGGAGAAGATAGAAAATAAACAGGACAAATAAATTAAGTTTGTCATCATATGTGCTAAGGAGAAAAAAATAAAGCAAAGTGGTGAGCCATGCATTGGTTAAGAGGGGTTGAAATTTGAGGGCCAATTACTGTTGAGTAAAGAAAGTGAGGAGAGAGTGAGTCAGGTGGGTGCAGGGGGAAGCATTCAATCCAGGAAGAGCTGGGAGCTTGGTGTGACTGATCATGTACCAGCGGTATCTGGGGATGAGTAAGATCCATGTGGCTGAAGTGAGCAGGGGGAGGGCAATGGTTAATGAGGCCAGAGAGGTGACCATGGGTCAGCTCATTTGCCTCTTGCAGGAAGGCATTTGGCTTTTACTTTGGGCTTGGAGGAGAGAAGTGATGTGACCAGACTTAATGCGTTAGCATCAGTGGTCACTCTGGTTTCTGTGTGGAGAATGGAAAATAGGGGGAACTCCAGAACCAAGACGACCTGTTCGGAGGCTATTGCAATACCCAGAGGAGAGATGACAATTGTGTCCAGCAAGGTGGTGGCCATGGGATGGAAGGAGTTGTGGGATTCTGGATGTATCTTGAAGGTAGAGCTGGTAGGATTCGATACCATACCAGATGGGAGATATTAGAAAAAGAATAGTCAAAGATGACACTGAACTTCTGAACCTGGACCTCGGGAGGGGGCTGAGGGTGGGAGAAAGAGAGGTGGGGAATGAATGGATAAACCAACAGCCAATCTGGAAGAACAGGGAGGCATCTGAGAAGAAAGTGCTTTTCTGGACCAGCATCCCAAGCACTAATCAAAGCTATGAGACGATCCTTGGCGTCACTAGTCCCAAGAAAGTCAAGGGAGAAGACCAGCTAAAACCCAGGAGCTCGGCCAGATTGCAATCTCTCCACTCCCAAGAGGTTAAGAACATGGGCTCTGGGTTCTTTTCCTAGATCTACAATTTGCTACCTGTGTGACTGCAGACAAATTACCTAACTTCTCTTGATATCCCTTTTCCTGTCTGTCAAATGGAGAACATAACGATATCTGCTTCCTGGGGTTGCAGTTCATGTGAAGTAGTTTAACTCATGTAAAGGACTGTGCATCATGTCTGACTCACTGTGATCGCTCTGTCAATACCAGTTGCTTCTGGAAAAATGGAAATTCTTGTACTTGGGTCATGGGTTTAACTTTGGGATTAAAAGAGGTAATGGGTGGAAAACATTACACCTTTGTACTTTATACAGTGTCACTTAAACCTAAGTGGAGATTGATGATGATGGTGATGTTGGTGGTGATGGTGATGGTGGTGGTGATGGTGATGATGGTGGTAATGGTGATGATCATGGTGATGGTGATGATGGTGATGATGGTGGTGGTGATGATGGTGATGATGGTGGTGGTGATGATGGTGGTGGTGATGATGGTGGTGATGATGATGGTGATGGTGGTGGTAGTGGTGATGATGATGATGATGGTGATGGTAATGATGGTGGTGACGATGATGGTGGTGACGATGATGGTGATGGTGGTGATGGTGGTGGTGGTGATGATGATGGTGATGGTGATGATGGTGGTGGTGGTGATGATGGTGGTGGTGATGGTGATGGTGATGGTGATGATGGTGGTGGTGGTGATGGTGATGATGGTGGTGGTGGTGACGATGATGGTGATGGTGGTGGTGATGGTGGTGGTGATGATGGTGATGGTGGTGGTGATGGTGATGATGATGGTGGTGATTACTGGTGTTACCATCCTCTTGCCATAATAAGATCAGAGGATTAAATCCTCCTTGGGGGATCAAAGGAGAAAACCAGGGTACAACAGAGGGCAAGCTGGTTAACAACCCTTTGTTAACAGGAACTTGGAACTTGGTCAAGTGAAGGAATAGTGCTGTTTATCCCAGAAACAAGGAGATTTCAAGGCAGGGAGCCACCCGGAGCTGGCAGAAGAACGGATTGTTTCAGCCCCTCCAAACCCCTTCCTTTCTGGGGACTAGTGAAGGTGTTTGAGGAGGCACCTGTGTGCCGGCCTTGTTAGCAGCAGAAAGAAAAGAGGCATTGATTTCAACACAGGTCATTCAGCTCCATTAGTGTGTTTTCGGCACACGGCTGCACAGAGTGGAGGGTTGGAGCCATCCCGAGTGACTCTGCAGGCCAAGCCTCAGACGCATCACAAGGATGGCTGCCTGGTGCCATGAGGGTCCAAGCCCATAAGTCTCCTTAAGCTTGAAAATGGATTGTCTGCCTCCATCCACAGATGAACAGGGGTGATGCAAAAAGGGAAAGGATTCAAGTGACATGGATACACACACACAAATCTCATACAGCAAGAGAGACCTCCAGAGACAGCTAATCACAGCTACAAACAGATATGCAGGCACAGAGAGACACAAAGACATGCAGCGAGACATACAGACACCAAAACACCATGCAAAATGCATCCACAGAGAAACCCATACACACATACAGGCAATGATGGAGGACACAAATACAAAAGTGCAAATACAGACACAGTGAGAAATACAAGATGCAGACATGCACAGACCACGTGTATACATTTGCATGGATATACACACACACACACAAATATGCATCACACAGTGCAGTGATTAAACACTAAACTTCAGGGACTTCCCTGGTGGAGAAGTGGTTAAGAATCCACCTGCCAATGCAGGGGACACAGGTTCGAGCCCTGGTCTGGGAAGATCCCACATGCCGCGGAGCAACTAAGCCCGTGGGCCACAACTACTGAGTCTGCACTCGAGAGCCTGCAAGCCACAGCTACTGAGCCCACAGGCCACAACGACTGAAACTCATGCTCTAGAAGAGAAGCCGCCGCAGTGAGAAGCCTGGGCACCACGACAAAGAGTAGCCCTTGCTCACCACAACTAGAGAAAGCCCGCGCGCAGCAACAAAGACCCAATGCAGCCAAAATTTTAATAAATGAATAAATAAATAAATAAATAAAATAAGATTAAATTAAATTAAAAAACTAAACATCAACTAGAAATCAGGATGGAAAGAGTAGGAAAGAACAATGGTGAGAATTCTACAAGTTCCCATATTCAAAGAGGGCGGATACTCTGCGCTCTCCCCGACACGGATCCTGTGTGGATCTCAATGTGCTGCAGTTTGCTCTGCACGTAAGCAGTTCTGATTTAGATGATAGATAGAAACCATTTATACAGTTAAACACGGTAGGGGTCTAAACGCTGTTCCCCGCAGAACACCAGATGCGAATAGATGAACATTTGATTGTCCTCACGCCTGTTTCTGACAAGCTAACAGATAAGAAACCATCCCACTGAATTCCCAGAAAACTGGAGACCACGAATACAGATAGCAGCATGCAGGAAGAGCTAGGATTTATTAAGGCAGATTTCTAAATATTAAAGAGATGGCAGCTGGCCGTGCTTTCCTCAGCAGACTTTGTAGGCGGGATATCAGTTGATATCCAAGATGAATGAGCAGAGCATATACTGGGGACTTTTCAGAGCATCGGAACAACCTCATATAGGCAGTAAACAGGCATCGTGTGCACGTCTGGATGTTGGGGTATTTGGAAGTGGGGAGGTTTCACTGCCTCAAATCGTCTCTTCCTTAATAGCTGCCTGAAATCCCACTAGGAAGTTTTTCCAAATTCTTTGTTAAAATATAAATACAAACATGAAAAGAGGCTCAACATCACTAGCCATTAGGGAAATATAAACCAAAACAATAAGGATGTGGAGAAATTTGAACCCTTGTGCGTGGCTGGTGGGAATGCAGAATGACGCAGCTGCTGTGGAAAATGGCATGGTGGTTCCTCAAAAAAGTTAAACATAAAATTACTATATAATCCAGCAATTCTACTTCTGGGTATATACCCAAAAGAAGTGAAAGCAGGAACTCAAATATTTGTATACCTGTGATCATAGCAGCACTATTCACAGTAGCCAAAAAGTAGAAGTAACCCAAGTGTCTATCAACAGATGAATGGATAAATAAAATGTGGTCTATACATACAATGGAGTATATTCAGGTTAAAAAGGAAGAAAAAGCTTTTTTTTTGGCTGCATTGCATCTTCGTTGCTGCATGAAGGCTTTCTCTAGTTGCTGCAAGTGAGGGCTACTCGTCATTGTAGTGCGTGGGCTTCTCATTGCTGTGGCTTCCCTTGTCGCGGAGCATGGGCTCTAAGCATGTGGGCTTCTGTAGTTGTGGCTCGTGGGCTCAGCAGTTGTGGCACACAGGCTTAGCTGCTCCGAGGCATGTGGGGTCTTCCCAGACCGGGGATCAAACCCGTGTCCCCTGCATTAGCAGGTGGATTCTTAACCACCGTGCCACCAGGGATGTCCAAAAGGAAGAAAACTTTGACACATGTGACAACATGGATGAACCTTGAGGACATTATGCTAAGTGAAAGAAGACAATCACAGAAGGACAACTATTGTATGATTCCACTTATAAAAGGTACCTAGAATAGTCTGGCAGAGACAGAAAGTAGAAGGGTGGTTGCTAGGAGCTAGGAGGGTGGAAGTTAGTGTTTAGTGCATACAGACTTTCAGTTTGAGACAATGGAAAGAGTTCTGGAGATGGGTGGTGGTGATGTTTGCATGACAACATGAACATACTTAAAGCCACAGAATTGTACATTTTAAAATGGTTAATAGAGTAAATTTTATGTTGTGTGTATTTTACTATAATAATACATCTCTGTGGTGTTATGGACTAATGCATGAAAATACTTCCTATCACTGGGATCATAAAGATTAGTTTGCAACCAACAGAAAGCAAGATCTTCTAGAAAGAGGGGAGTGAGCTCTTAGAAATGTAATCCTAGAGAAATACCCCCAGCGATAGAAGGTATCTGGATATCACAGTGACTTCCCCAAAACATGCCTCCTCACCTCAACAAAGCTGGCCTGCCCTGTGTCTCAGTACCTGCCAATCATCCTCACCTGAGCAAGGTAGCTGAGCCCACAGTTAAGACTCTTCTGTTCCCATTGTTTTATCCCAACAAGATCCTAAATCAAGAAGGAGCAAAGGAAGAAAACAGCCAATTGAAGACAGCCCAGATGTCTAGTCTAAAGACATTCCAAGGAATAACACACATTATGCATCTTCTTTTGATTTGTACATGACCCCTGCACTGAGGGTTTTACATATATTATGTGTACTCACAGCAGCAGCTAGAGAAGTTATCATCTCCATTTTGCAGAGAAGGAGATCAAAACACAGGCCATTTTTAAAATTTGTCCCCGACACACAGCTTGTAAGTGGTAGAACCAGGATTCAAACCTAGAAAGTTCACTTCCAAAACTCTAATTACAGGGAGCACTCCATGAGACAGATCTAGAATTTGTAAAAACCTAAACAACTCTGTATTGGTCCAGTTAAAACAACTCAAGCCCCCTTAAAAAGAAAATCAGTGTCATTTACTTTGCGCTAGAATTATATCAGGGCATCTCCAGTGGGGGAGATTTTTGCTCTTCTCCCCGAGGAATATTTGGCTTTGTCTGGAGAGGGTAGGGATACGTGCGCTACTGGCACCTAGTGGGTAGAGGCCAGAGATGCTGTCTAACATTTTAACCCCTCCCCTGCAACAAAGAATTATCTGGTTCCAAATGTCAATGGAGCCAAAGCTGAGAAAACCTGAATTTTATCAGCTGTGTGTGAGAAGGGCGGTTGTGCCTCTCTCTCCACCCCTGCCTTTTCTTTCACTCCTCATCTGCTTTCTAAGTCATCTGCTCAGTCACTTACCCTAAAAGAAAAATACCCACCCCTGCTAATTCCCTGAGCATTTACTTAGGGGTTGCAGTGTTCTAAGTGTTCATCAGAGCTTCTGATCCAACACATGCAGAGTAGGCAGGAAGAAAATGTTTGCCAGTGAGAAAACTATTCCAAAAACATGGATTGGGAGACACAATTTTCCAAACCACGTAAACTATGTAGAAATCGTAATGATAATCAAGCTGTTTTTTTTTTTAATAATTGGATACTGTATCTTTTTTTAAGATTTATTTATTTATTTATTTATTTTTGGCTGCATTGGGTCTTCATTGCTGCGCATGGGCTTTCTCTAGTTGTGGCAAGTGGAGGCTTCTCTTGTTTCAGAGCATGGGCTCTAGGCACGTGGGCTTCAGTAGTTGCAGCATATGGGCTCAGTAGTTGTGGCTCACGGGCTTAGTTGCTCCACGGCATGTGGGATTTTCCCAGCCCAGGGCTTGAACCCGTGTCCCCTGTATTGGCAGGCGGATTCTTAACCACTGCACCACCAGGGAAGCCCCAATAATCGATCTGTTCTAAAGGTGCAGGGCAGTTCCCCTAAACTCAGGGAATCTTATCAGATTGGCTTGGACACCTGGAACTGACATCTCATTCATTAGTACATAAACTCAGAAGTAGACCTGGCCAAGAAAAAACTTTCATTTCTTCTTGGACAGTATTCTAAGCAGGACCACTGCTTACAGTATTCTAAGCAGGACCAAAGCACCCCATAAATATGCCTCCCCTACTCCCTCTCTTCCTGCTTGCTCTCCCAGCAGCTCAGGTGAAATATATTCAACTTGATCAGCCCATGGGGGTGGGTCAGGAAGGCAAGGTGGACAGACTCCAAGGAGACCCCCATGATCCCAACCTTCATGTAGGCACACTCTTGCATAATCCTCTCTCTGAGAATAGGCAAGACTGTGACTTGCTTCTAATCAATAGAACATGGCAGAGGTGATGGGCCATCCCTTCCATAACAACGTTACCTCGTGCAAAACTGCATCGTGCAAACCAGCTCACTAGGGACTCTTCTTTCTGGCTTGATGACGTAAGTGGCCGTGTTGGAGAAGTTTGTGTGGCAAGGAACTTTAGGTTAAGAGCTGAGGGTGGGTGGCCTCTGAACAACAGCCAGCAAAGAGCAAAACAGAACAAAACAAAAATACTTAAGCTACAACTGAATGCTGCCAACACCACCAATGGCGAAATGACCCCTTCCCCAGCCAAGCCTCCGGATGGGAACTCAACCCTGTTTGGATTGCAGCCTCGTGAGTTCGTAAACAAAGGCCCCATCCCAGTTGCGCCTGGGCCCCTGTTCCACAGAAGCCGTAGGATAATAACTGTGCATTGTTTTAGGAGGGCTGCCTTAGGAAAACACTTCTTCCTGCCCTCTCATCCCTCCCACTATTGCAGAGCCTTCCAGAAACAAGGACATTTTCCTCAGCTCTGAGCCCAATCAGATGAGAAGTTACAGAACCACCATTCTGTCCGAGCGGCCCTGGATTTATGAATGGCTCCTACCTCCATTAGACTGCGGGAAGGGGCCAGGGCGTCTCTGCTCATGTTTAGAAGTCCATTTGTTTCCATTCCTTGTCAGCAGTTTGCATAAGTGAGTGGTTTTATTTCTTCTGCGAGAGGAGGGAAAATGCACGAGTTACCCCAGCAGTGGAAGATTTGTCAAATAAAGCTTTTAATAATGGGGCTGTTTGACAGTTTTATAGTTCTTCAACTTCCCGGCCATTTGAAGGTGGTAGGTATTCAATAAAAATTAAGTCCTTTTCCAAGAGAAACTTGGTCCCCTGTTATTTTAAAACAACTAGTCCAGGGTGCACTGAAGCACCTTAATTCCACAACCGAAAGTAAATCTCCCTCCTTTTCCGTATTAATAACTTGGGCAATCCATCAGCCTGAGACAGACTCTGAGCTTTTTGCACTAGTATATCCAGGTGGCCTGATGGACCACATCTGTAACTAGACTTGCCTGGTGATCATTAGGCTGTTTCTGGAAATAAATGGCCTGGCCTCCTCCGCAGCGTACTTAAGTACACCAGGGAAGGGCCAGCGACCTGGACTTCATTCTTTAATTCCCTCAGATTCTCTTAAAGTTCTTCTGGATCAGAGGAAGTGGTTCAGAAATTAGACTCTGATGAGGGAGGTAACCTGTGGGAAAGGCCCCCAGATTTGTAGTCTGAAGACCTCCTTTCTAGAACAAGCTCCATCACCCCCCAAGTTGTATGACCATGGGTTCATCCCCTGACTTCTCAGACTTTTTTCTCCCACTTGTCCATGGAGGAGTGGTGAAAGAAGGAGGCAAATGGGCTTAGAAGTCAGGATTCTGAGGCTCAAATCCTGACTCCACGAGCTACCAGAGTGATCGCGGGAATATATCAAAATCCCTCTGTGCCTGAACTCCCTCCAGCGAAAAATGTGATAATAGTTTCTGGCAGTTCCTAGAGACTCAAAAAGTCAAGAAAAATTTTAAGCCCAGAAATCAGAAATTCACAGTAAGTATAGGGTCCTTCCTTTGCCCTGGCCCACTCTTTCTGCCCCAATGAGAGAGAGAATCCAATGTCCGATGGATCCTGTGTTGGGTCCAGTGTCTCCATTAAGTAAATGCCATAGCAACTGGCATCTTTGAACATCAAGGGATGCTCTGGACCCAGGACAAACAGTTGGGGGCAGGATCATTGTCATTCATTATAAGCCTTGTGTATAATTTGGATTGTTTTGCAACGTGCATCTACTGCTTTGATGAGAGATGTGCTTTTTGTTATAAATGCAAAACAAATGAAATAGACGGTATGCACCTGAAGGCACTAGAGGGATGCTAGCTGTTACTTGGGTTGACCCCAAACCTGGACATTCAAAGGTATCTTTCACCAAGCTTGAGTTTCTCCTCATCTTCTAGAGCAGCAGAACCACTAATGACCACACAGCAGTTTCCCAGTTTCTAGGAAGCAAATATGTCCAAGTACTCTCCTCACCAAGGTCCCAAAGGCACCACCCCCCGCCATAGTCTCTGTTGCCTCCTGATTCCTATTCTTCATATTGGAAACTCCAAGACCCATCCTTACTCATCCTTACTTGGTACCACAGGTCTCTGCCCAGACTCCATCAGTGCTGATGTTCCATCCCCATGAAGCCTTCCAGGGGCCAAGATACACTCCCTAGTAATGCTCTCCTACCTACAGCCTATTGTCTCCAGAGCCTCCTTCTTACAGGATGAGCGTGGAGTACCTTGTGTCCTACAGCACCCACAGCCCCCAACTAAATCCCTGCCCATTGCCAAGTGCACTATCACAGGTGTAAATTATTGTCATCATTTTCTTCACCATCACCATCATCACCCTCGCTATCAGTTACTCTCCATAATAAGTCAGAAATCCCAGGAATTCCCTGGCTGCCCAGTGGTTAGGGGTCTTTGCTCTTACTGCCGAAAGCCCAGGTTCAATCCCTGGTCAGGGAATAAAGATCCCACGAGCTGTGTGGTGCGGCCAAAAAAAAAAAAAAAGTCAAAAATCCACCCCCACCCATAGATTCCCTGTGTCCTTCCTGAGAAATCACTTATTTTCTTCCTTCAAGTTTAAATAGTTCAGTGTCCTCCATTCCTAGCCCTTGTCTCTCCAGGCTGAAAATGTAGCATCTCTACAATCTAAATTATATTAAAATCATTTTTCACACTTAAGTTTCTGAGTCTCATGCCTTTTTTTGAAACATGGTGACCCTTTGCCGGTGTCGTTCCGACCTCGGTCCCTCCCTCCTCTGAGTGGCCACAATCCCTGCTGGCTGACCTCCTACCTGGCCACTTTCCCTCCATGCCCCACAGTCTGCAGATAGTCAGCTCTGCCCAGGGTCTCCGCTGTGGCACAGGAAGCTGCTTGGAACAATATGGCTCCATTATGATCACTCTCTGTCATTCCTCCCTGGAATTTAATTGGATTTTTCTCTTCCCTTTGTTAGTTGAAATCACATAATAAAAATCTCCCTGAGTGCAATCACTTTCCATCGGCACCATTCCAAGGCGTGTCATGATGAGGTTTGATAGAAAAGAGGCTCTCTACTAGTCCACAGAGGAAATAAATATTTGACTCGCAACCAAGGCTTTATTTATGGGATGGGTTAACTCATACAACTCCCTAGAGGGGAAGCGAAGAGGAGGTCTCCAACTCCTTGCTTAACGGTGAAGGTCAATTCATCAGCTACTTTCACAAAGGAGTTCTGCACGTGAAATTGTTTTGGGATTCCAGCAGGGCAGAGTTTCATAAAGTGTGGTCCACAAACTAGCTAAATCAGAATTTCCCAGGGCACCTGATGAAAATTCAGATTCCTACGCCCAACCTCAGGCCTACGGAGCCCAAGTCTCTGGGTGATGCAAACTGAGAGTCTATAATTTTAACAGTAAGGCAATGGTTCTCAAGTTTTCGTGTGCATTAATCAGTTAAGATGCTGGGGTGGGTGAGGAAGGAGGAGACCCCAAAGTAGATATTTCTGGATGAAATCAAAGAAGAGGAAATATTTGGTATCCCATCAGACAGTTGGGTTACAGCACTAGAAGCAAGCATGAAGACATTTCTTTCCTCCCACGTGGAGAACCTGTTCATTTAATTTACCCTTCCCTGTTTTCATCACACTCCAGATCCTATGCCTTGAGGGTGAATTTGGAAACAGCTTTCAACTCTGTGGAAGCTTAGTTGGTCTTCTCAAAAGGTGGACACCAGACTCAGAAGAAGGACTTAATAATTTGTATTTTCAATACATATTTATATTATATACACGTACACACCTATATATAAATAAAAACATCGGTTCTGAAATATTTAAGCAATCAATTTTGCAGATTGATATCCATGTGCAAAGTAGTTAATTATGCATCATTTCAGATATTATTCATGTGGATCTAAGGCCAAAAGGTATCCTGCATTTTCAAAGATAAGGACCTATTTCAGGAGCAGTCAGATCTAGCGAAGGAAACCACAAGATAGAAAGTTGATGAAAACACCTCAGGATGAGGCAGAGAGTCCTAAAAGTTTTAAGAGAAAAAAGTTGGTCTTTTTCCATCACTTTGCTATCCTTTAGAATGGCCTCCAGACCTGTGCAGGTGTATTCATGGTGTAATTTAAGTTTTGGAGAACGTTCCCCGCCCACAATACTCCCCACCCTGGTGGCTCTGAAATGCTTGACAATATCAGATTCAACTTGACTCTCATAATTAACAAAATTTGGCTACAGAATATTTTATCTAGAGTCAATATCAAAATCATGCTATAACCCATATCAAGCATGTAGCTTTTTCCGGGGCTACTCGTCAATGTGGTACATGGGCTTCTCAGTGCAGTGGCTTCTCTTGTTGCGGAGCACGGGCTCTAGGCTCATGGGCTTCAGTAGTTGTGGCACTCAGGCTCAATAGTTGTGGCTCTTGAGCTTGAGACAGCAGGCTCAGTAATTGTGGCGCACAGGCTTATTTGCTCCTCAGCATGTGGGATCTTCCCGGAGCAGAGATGGAACCCATGTCTCCTGCGTTGTCAGGAGGATTCTTAACCACTGCACCACCAGGGAACTCCAAGCATGTAGCTTTTTCCGTTATTTCCTTACTGATAAATGTCAGGGGTAAGCCTTACTTGGGTACATAACTGGGGGGAGGTAAAAAGTTAGAAATATTTTTATGGTTTTTGATGCATACTGTTCTTTACATTTCCAAAAGGCGTCATACCAATTGTAATAATTTTCTATTACTGTTGTGACAAATTACCACAAACAGTGGTTTAAAACAACACAAATTTATTATCTTACATTTCTATAGGTTAGAAGTCCAGCATGGGTCTCGATGGACCAAAATCAAGGTGTTGGCAGGGCTGTATTCCTTCTGGAGGCTCTAAGAGAGAATCTGTTGTCATGTTTTTTCCTGGCTTCTTGAGGTCACCCGCATCTCTTGGCTAATGGCCACTCCTGGCCAAAGCCAGCAAGGTAGCATCTCTCTGACCCTGCTTCTGTCTTCACATCTCTTCCTCTGACCCACCTCTTCTACCTCACTCTTCCACCTTTAAGGACATTTGTGATGACATTGGGCCCACCCAGACAACCCAGGATTATCTCTCCATATTATGTTCAATTGGTTTGCAACCTTAATTTCTCCTCCAACCTTAATTCCCCTTTGCCATGGAAGGTAACATATTGACAGGACTGTTAGTACACCTACCACACCACTTATGATTTCCATCTATAGGAATACAAGTGGGATGCCTTCTCCAAGAGCTCAGCATCTTTCTTAGCATCACATTTAGAAACTAGGTACCAAGCAGAACCTTGTCACAGGTGGGGTCCTAGGCAGCAGAGTCTCAGATGGGGATCAGCGGGCAGGATGTGTATCAGGGGGTGCTCTTGGGAGTAACACCTGCTGAAAAGTGGGGAAGGAAGCAGGATCTGGAGAGAGGGAGATTTGAAGCTGTGATGCTGGTGCCCAACGAAGGCCTCAGGCAACTCCACTCTGGAACTGGGATGCCCATCAGGTGTGTCCCAAGCTGGGAGAGGGCAGCAGGACTTAATATCCACACATCAGTAAGGCCCTGGATGAGGGAGCCCCAGGAAGAGGGTGTCACCTTGGGTGAGGCAGGTTTTTTCAGCTGAGAGACCATCCTCAAAGAGGGCTGACAGCTGAGGGTCACCCCAGGCATCACTTCCAGCCACCAGGAGAGCAAGGCTTCATCCCAGAGGGGGCATCTGAGCCGAGCATCTGTGCATCCCTCAGAAAGACAGGATGCATCTTCATTAACTCTGAATGCAAAATGTTGTACCGAATCTCTCCTTGATGAGACCTCCCAGACTCTCTCACCAGTCTTTCCATTTCGGCTCTGGCCCCTGACATCACTTCAGTTCTGTTTGGCAGCTCTCAAGTTATCAAGTGCTGCAAACATTTTTCTTTATCAGTTTCCTGCTTATTTTCCAGAACTTCTTCCATTTCCCAGGTTTCCTTCTTTCTGGACAGTTCTCCCTTCTCTGCCTAGCCTTCTTCTGCCTTTTGTAATAAAGGCCTATTATTCTCCTTGGTTCCTTTTTTTATTTATATTTTTTTTCAAACTAACACTGAAAGCACCATCTGCCTTTTCCAAAGCAAGGCAGATGATTTTGAACTACGACCAACATAGGTTAAGCTCTGCTAAACTCTGTGACACGAGGATTATAAATTAAAGGTCAGCCTGTTCCTTCACATGGCTGCTATTGAAAAAAACCCTCACAATGGACTAAATTCAGATGGATTGGAATCTTCTGTCAAGGCTACAGAAGAAATGCCAGTGTTGGAATAAAGTTCTGTATCCAAGAGCGTATTGAGACGGAGGGGGAGTGATTCTGAACTGGAGTCCCCTTAATCAGACATTTGTTCCCCTCTCCTGCCTGCAGCTATAGATGGTCATCAGAGGGCCCCACCCCCAACTAGCTGCTCAATCCTCTGGCAGGCAGGGTCTGTTGGACACAGGGAATTTGCAAAGCTTCACCAAGAAGCAAGTTTCCATCTCCCCAGGGCGGCAGCTCTCAGAGTGACAAAGGACTGACCCCCAGGTCAACAGCCAAGAATGAGTGCAGCCCTGTCAGCCCCAGAAAACACTAACGAGGGACTGGCTCTGCTAAAACAAGGGCCGTCCTGCCACCCTGGGTTAAGCCACTTGACTGACATGCTGCCTAGACCCAGCCAGGAACATACCACTCACAGTTACTTCTATTTGCATTTGACAAAACACCAGCACGTGTGTTATCTCATTTGGGTTTATCCACAACCCTGTCAGGTGGCTAGAGCAGGGATCGTTATGGGTACAACAATTTTATTTGCTTCTTTGTGCAAGACAGCAGATACCCAAGGCTGCCATGCTGGGCCAGGCTGTCCAGAAGTGGGTATAGACACAGGTGGAGCAGAAGACCCAGCTCTGACCCTCAGACCATCACAATTACACTCAGAACCCAGAGTGTGGTGCAAAATAGGCCTTTTCTTCTCCTATCAAGTCTCCTTCAGTCTTACACATCCACCTCTAACAGAACTGTTGTCATCCTGCTCCCCTTCTTCTTGGACTAGGCTCTCATTTCTCCCAGTCTAGGCTTTTATCCCACCTGTGCTGTGGCGTGGAAATTGGTTTTGTTCCTGGAAGCCAAAGGGAGGGAAACTCACTTTCCCTGGATCTTTCAGTGATCCTAGAAATTTAATAGACAGACCTACAGATTCCCAGGGTCCTACTCCAGAGCCTGATTTATGGGATCCAGAATCTCTGTAGATCCAGAACTCTCCTCCCCACGACCCCTAGCGAACGCTGATGCAGGTGGTGAGGGTGAAACTCATGGAACCCACATATATTCCACAGGTCTCATCAGCGTGAAGCTATGAAATTCAATAAAACCTTGTTTTTCTCCTTTTATTTTAAATGTGTGTGTTATTTGAATAGATCTCCAATTATAAAATATATTAATAAATACAAGTACATCGAATAAAATTTAAAAGTTCCCTCACCTTTTCTCTAACCTTGCTCCTCCCAACGGCAACTGGTTAAAGAGAGGGCAATGTATAATTTGACTTTGTAAATCGGGACAGGAGATCAGATTACCGAGAGCTTGTAGGTTGTATGAGGAGTTTGGATTTCATTCTAAATGTGATGAAAGCTTGAGAGAATTTGATTGAGAGGGTATTGTGATCTTCCTAACATTTTTAAATATCATTTTAGCTGCTTTGGAGAACAGATTCAGAGAAGAGATCTGTTAGAGCGAGGCAGAGGACCAGTAAGGAGGCTCTTGAACTAGCTAACTGGCGACCTATTTCACTGTACACAAGCCAAATTCCCCTTTCACAATCTATGGCATCAGCAAAGTTGGATGTGCTGAGTCAGACTCCATCTGTCTTTCTTCTCGTGTAATAATCAGGCTGGTCTTCCCTGATACATCACTCTCCGTTCACCACGGGCCATGAACAAGGACTCAAACAAGTCACACACATCCACGCACTACCCAAGGCCCAGTAACAATTTTCAGACATACAGTAGTCTATATTCAGATTTAGGAAAATTTTTTAACTTTAAAATGGTTCAGTTCTGCCATTACCTCCATTGTGTATTGCTGAAAGTAAACTATATCTCGGTGGGAAGCAACTGCATTTCAAAATGTGCGCTCCAGTCTGCACCTGGAATCCAGGTACTTTAACCTAAGGCATCAATATGCTAATGAGAACAGGTAGCAAACAAACTTAGTTGTTTCTCTGAGCATCTTTGTAGATGGTTGGTTGTCAACACATCTGGAAAAACCTCAGTCTGGGGTGCTGCTTCCTCAGTTTGTCCGCACACAGAGGGTGTGGGATTTCTAGTTAATTTCTTTGTGTTTGTTTGTTTGTTTGTTTGTTTGTTTGTTTGTTTGTTTTTGGCTGCATTGGGTCTTCGTTGCTATGCACAGGCTTTCTCTAGCTGCGGCGAGCAGGGGCTAGTCTTCGTTATGGTGCGCAGGCTTCTCATTCCAGTGGTTTCTCTTGTTTCAGAGCACAGGCTCTAGGCACATGGGCT
The DNA here is from genome assembly GCF_030028045.1 of Hippopotamus amphibius kiboko. Lineage (NCBI taxonomy): Eukaryota > Metazoa > Chordata > Mammalia > Artiodactyla > Hippopotamidae > Hippopotamus > Hippopotamus amphibius. The sequence continues at coordinate 128,055,614 of NC_080194.1, forward strand.
TCAGTAGTTGTGGTTTTTGGGCTCTAGAGCACAGGCTCAGTAGTTGTGGCCCATGGGCTTAGTTGCTCTGTGGCATGTGGGATCTTCCCAGCCCAGGGATCAAACCTGTGTCCCCTGCGTTGGCAGGTGGATTCTTAAACACTGCTCCACCAGGGAAGTCCCTCTAGTTGGTTTCTAGATGTGCAAAAGCATCTAGGCTAGTTTGACCACTTTGGAGATCATGAATCATTAGCTTCACATTCACTTCACTTGGGTATTGAATGTCAGCTCATTTTGAAGATGCTTCAAGTCTTTTTTTCCCTTGACAAGACATTGGCAGCCACAGCCGGTTAGAGAATATTTTGTACGTTTCCAATCAAAACAGTGGCCACTGCTGAATGAAATCCAACACTAACAGAGAGGAAGACAAGACCAAGCCTTTTATCTGGAGTCAGCGAAGTCCTAAGCCAGCAGGTTCAAATCCTATCTTTGGAACCAGGTATGGTTTGTAAACAATGCTGTCTTCTTCTTCGATGTGTTCCTGGCACGGTTTGTAGATAAACCAAGTTAGTAGATGAGGAAAGGAAGTATGAGAAGAGGGGTGAAGAAGGCCCAGGTCTCTTGGTTTGGGGCAGGGGGTGTTGCAAGAGGTCAGCTGTCAAATGGCAGATGGATTCGTGACGGCTGTCCTGGAATTCAGCCTGAATGCGTCATCCATCATAGGGAAAGCCCAATAAATCCCTTCTCCTTGAGCATTTGTAACATAGCGTCTGTTTCCAAATCCATAAATCCAGGAGGCAAACAGGAAGGGCATTTCTCATTTCTCCTCCATGAACAATTCCTCTTGGCCGCAGGCTAATGGGTAGACCAGTTCACACCCTAATACCTTGTTCTTCATTCCTCTGCAATCTTCCTTCACCACTTCACAGCCATCCTCACCAACATCAATAATTAACATTTACACCGTTTGAGGGATTTTACACTTATCTTATTTGACCCTTGCCATAACGGAGAAGTATAATCATCCCAACTTTATATAGGAATAACTAGAGACCCTAAAGTCAATTTGCACCGATTTATATAATGACGAGTAGCACATAAGTGTCTGCTCATCACTCCCCAGCCAGCACTATATCTTGTAATGTTTTAATTGGCCAATTTGATAGGTAAAATTATGCTTCATTGTCTTCCCAGTTTCCATCTCTTTGATGCCTATTAAAGATGAACATTTTCTTTATATGCGTATAGAGCATTTGTATGTTTCACTTTGGAAATCAACTTTTCATGCCCTTTGCACATTTTTCTTTTGAATTCTTAGAGATTTCCTGACGTTGTAAAACTAGTCATCTTCACCGTATTTCTTGCAAATCCCCTCCACTCCCATCACCACCTGCAGTTGCCACCTGCCCTTTAATTTGACACAGAGTGCTTTGTTGTATAAAGTTCTCAGGTTTTTTTTAACTATGCTTTACATTAGATCCCCAGAACTTCTTCAAAGTTCTCAATTTTTTAAATTGAATCTGTGAGTATTTTTCTTGTAATTTCTTCCATGAGTTTCATGCTTGGTAAAAATCATATCTCAAAAAGAGATTAATATTTATCTGCATTTGATTCTAATTGTTTTCAGTTTTCACAAGGTTTTTTTTCGCATTTACCTCTTTAATTCATTTGGAATATACTTGGGAGCATAATATAGTTGTGAAGATCTAACTTGCTTCTTTTTCCCTGAACAACTGTTTCCCCTAAATAACAGGACTTTTTGAATTTACTTCTTTCCCATGGGCTTATGATGCTTTCTTTGTTGTATTTTTATATGATACATATGTTCAGGTTTTAGTCAGTTGTATTTCTTTTATTCCATTGATTCTTCCTTGTACCAATACCACCATGTTTCAATTACTACAGCTTTATAAAATGTTTTAAGATGTGGTCAGACAAGTACCTTTGTTTTCAAAATGTCATTGGATCATCATTTTTCTTCTTTCAAAATGTCTTCAGATAACCTCACCCATTAATTCTTCCAGATGGACTTTAGAATGATTTTGAAAGATCCTTGAAAGTACCAGTAGGATGTTGATTGGGATATTGGGAACTTATATATAAATTTTCAAACAACTCACACCTTGATGAGATTTAATCTTCTCATTTAAAAAAAAAAAAGATACATTCTTTCAAATATGCCCCTCAGTCAAGTTGGGTCTATCATAGTATTTATTTCACTTCTTTATGTGATGCATAATTTAGTTAAAAACATGCTTTAACATTTTTTTTTGGCTGCACCACGTGACTTGGGGCACCTCAGTGCCCCGACCAGGGAGCGAACCTGGGCCCTTGGCAGTGAAAGCACAAAGTCCTAACCACTGAACTGCCAGGGAATTCCCAACATATATTTCTCAAATAATATTTTTCTTAGGGAATCCTCCTACACTGTTGGTAGAAATGTAAATTGATACAGCCACTTTGGAGAACAGTATGAAGTTTCCTTAAAAAAACTAAAAATAGAGCTACCATATGACCCAGCAATCCTACTCCTAGGCATATACCCTAAGAAAACCATAATTCAAAAAGGTACATGCACCCCAATGTTCATTTCAGCACTATTTACAATAGCCAGGACATGAAAGCAACATAAATGTTCATCAACAGAAGAATGGATAAAGAAGATGTGGCATATCTACGTACAATGGAATACTACTCAGCCATAACAAGGAACAAAATAATGCCATTAGCGGCAACATGGATGGACCTAAAGATTGTCACACCGACTGAAGTCAGACAGAGAAAGATAAATATCACATGATATCGCTTATATGTGGAATCTAAAAAAAAGGTACAAATGAACTTATTTACAAAACAGAAATAGAGTTACAGATGGAGAAAACTAACTTATGGTTACCAGGGGAGATGGTGGGGAGGGAGATTGGGATTGACATATACACACTATTGTATGTAAAATAGATAAATAGTAAGGACCTACTGTATAGCACAGGGAACTCTCTCAATATTTGTAATGGCCTATATGGAAAAGAATCTGAAAAAGAGTGGATATATGCACATGTATAACTGATTCACTTTGCTGTACACCGGAAACTAATACAATATTGTAAATCAATTATACACCAATAAAATTTTTTAAAATAATAAAAAAAAATTTTTCTTGTGAAATACTTAGCATAGTGCCTAGACCATAATAAGTATTTAATAACTTTTATTTGTCAACCACTATTATTATCATTAACATTATTTATCAAAGACTAGAGTGAAATGGTATCTGTTGACGCAGCCCTGTGTAGGGAAACTATTAGCATGCTTTTCTTTCCCACTATTCTTCTTTTTGTTTCCTCCAATACATAGCTTGTCTTTCAAAAAGTGTATCAACATGTATAATCAATTTTATTGCCAGTTCTTTTATTCCAAAATAGTCTCAGTCTTGAGTTTTCTGTTTTAATTACTCTCCCAATTGACTAAAGTGTATCTTAAAGCATTGCTTTAAATAGACAGATTTATTTTTCTCTAAGCCATTGCATAACCAAAAATAACCAATTACTTTAACATAAAATATGAGAAGATTTAAAAAAAAAAATTTTCAACAATGTTCTGTGATGACGGTCAGCCTTCACAGAGCAGATATCAGCCACTTTTTTTTAATTTATTTATTTATTTATTTATGGGCTGTATTGGGTCTTTGATGCTGCACATGGGCTTTCTCTAGTTGTGGCAAGCAGGGGCTACTCTTCATTGTGATGCACAGGCTTCTCATTGCTGTGGGTTCTCTTTTTGCTGAGCACAAGCTCTAGGCGCATGGGCTTCAGTAGTTGAGGCATGTGGGCTCAGTAGTTGTGGCTCACGGGCTCTAGAATGCAGGCTTAATAGTTGTGACACATGGACTTAGTTGCTCCGCGGCACGTGGGATCTTCCTGGAGCAGGGATCGAACCCATGTCCCCTGCATTGGCAGGCGGATTCTTAACCACTGCGCCACCTAGGAAGTCCTGAATTTCCATTTTTCTATGTCTTCTTGTAGTTTTTTAATATGAAGTTAGAAAGGATGGTGTCCAATACAACTTTTAAACAGAAGTCCATTGATCACATTCAGTCTGTTACTATGTAATTCTCAGCAGTTTAGGTATGAGCATTGGATTCAGACAGACCTGCGTTTGTGTATCAGTTAAGAATGTTTTTGTTTCATGGAACATAAAACCCAAATTAAAGTGGATTAAGAAATAAGGAGAATTCATGGATTCACATAACTGAAACATCTACAGGAGGGCTTCAGGTAAGGCTTATGCTGGTGAGACCAACAATATCACTGAAGACCTGGTATCTCTCAGTCTTTCTTCTCTCTCAAACACTGTGGTATCCTGTAATGGACACTGCCTCATATCAGCAAAATGGCTATAGCAGCATTTACCCTCACAACCTCATACCACGTCTTCCAGGGGAGGAAAGCAAGAATTTTCTGAAGCCTTCTCGAGAAGAGAAGAAAATTTTCCCCCAAAGGTTCAAAAATTATCTCCTTACACCTCAGTGGCTTTTTGGGGATGAGGTGCCCATCCCAAAACCAATCCCTGTAGCTAGGAAATGAGATGCACTGGCTTAAGTCAATCACATTCGCGTCAGTCCCACCCAAAGTGCACAACTGAGTACAGACAAGGTGCTAATTTACCAAAGGGAAAGTCATGACTCTGTGGGCAGAAAGGGAAATGAATATGGACGAAATAAACAATAAGCATGAATTTACTGTGAATAGTACCTCGCCTCTGACTTGTCTGCGTTAATTATCTATTGCTGCATAACAAATTACCCTGATATTTAGCAGCTCAAGATGACAAGCATTTATTAGTTCACAGTTTCTATAGGTCAGAAATCAGGGTCTCTCGTGAGGTTGCAGTGTGGGTGTCAGTGGGGCGCTGTATTCATCTCAAGGCTGGAGGATACACTTCCAAGATGGCTTACCCCCGTGGCTGTTGGCTGGAGACGTCAGTGACTTAGCATCTGGCCCTCTCCACAGAGCTGCTTGAATGTCCTTCCAACATGGCAGCTGGCTTCCCCTAAAGTGAGTGCTCTAAGAGAGAGAAGAGCAAGGAGAAAGCTGCAGTGCCTTTATGACCCAGTCCCCAAATCACACCATTACTTCCACTTTATTGTATCTGTTAGAAGTGGGTCACTAAATCCATTCCATAGGCAAGGGAAAAAAGAGAATTGGACTCTACCTCTTCAGTGGAGGAGTATCCCTTTGTGGATATTTTTAAGCCACCAGACCCACCTCAAACATGCTTGAACCACAAAAGGGATTTGTTGGCTTCAGTGGGGACTGAAGTGCTACATAAACCAAGTCCTAGGGATGGAACTGGGGACTGACACTCTACTACTCAGAGACTCTCTCCATCTGTTTCTCATCTTTGTTTGCTCTGATTCTCTTTGCCTGTTAGTCTCTTTTCTTTCCTAAGGCAGAAAGAACATCTCTACACACTGAGTAAAATAACCAGCCTCCCAGCATCTGAACCTTAATCCCAGAGATGGATTCTCAATAGACATGCTGGGCCAGTGTCCACCCCCATCAATCATGATTTCCCAGAAGATGATTAGTGTGGTCCACATCACATGCCCAATCCTCAGGTCCAAAGGTGAGGGTCATCTCCAAAAGAAGGGGGCATAGGAGCAGAGAACCATCACTGTCCACTACAGACACTCATTGCTTATGT